>NC_056526.1:122870232-122962340 GCF_019175285.1 Sceloporus undulatus
TTATAAACACAAACATGAAACTGATCTCCTTTTTCTTAATAGTCCTTCCTAAGTACCTTGCTCTCTTGGTGGATTCTATCTTTCTTCTTTTGAGGACTTTCTCTTTACTCTTCTGTGGACTTATCTTTTTGTCAAAGGAAAATACTCTCTCCAGGTCTGACTTGGCTGAAATCTTACTACACACTGAAACTAACTAGAGGGAGACAGCATAAGACCCTGGGATTTCTCACAATCCTTGCCTTTCTTAAAGCTGTAGATCTCTATTTTGCCTTCTAAACTAATACATAGAAAACCTATTATAATCTTAACTAAATACATGTCTCAAGAGCATCAAAGATGCTCTGGAGGCATGACAATACCCAACAAATGGCCATTCAGCCTCTGTTTAAAAACCTCTAAAGAACGAGACTCACTCTCCGAGGGAGTGTGTTCCACTGTCGAACAGCCCTTACTGTTAAGAATTTCCTCCTAATGTTTAGATGAAATCTCTTTTCCTGTAGTTTGAATCCATTATTCCTGCAGCAGCAGAAAACAAGCATGCTCCCGCCTCAATATGACATCCCTTCAAATATTTGAACAGGACTATCATATCACCTGTTAACATTCTCTTTTCCAAGTTAAACATAGCCAGCTGCCTAAGTCTCTCCTCACAGAGCATGGTTTCTAGACCTTTCGCCATTTTAGTCGCCCTCCTTTGGACATGCTCCAGTTTCTCCACATCCTTTTTGAATTGTGGTGCCCAGAATTGGACACAGTATTCCAGGTGAGGCCTGACTAGAGCAGAATACAGTGGCACTATTACTTCCCCTTGATCTAGACATTATACTTCTATTGCAGCCTAAAATCAAATTGGCCTTGTTAGCTGCCGCATCGCACTGTTGACTCATGTTCAATTTGTGGTCTACTTGGACTGCTAGATCCCTTTCACATGTAGTCTTGTTCATACAGGTGTCACCCATCCTATATCTGTGCATTTTATTTTTCCATCCTAAGTGCAGTACCTTACATTTCTTTGTGTTCAATTTCATTTTGTTAGCTTTGGCCCAGCTTTCTAGTCTATTCAGGTCATTTTGAATTTTGATCCTTTCCTCTGGAGTATTAGCTATTCCTCCTAATTTGGTGTCATCTACAAATTTGATAAGTATGCCCCCAATTCTGTCATCTAAGTCATTGATAAAGATGTTGAATAGCACCGGGCCCAGGACAGAGCCCTTTGGGACCCCATTGGTCACTTCTCTCCAGGATGAAAAGGAGCCATTGTTGAGCACCCTTTGGGTTTGGCCGGTCAACCAATTACAAATCCATGTAACAGTTACCTTGTCTAGCCCACATTTTACAAGCATGTTTGCAAGAATGTCATGGGGAACCTTGTCAAAGGCTTTACTGAATTCAAGATTTACTATATCCATAGCATTCCCTTCATCTACCAAGCTGGTAATTTTATCAGAAAAAGAGATCAAATTTGTCTGGCATGACATGTTGTCAGACTAACTGGATGATAATTGCTGGGATCCTCTTTTTTCCACTTTTCGAAGATGGGGACAACGTTTGCCCTCCTCCGGGCTGCTGGGACTTCTCCTGTTCTCCAGGATTTCTCAAAGATTATTGCCAGTGGCTCCGACATTACATTTGCCAGTTCTTTTAATACCCTTGGAGACTTATATTCATTTAGATTAACCAGGTACTGATCCTTGAGTGCCCCCATTGCTTTCTTCTCTTCACTTGAATTTGCACTTTAAATTAATATGTGAGTTGGGATGGGGGGGAAGGGGGGATTGTGCCATTTTGTATATAATTCATCCCTTCCCTTTAGTGTCCATCTGTACTGCACCCACATCTGTGGTACAGGAGAAGGGGTGTTTGCATAATGCTGTACACGAGATCTCCATGTGAGTCCAAAGGCTGATAGTAAAAGTTTTTGGCTTCCTTATGGCCAAAGTATCTGGGACTACAGTCTGCCAGCCAGGATAGCCTCTGGAAGTTGTAAAACAGAAATACAGTGGTTTACTCGGTATAAGAAATGCGCGGGTTACGAAATTTCCGGATACGAAAAGTTGGATTGGCAAAAACTGTTCGGGTTACGAAATATTTTCGGGTTACGAAATTCATTTCGGCGGCGCGAAATTCAAATGCTATAGGCTTCCAGGCTAACGGAAGCGATTTCGGGTTACGAATATCCGCGTTACGAAAGGATGGCGGACGAATTAATTTGTACCTGAGGCACCACTGTAGTTCCAGTTCTTGTACAAAACATGGGATTCTTGCAAATTGCTGCATGGTACTGTGGACAATGAGGTTAGGAGCAAACCATGTACATGGCCCCACTCCTGCCATCATGCTTATTTATGTTGTTATGTGGTGCCTTATTTTAGTACTTAAAGATTAAGTTAATAATGCGTAAAAACCTTCTTGTTGTCAGTTCAGGTCGGAGGTCTTATTGGCTGATTTATGAATAATAGGACTTTATGCAAACATGTCATGCAGCTGCGTTAAAGACACCTTATTTGAGAGAGAAAGGACACAGCCCTGGGGCCATAAATAAAGATTGGTTTACGAGATAAAAGTATTCTCACGGTTTTCCCATATGCAGGTCATTTTAAATGTATGCCTTTGTGTTCGATGTTAGAGGTAGTTGTTTTATTCTCATTGATTAATAAAGATGTGATGTTGAAAGATACATGGCTATTTTCCGCAAAGCCAGCCAGTGAAGATGTCGAACAGGATTTGGAGCTGGTATCAAAGCCTGGATTTAAATTTGGTATTACTGGATATAATATGAGCTTGGGCAACACAGAGCTCTCTTGATCAACTCACAAATGACCCTCATGCAGGGATTCCCATCACTTTCTATATTTTCCCGTCAGGAATCAGAAGATTCCTGACACTGGGGACAGCAGTCACCACTGCATAAACAAGGAAATCTCTATGTAGACAGATTTATCTCAAAGAAGATCTTGGGACAGAATTATAAATTTTCCTTATTTTAACGAGCGCCCTCTTAATCAGTCCCACCTCGGAAGAATTAACCAGAATTTGAACTTCTGACCCGTTACAGTTTAGCTTGAGCCTAATATAAGTGGTTGTTATTCTAGTTTCTTTCAGGTATTGGCTGAGTGGGTTTCTGTACCTTTAGATTGTAAGGTGAAGAGGTTTCTGACTTTGGGATCTAGTTTAGTTGGTTTTGGGAACTGAGTTTACCAGGCGAGAACCTGCTACCAAAGGCTGCCCCAGGAAGTTTTTTTTTTTTTAAGGTACTAGAACGGAATTGAAGCCCATAGTTACAACACTGGTACATTGCCTCCGGTATGCTTCATTGGGTTCTTAAACTTGTTGCTGGTTATTGATAAGCAACTGGAAGTCAAAAATAGTTCTGATCCGTAGAACCAGCAGGATGTACCAGTAGGTCCACCTACGTCTGTCCATTCTTTGTGTATTGTGGTGCCAATAAGTTAAGAGCGTATGTGTGTTTGAGCGTGGCTTGGTGATCACACCAGCTGTTGTCTCCTGTCTGGGTATGGGCGAGACCGGGCGACCCTGTGTATGTCACACGCTCCGTGCCCAGACGAGACTCCTCTACCCCCGCTGGGACTCTTCGTTACCTAGCGAAAAAACGTCCTTTTTCATTTGTTGCAAAGATGGAAGGTCCAGTGGGTCGGGTGCCGGCCATCTGGGCTGGAACGGAGCTCCATTTTACACAGTCTCGGCCTGCCCAGGTTGGGGGGTGGGGAGGCCAGCAATAATCTCGCTATATCTGTGCGGGTTTGAATCCCCATCTAGCCATGAACCCCACTGGGTAACCTAGGGCAAGTCACACTGGTCTCGCGGCAGAAGAAGGCAAGATTGTCCTCTGAACAAATTTCACAAGAAAACCCCTGAAAGTTTGCTTAGAGCTGCGTAAGTGTGGAAATACTTGAAGGCACACACAATACCCCTAAACTGGCTGGCTTTTCCATTATACAGGGGTAGAGGGTTTCACCCATTCTATGTTGTGGGGAGAGGAGAAAATGGAGCTTGTTACTCCCAAATACTGTAAGAATTCTGCACCCTGTTCCTTCTTCCGTAAATTTATAGATTGTATGCTTCAGTTGAACATTGAAAGCAGTTAGGCACCCAAGGTAGGGCAGGCAAGTTACAAGGAACAAGATACAGCAATATGAGGTCCAGTGTGAATGATTTTCAGGGTCTTACTCTCTGAATGATGGTTGAGAGGAGGATTTTAGAAAGGGGCACCCATTTTGAGGGTGAAGACCATGTGTCCAATCGGGTTCTCAGAACCTTAATGTGTTCAAAGGTGTTTCCAGGAGTGAATCGGATTTGAATGTGTTTCTGCATGTGTCCGAGTAGCGTGCAACGTGATGAAAAACTTCCAAGAGAAGTAGTTGTGCGGTATTCTTATCCGTTTCTCCAAATCCGTTCCCCCTCCTCCGTCTTCTGTTGGCTGAAAGAATGACAGCAGGGAGGGGGCAGGCAGGCGACCCCCCCGCCAAGCAAACCTGCCGTGAGGGAAGTTGTGTGTGTGTGAGGGGGAAGAGGAGGGAGGGAAGGGAGGAAAACGGATGAAAGGTTGGACAAGGAAGAGAGAGAAGAGGAAAGCAGGGAACGAGAGGGAAAGAAGAGACCAGCGCCAGAGCGCAAGCGGAGAGGTGTTGGTGCTCTTCCTGGGGTCTCTAGCGTTCATGTCCAGTGGGGCTCCTGTTGCTGGCAGGGAGGCAGGATGCTCAGGCAGGAACCTTCTCCTCCTTCTCTAAGGAGGGAAAACCACCAAAAGATCCCTCTGTTTGGAAAGCACCACCGAAAAAAGCAGCAATCAAACAACTCTCAGGCAATTCCATAGCAAAGCTCCAGACAAGACGTAAAGCGGGGGAGGGAAGCTAAAAACCTGAACAGGCACCCCATTACATGCACCACCACCACCTGCGCAAAAGGGGTGTCAAGCTGCCAAAAAGGGAAGGGGGGAACGGAAAATGGGATGACAGCAGAGGACTTTCTTTTCTAAACCGGTTTAAAGAGCTGCTATTGCTGCAGAGGCTCTGCCCTTGGTCCAGTCCCCTCCTTTCCCTCCGCTGTGAGGGAACATCGTGGAGTCCCTTAATTGCCAGGCTTTGCCAAGGGAGATGGACTCTGCCCTTGGCCCATCAAGTTACATAGGTTTTATCCTATTTTCTTTCAAACATATGCCAGCATATGAAGCCCCAGCTTCTTATAGGGGCTTGACTTTCTTCCTAAAAGAGATCTTCTGGAGGGAGACTTCGAAGTTGAGGCTGAGAAGCACTTTCCAGACAGAGTCCCTAGGCTGCTTAACTGAAATACCCCCCCTCCCTCCCATAGAAATCCATCCAAAAACTGCGTTTAAAAGAGCAGAGGAGAGACCTTTTGGGTTCTGCCTTGCGAGAGATTTTAAAACTCCGTTTCTGGGATTCTTTCCTATGGGGAAGAAAGAGGGGAGAGCGATAGAGATGGCCGGACAAACCCTAGCCACGAAAGCATCCTCTGCTCCACACACGATGAAAGACACATAGGGCTACCAGCTATACAGCTCCGTTTTTGGATTATTTACTATGGGGAAAGAGGGGAGGGGAGAGGGAGAGATGGCAGGGACATACCCATAGCCAAGCATCTATGCATCCCCCCAGATGAAGACCCATAGGTACTCACGCTATTTAAGCTACGTTTGGATTCTTTTTCCTATGGGGAGGAAAGAGGGGAGAGGGAGGATGGCCAGGACCACCCCATAGCCAGCATCCTCTGCTTTCCCACAAGATGAAGACCCATAGGGATCCAATGCTCTTAAGCTCCGTTCTTTGGATCTCTTTCCTAGGGGAAGAGGGGAGAGGGAGGAGATGGCAGCAGTACACCCATAAGCCAAGATCCTCTGCTCCCCCAGATTGAAGACCCATCGGGTCACTGCTCTTTTAAACCTCCGTTTTGGGTTGATTCCTAGGGGAAAGAGGGGAGAGGGAGAGATGGCAGGAAAACACCCATAGCCAAGCATCCTCGCTCCCCCCAGATGAAGACCCATAGGGCTCACTGCGCTTTAACTCCGTTTTGGGTGATTCCTATGGGGAAGAGGGGAGAGGGAGGACTGGAAGGAAAACCCCCAAATCGCCAAGCATCCTTGCTCCACCAGATGAAGACCCATAGCGGCTCACTGCCCTCTTTTAAAGCTCCGGTTTTCGGATTGATTCTATTGGGGAAAGGTGGATAGCGGGAGAGCTGAAGGACAACCCCTAGCAAGCATCCTCTGCCTCCCCCAGATGAAAGCCAATAGGGATCACTGCTCTTTTTAAAAACTCCGTTTTTGGGTTGATTTCCATGGGGAAGGGAGGTGAGGGATTTCAGTAAGCCGAGGGACTCAGGAGAGGCGCGCTCCATGGCCCAAAGCCTCCCTTTTCTCCCTCTTTTCCTGGGGCCGCGCCTTCCCGAGCCGTCCAACCACCTGAGTGGCGACGTCACAGAAGACAGCCCACAAAAACTTAATACAGCAAAGCCGTTTGAGACGGTTTTTCAAGAAAAAGAAAAAGGGAAAATCGCAGGCGGGTAAACTGCGTTCTGATCCGTTCTGATTCAGTTTTTGATTTCTCATGCGGTAATATCTGTTCCAGGACCGTTTTTATTCCCTGATGATTTATGGAACGTCTCAGAAACGCCGTGCAATAATCTCCTCTGTAATGATAGAAATTTGACGAAGTTGGAGGACATTTTCTCTGGAATGGGCAGAATTCTCATTTGAGTGTGAATACCATTTTTTGTGGTCCACTCACTAGCTAACCCCTGTCTCCCTTTAAGCAGATCACAAGGGGTTCAATCCTTCCCACAACATACACTTCTGAGAGGGGACTTCAACCCAAAATTTCGAACTGTCCTATATCTACTCTTCCATTTATTCTCCAACGGCAGCACATAGCAGGTGGCAAGTGGCCCAATGTCGTTCTCCAGCCTAGGAGAGACCAGAAGCTTTAGCTTTTTACTTCACACTGCCAATGCCACATCCGAGCAAGAAACGCAGGTGCAGTTGCACCAACCACTCTCACAGCCCACAATTTTAAACTCTGTGCTGAGCAGGATCCCAAAGAGCATGGCTTTGGGGGAACTGGAAGCCAAGTGGAGGGAAGTATTAGTAGTAGCAGGAGAAATGGAGAACACATTCTGCCCCAGATATGGGATTACCTTGTGTCATCCCTGCGGCTTTAAAATCTCTTGTGCAAGACCGTCCTCACCCAAACAGTATAAAAAACAACAGAACAGCAGTTCTTTAGGTTATTTGGCGATCAGGTTCCAGAAACCTTACCCATTCGCCATTACTGGCTGAGGCTTTTGGGAACCGACGTCTAAACATCTGAGATGAACAGTGGTGAGAAAAAAAACACTATTATAGCACAAAGAAGCACAAAGATAAACGTTGCTTTGGCTGTTTATATTTAAAATAAGAGTTTGAAACTATGAATTTATTAATGAACTTTTTTAACCCCTCTCCTTTCTTCCTTTCTCCCGATGGATTAATGGTAGATCAGGTCTTTTTTTGCAGGGGAAGGGCTGAGCATGTCTTTCTTTTTTTAAAGCATGCCATCAATGTGGCTTTCCTAGATTACATTAGCTTGTAATCCACAAATATGAAAGGTGTACCTGAAGTTTTTGCAAAGGCTTCAAACGTAGTCATTTGACTCACCAATAGAAGCTTTTGTACTTGAAAACTCTTTTAAAGCAGAAAAACCTTGACAGTTTCCAGGAATCTTTTATAAATATTCTCCAGTTGTGTTTGATACACTCAGGTACCTTCTGTTTGGACCTTCATGCAGGGCCCTTAGAGCTGAATGAAAAGTAATCCAACGTCACCCTACATAGCCATATCGAGCTGAAAAAAAACAACTCCAGATGCCAGTGTTGTATTCCCCAAGTTTTGTGTGTGTCTGTTACGTTTTCATGCAGTCTGGTTCCTTTGTTTCTCAGTCCTTTTCACGGATAACTTGTCAACACAAGTGTGGGTCATAAGTTCATGACTACCTCACCCCCCTGATAATATAGTGTCCTATACTATGGCACCTCAGATTGCCTTCTTGTTTATTTGTTTGGGGATAGTAGGTAGAAAATCGGTCAGGGGGGCTGTGATGTCTCAGTGCAGATTTGGTCCTGCATGTCTGAGAGGAAAAAACTCCTCTCAGGTTGTATACAGTGGGCCCTGTATGCAACTGGTAGTTGGTGCCAGACATCTTTGTAGATACTAAAATGCCGGATACTTAAAGTCCATAAATTTAACAACGGCTTACTCAAATGGTTCCCTTGTATAGACATGGGCAAAAATCAAAAGTTTGCTTTTTGGAATGTATATATATAATAGATATCTTTGAAATTTTCCAGAAGTGATGCTTGAATTTTGGGAAAAAGAATGTGGGATATGGAGGACTGGGCTGTTAGTTCCTTCTGGATTTCTTAGTGAGTTTACGGACACCGACCTATAACATGTAGTGGAGAGTGTCTTCTATGTCTCCAATTTGTACGTTCCAATTCTATTAAGGACAACAGCAGCCACGGCCTGTCAGGCTCATTGGTTTCCATATTCTGATGCTAGTGACATCATATTTGTACAGTGAGATTGTGTACTAAACATGTGTTTGATGCTTTAACCTCTGGGGTGGGAGCATGACCGCATGCAATGTTAAAAAAAAAACAAAAAAGATCTAGTGTCTACCACTCTCTGACGGGGTGGTGGTAGGCGGTGGTTAAGGGCAATGCAGAAAATCTTGTTTGGTAGCACTGAAGAGGTTTTTGTCTTGTGTCACTGCAGTGTGGCCGAAGTCTCATCGGTTAAAGTATTAGTCCCTTGAATAATGTCCTAGTCCATAGCCACTGTACAGGGAGTAGGCTGCTCAATCTGTATGTCTAAGCTGAAGAGCAGTGTGGTCTGAGGACTGCTGCGGGTGGGCTGTGGCAAGGCATAAACTGCACCCGAACACTGTTAGCTTCGACCAAAGTGGCTACGGACATATTTATTCTACTTCTATTTGATGCTTTTTGAATTGCTATGTCAGCTGAAGCGGGACTAGTGACAGGAGCTACACATCCTGCAGGACTCGGGCTCAAACTGCCAACCGTCCGCCTTGGTGGGCGAATCAGAAGTGGCGTCGAAACCACACGCCACCAACAGCCTCTATAGCCAGGGGGAAAATACCTTTCTGAAGCACACCACAGAAACGTATCAGACATAGCTTTAGCAATGTCACGGGCCCATGGAGAGGGGGAGGGCTAATGTCCCCAGCGAGCAGCGCGCCCACCAACTGGAAAAGAAAGAGAAGCAGTAAAAGAAATGGGGTAGGGAGATACCGCCCGTCTGATGAAACCAAGGCGGTGGACACCAGTCCGAAAAAACAGAAAATCCACTACACATACCAACAAAATCTACTAAAACCACTCAAGCCAGCTCGCCACTGCTGAACGTGGGGAGAGGGAGAAGTTAGTCGGGGCTTACATCGGGATGATGGTTTAAATTAACAAAGGTCTTCAGACCCGTTTGAACGGGGCCAGGGAGGTGGCCGAGGAGCTCGATGGGAGGGCAGTCCGAGGGTGGGGCCGAGCGAGATGGTAAAAGTCTTTGAGAGTAGAGATCATCTAGCCTCGGGAAACCCGCAAACAGCTGCTGCCCAGATGTTCTGAGCTTGCGGGGCGGATTGTATGGGAGAGGCTGTCCTCGCGGGGTCCGGGCCCAAGCCATTTATGGCTTTATAGGTAAGACCACCACCTTGTATTGCGCCCGGAAGCGAATAGGAAATGCCAGTTTCAAAATCTTTAAGCACTGGTGTTATATTGTTATATGACTGGCTTTGTGTATGACTCAGTCGTCAACCAGTGGGATGCCATATTCTGCACTAATTGTAGCTTCCGGTTAGGTACAAGGGTTGCCCATGTAGAGAGCATTGCAGAATCCAAGCACGAAGTTACACGAAGATGTACTACCGTTCAAGGTCCCTCTGGCAAAGGTAGTGACGCAGCTGGCGTATCCGCGCAACTGTGATACCAGGTGATCCGGACAGTCGCATCCACCTGAGAGTAGGGTGGGAGCGACGAATCAAGGAGCACACCCCAGACTGCGTATCGAGTCCTTCACGGAAGCCGTTGATCCGTTCGGGACAGGTGGAACGACTCATCCCCGGGACAGGAAGAACCTATCCCGAGAAACCTCCGTTTTCTCTGGATTCAGACATGCGTGGTTTTCCATCATCCGTCCATTACCGACTCAGACAGGCCATTCGAGAGGAGAAATGCCATTCCCCATTCACTGATCGTCGGAGACTCGAGAACGACTATTCACGCTGAGAGGAACCGCAGAGATTATCCCGCAAGTTGTGCCCATTACTTCTCCAGTCCCACTGCTAAAAGGAAGATAAGTTTTGTTTGGCAGCAGTTCGTATAGCCTTAAAGCATTTGGAAAGGCTAGCCCATAGACGAGGCCAAACTGACAAACCCCAATCCTGGTCCACCTTTCCTACTCAAGACACTGGGAAAAAAAAAATGGCGTGGGTAATGATATCAAGATATTTCCAAAGTATGCTGTCCACCCCACTGCTAAAGGGGATTGGGACTCATTTTTAACTATGCTCCTTCAGTCGTGGGGGCCAAATTGGCACTCTCAATAGGAAGCCTTAACTAAGGCTAGAGTCGAGTTGTGTTTTGTGTGCTGTGCTTGTAAGAACTACTGAACTCCAAGGCAACATATTCCTAATTGTCTTCTCTTCATGCTACTGTTTAGACCACTGAGTTGCACTGTTGTGAGCACCTTCATGGCCTTCAGTGTCCATCGACTATTCTCCCTATCCATCTTTCTCCTGGGAGGGTCTGGGATTATGCCCCGATAGGGAAAGATGAAGATGATGACTCTGTTTTTGGCTTACCAGTACATAAGCTAGATTATAGGCATAGCAACAATTGCTTTGGGTGGGTAAAGAGAAGCCCCTATTCAAAAGTACAGTTCTTCTGCCAGTTCAAAAACTGAGCCAATTCTCCTATAATGATCCTGGGAGGCATGTCATAGGCTGGCTATTTTGGCAGCTCTGTTTCTTTAGGGAAAGTGTAATTAGATGACTCACCTTGTTTTGAAAGTTTTCTTCCAGGTTGTGATAAATGGGAGACCCAGGTGCACAAATGCCTGGAAGGCTGGCTCTTTATTTGAGATGCTAGGTCAGTATCTTGATAATGGTTTCCTGTTTGCTGGACAGGATGTTGATCAGACGGTCCAGCAATTTCTTAGAGACTGTGTAGCATAATATATCTCTCACTGTAGACTATAGGGTGTGTTAACTATAGTGGCTGGTTTTCCCTTTAATCCCTTAGGGAATTATACACTGTTGTGCACATTTAGACAGGAATCTCCCTCAGATTAATTATCTAAATGAGACTAGCATTATGTTTGGTGATGACACCGTGTGTATGTGTTTGTGTGTTCATAATATATACATTTGTTCATTTTCACCATCTCTATCCCACTCTGCAACTGGAAAGGCTCTCAGAGGTGTGGTCAGCATCCACAAGGGTACAGACAGAGTACAGGTCAAGGATGTAGGTCTAGGTCAGGTGTACTCCAGTACTGCTGCATGAGAGCCAAGTAGAAAATTCAGGGCAGCCCAAAGCCAAAACTACCAAAGATTTCTGGGCACAACACACAAGAAGCATAGTCAGACATCCACGGTCACTTTCAGCAGCCAAGGAGAAAACAAGCTGATAGCAGTTTAAGATCACAACATTTCACAGTTGAAAACTGGGACACGTATGGCCAAGTAACACTGAAGTGAGGCCAAGATGGCAAAAGTTATCAGTGAGAAAGAACACACAAGCTAGGAGATGCTGCAGAAGTTTGCTTTTGCCTAAGAATCCTGGGAAGAGCAAGATTCTGCCCTCCCATCCCCTACCCCTATTGAGTTAGCTAAGTGCAAACTGTTTTTTCACTTTGAACTTAGTTTGCAGCAACTAAAATAATCTGAAGATGAAGGGGGAAAGTGGTAGGAGGAGAGAGAAACTGAGACATTTGAAAAGCAGCTGAAAAAGTGGGGCAACAGAGGATTAATTCAGAATATCCTGGGCAAATTGAGACAATTGGAGTGTATGAGATCACATGCAAGATTTCCATCAGAAGGTCAGTAGGCAGACAAGGTTACAGCATATGGATTCCAGAAGTGATGAAGATGGTGTCTCAGCATCTCCTCCATAGTCCATTTCAGGCTTCAAAAGATGCTAGGATACTGGGTTTTACCATGAGCTGCTGGTAACCTACCCAAGGCTCAACTACATAGGCTTCTGGAAATAGATTTCTTCAAAGGGTGGAAGGAGAGGGTGAACAAAGCCATAAAAAGGGTGAGGGAATAGTCTGCACAACTTTAATCAATTCACCTTAGATGTATAGTTAAATTAAATCAAAGGAAGTAGGTTAAACCTCTTTGGCCATGCCTGGCTTGAAACCTAGCAGCCTGGTAAAGTTGGCACACACTGCTGACATGGTTGTGTGGTCACTTTTACCAAAAGCGTGACTTTAAACACCTTTCAGGGGGGAAAAGGTAAAATGTTATGATATTGTGACAGTGGAAGTATATAAATGAATTTGGCCAGTGTTGTTAAAAAATCACATTCTGTTCAAGGTTTCCTTATTTTTTGTTTTTCCTCCTTCCTGATAAATTTAATGCTGTGGTTCTTCTGTCTTCCCCTTTTTAAGACCACATAAAATAGTGACAGCATTCATTGTGTGTGGTATTTGCTTGTACCCTGAAAACATTGATACTGATTAAACGTAAGCACAACTACAAAATATGCAATTGGTCATTTGGTAGTATTGCCAAGACATTGTGTATGATACGGACTGTGGTAGCTGCAAGAAAATGTCATTAAACGGCAACAACATGGAGAATTATTCCAAAGCTCCAAGCAATTCATGTGCTGATGTTCATAACCCGAGTCCCATATATCAGACAACAAATAAGCCGAAAATGTTTTTATGAGATGAAGTTTATAGCCAGCATTTCATGCCTGTACGAGATATATTAAGTTTACATATCTAGTTACTGTGACAGATTTTGGAGCCTGACAGACAATCAATTTCAAAGCATCTTTTCAAGCTCAGCCTCAACATTTGAAACTCGTAAAGGTTATTCTCTATGGGCTGCGTTGTTCTTTTTGACAGAAGGGGCAGCTTCTTGAGTATTTAATAATTGCTGTTATAATGTATAATGGAAAGCTCTTTTGAAGGAATGTTACTTTCTCAGTATGGTGTTCTGGCCATCTAGCACTGCAGAAGGTATTTCATGAGACATCAGTATAAATACTTCCTCTAGTTCTTGTCTATCTTTTTCCAGATACCCAGCAACCATATAAATAGCATTTGCTCATACTCTTGCTTTTCTCCTGCTGTTTAAGGGTTTAAGCTCCTAGAAATGGAAACCAGGGCTTTAAAATAGGACCATGTTGGACTACAACTCTTAGAATCTCCCACCCATGACTAGTGGCTGGATGTTTCTAGGAATTATGGCTCAAAACAACTGCTGATACCTGTGCGTGTGTCACATACACTACAGTATTGGCTTGCTATCTGTGTGTGTCTTCTTGTATAATATTGCATATTCTCTTAGGTGGCAATTTTTTTAATGATACAGTATATTGAAAACAGTAGTTTTATAGCATTAGGGGAAAATGTTGGCTATTTTTTATTTTGTATTTAATATATATGTATAAAAATAGTAAGTAAATTAGTAGCTGAATTATTTCTACTCCACACTTCTCAGGGTTACAGTCAATAAAATCTCCTTCGAATACCGTATTTACCGGTACTCAACTATAAGCCGAGTCGAGTATAAGTCGATGGTAGTTTTTGGGGCCAAAATTATGGATTTTGATCTGACTCATGGATAAGTCAAGGGTAAAACGTAGGAGTAAGTGGCAAAAGAACTAAAGCATGAAGCAAGGAAAACAGTGCCAAACAACTTACAAAATTCCAGCAGACACAACTGTTCGTGATCATCCTAAAGGCTGGATGGATGAGAGAATAGAGAATAAAGCTCTTGCTTTTCACCAGGCCATGGTTCCTTTTTAAATAAGAGTTAAAGTACAGTACTTACATTGACCCATGGATAAGTCGACTCAGGTTTTTGAGATCAGTTTTTAAACTAAAATTTCTAGACTTATACATGAGTATATACAGTAATATTTTAAAAATTAAAATACTTTAAAACAATTAAAATACTAATAAACACTTTAAATTCACCCAGGCAGACTAACAACAACCTGCACTGAGTGACAATCTAGAGTGTTTTCTATCCAAATGAGCATTCCAATATATGGCAAAATATGAAAAATACCCAGTCTGCAGCAGTGTTTGTGAATGCAGCATCAAGGTTATCCTGGAGCAGCCAAACACAAGAGTCAGAAAAGACATGTTCATGTGAGGTGAAATGCCTTAAAAATAATCGTTTTTCTGTTTCTTAAAAACAACATTGTACATGGCAGGTCCTGGAAACTCAGGGAGACATGCCAAATGCTGTAAAATGTCCACATTGTACATTTACTTGTTTCTGTGTGAGTTCTGCAACAAATGTCACTTGTGGGTACTGACCTGTGTGGATGAGTGTTAAAACAGTTAACAGTTGAGACAGAACAATACTCTGCAAACAGCTAGACAGGGACCCAAGACATGAGTTCACTAGAAGGGCAGCCAGGGAAGCTCACATTCCTCCCAAAACTAGACTGCTGGGATGGGGGCAACTAAACTCTCCCACAAATGATCTGGCAAAATTAGATCACCAAGACTCCTATTGAACCTTCTCAGAAACGATCAATCAGGAGTGTATGAAATGGATCATGGACTAAGAAATATAAAGACAGGGACTGTTGTTGGGCCCTCCCAGGAATAATAAAAGTTTCCTACAATCTATCCTGTGCACACTTATTTGAGAGGAAGTGACACTGAACACATATACACTGTTCTTGTAAGAGCCTCCTTAATTTCACTAATAATGGATGGGAAAAGTAATTTGTCCTCTCCTTGCACATCGGCAAAATTAGTAACAGCCTGCTTTCCAAGAGGCCCACCACCATCACCACCACCACTACCAAAACAGTTCTTGGGTCCCAGGCTATGATGAACAGCCATCTTTTAAATAAAGATAATGATGGTACCGGTTGGATATCTAAGGTCATTCCATGACTGGAGTGTTATAGCTGAGAAAGCTCTCTCTCACCTCCCTGCATAGTACACTCTCCCAAGGGTGGGACATGAAGGGACATCAGCCCCAGCAGATTGTAGTGATCAGACAGATATATTGGAAGAATTGATCCCTCAAATTTCAGGTTGAACCCCACGATAGGTTCACCTTAGGGTCACCATAAGTTAGAAATGACTTGAAAGCACACAACAACCACAGCCACAACAAATGAAGGAGACTAAACAGTGCTGGACACAAAATATGGTGACTGCTTTTTCCTGGATGCATTTTTTGGGGATGAGGATACTAAGGGAAGTTTATATTCAAATTAGGATATTTAACAGGGGTGCTCCTAGACCAGTGGCTCCTTGTGATAACAATAAAAAATAATGCAAATATTCCATTTCCCCAGGTTTCCTGTGGTAAGAAAAAAACATGGTTGAACTGATGAGGGAAACACAAGAAGGATTATAAATGGAAAATGTAAGAGACTGCATTTCTTGTTTCCTTCCACCCACCCATGTGAATGGTAGTTGCACAAGAAAAAAATATTTTGGAAGGATCCCAGGACATTGAGATGATGCTAAGAGTGCTCAAGCTAAAGTGGACAAACTGTCGGTTGATGCATACGTGCAGTTGTCCACAACAACAGATAATGGACAGAAATACACACAGAAATAGCCAGTGGCATGTTGAGAGTGCATGGTGTGCGCTTAATCAGAGGGAAAAAGAGAGAGGGAGATGGTTACAGAGCTGCTTGATCTGAGATGTCAGAACAAGGGAACAAAACAGCCTTCCGATGCAGGAAGCACTTTCTGTCTCTCATAACCACGCTTAGCATCTGCTTTGAAAATTCATTTGTGTTGGTGGCATTTTTGGACATAGCTGTTGCTGTCATGCCTTTCCTATAACCTTGGTTGTTGTTGTGGCTGTTTCCTCTTTGGCACTCTGAATTTCTAAGGGTTGTTTTGTCAATCAGGTCCCTTGCTAGTTTTCTATATTTCCATAGTGCAATATAGCAAGTGGCTTAATACTGCCTATGTCCATCCACTACCTCAGCAAAAGCATCCAAGCAGGAACAGATGCCCTAAATCCTTACAGTAAATCCAGTCAGCTTAGCTAATAAAACTATTGGAACAGAAGTAGATACATTTATCTCTTTAACCACAAAGAACTTGTGCCTGCCCATTTTGTTCATGTTCAGTTCATGTCAGCCTTGCCTCACTATTTTTCCCTTCCTTCCATCATATGATTTGAATGGTAAGCTTCTAGGAGCAATAGTTATCTCCCCTTCCTCCCAATACAGTACTTTGTAAACTAACTGCATAATAAAAATGCTCAGTAGGAAAAAAATGAACGTGAAATAAAAATGCACACTCAGCTCTTTAGTCAAATAAAAAGCTCTGTTTCATTCCACTGATATCCCTTGAAGCCTTGATTTTTAATTTTTTTTCAATTTAGATAAAGAGAAGGAGTAAAACAGGGAAATTAAAGATTGCTAGTTAGATTTGGGGTCCTGTAAACACTTTGGTGTGTGCATTGTGTCTTTAACTTTATTGGTGTTTTTTTAAATGACTTTATACTTTACTTGGTAAAATGTCATAGTATTCTAATATAATGTAAAGTCGAAGGCTTTCATGGCCAGCATCCATCATTTTTTGTGGGTTTTTCGGGTTATGTGGCCATGTTCTAGCAGAGTTTCTTTCTGACGTTTCGCCAGCATCTCTGGCTGGCATCTTCAAGATGCCAGCCACAGATGCTGGCTAAATGTCAGAAAGAAACTCTGCTAGAACATGGCCACATAGCCCGAAAAATCTACAAAAAATCTAATATAATGGTTTGTTTACTTGTGTTTCACCTTTTTAGTATGTTTTGGCTTATCTTATTCCACTGTATCCCACTTTAAACTGCCATAGCAACATAACTTTTACAAGCTCTAGGTGGATCAAGAGCTAGGGCACACATTCATTTCATCCAAGGGATGGATGGACACTTATAGGTGTTTGAATCCTCTAGTGCATTGTCCTGAATGCATAAGCGTTCTTTGACAAACCATTTTATATACCCCACAAAACTACAAATTCCAGGATTACATCGCATGAAGTCATGGCAATTAAATTGGCTTCATGTGATGGAATTCTCAGATTTGAAGTTTTGAGGGGTATAGAAAATTGTTTGTCAGAGTGCTTGCACATTCTGGAAAATGCACTAGAGAATTCTAAACATCTCATTAAATAACAAATCCCAAGATTCCATATGGAGCTATGGTAGCTTTGTCAGATCTCATCCCACCCCATATTATTTGATACAGGGAGGAAATATGGGGCAAATTGTTTGCAAAAGGAACCATGTTGAGCCCCAGGTAAAAGAGCCGATCTGGAATGTCAAAGTTCTAAACACTCCAAAACCATATGAATTTCCATGCTGATAAGAAATATTCTTAGTTGAAGTGTGGTTGCAATGCTCAGGTAGTTCTGAACTGTAATTTCTCCTCCTCTTCTGGTCAGTACTTCAGCTACAGCTGCTTGCCTCCTGTGATGGTGACAGGTCATTGCTTTCACTTATCTTCTCCAGATGGTGTGGTGGGGAAGACAAAGTCCTTCTGCAAGGACATTCCACTCTTTCTTTGTGGTGAAAGTAGAATCTTTAGTATTTTGAATGGAGAGAAATACATGAAAGAAGGCTCGTCAACAACAGAATTTGATTTTCAGCAAACATGACAGAGAAAGGAAAAAACTACTTTAATATACTGTCACATAATGTGCCTAATGTGGTGATAGCAGCTACCATATATGATTACAAAATGTTGGCCTAATTATCTACAAATACGACTATCATTGAAAATACCAACATAAAATGTCTGCGTTCAGAGGCAGTCGGAAAATTTGTGTGATACAAGTCCAAATGCCCTAAAGGCTGCAGCTCCCCTCTCATCCTGGAAACTAAGCAAGGTCAGCCCTGGTTAATACTTGAATGGGAGACCACCAACAAATGACAGGTGCTGTAGCCTATATTTCAGAGCAACCTCCGCTATTTTCAATGAGGCACCCCTCCGGGTGGATGGGCATGCACCCCATTCAAGCCTATTGGGGCTTGAATATGTGCAAGCCTCCATATTCAGGGGGGGTCTGAAACAGATTCCCGCAAAAACGGAGGGCCAACTGTAATTTTTTTAAATCTGTGATAAAATGTTGAAATGTTCACAAGTTTAGCTCACAGAGGGCAACTATTGTGGGTTCAAGCAGGGCCATTTTTCTGTTCCCAGGATTCTCTGGGGATCACACAGACTGCCAAAATTTCTCCCCAAATCTCAGTAGAGGCCAGAAGTCCTCTTGTCATCATGATATAGAGATAGATTGCTGCTTTTGGAGACATCTCAGAGAGGCAATTCATGGGATTGGGGTTGGCTGGAGTGGGACAGAAAAAAGAAATGTCAGGGGAACCTGGAGCTGTGAAGGGCTTCAAAAATAGTTTGGAGCCTGCATCAAGCCCCAGGGGCACACATTTCCCATCTGAATCTCATCTGCTCTGTTGATCTGTTTCAACAGATAAGAAAAGCATGCCCTCCCACATTTCACAAATGAAAACGAGGACCTGTGTAACCTGTGTGGCCTTGCAACATAAGAGTGTCATCAGGATGGCAAAATGGGGAAGAATATAGAAACTGGGAAGGAATGCAGCAGTTTGCTTTTGCCCAAGATGAATGAGAAGGGCAAGATTCCACCCTTTCTCTCTTCTTCTTCCTCCTCGGTGTAGTTTGCAGCAGTGAAGTAAGCTGAGAGCAATGGGGGATCGTGGAAGGAGGAGGGAGAAACTGGGACATTTCAAAAGCAATTGGAAAAGTGGGACAATTAATTAGGACTGTCCCTGCCAGAGTGGGACATTTGGCCTTAGACCTTGCTCCTACCCCTCTGAGTTGACAGTACTAGACCTGCTAGACTAAGGGTCTGTCTTAATGCAAGGTAATGTTATTTGTTCTCTTGCCTTTCCTTTTTTTGAATGCATGAAGGGGTGTCAGCCAATATGTGATGTGATTAATTAACCATACTGAATGACACTTCCATTCTTTGCAGAACTGAAATAGAAGTCAATTATCTTCCCAAAGCAGCACCAGTTCCCAGCCTTCAAACGTATCAAAGATAAATACTTGGTTGGTGTGGGATGACTGTACACTACAGACTGCAGAGCTAGTTTCCTGCTTGCTTGAAGGCTCTCACAACTACTGTTGTGTTGGAGAAAATAAGCTCCCCTCAAAATGGCATAGCTATTACAATTGACTAGTTTGACAATAGGCTACAGGAAGAGGTCAGACGCTTTTGGAAACCTTTAGTCTTAATGCGCTGTAATGTGAAAAAGGAACATAAAATAGCTGAAAGCACTCTTCTTCTGAATTTGCACTGCTAGAAGGACTAATTTGTCCCTTGTTTTTTTTGGCGACAATGTGAGAAAAGCAAGAGGGGTAATCTCAGCTATGGCAAAGGGTGGCCACATGGCTATTTTTAACTCGATGGCCAGTAAATTGCATTATTATTTATTTTGTGCTTCTTCAGCCTTCTGTCTTGGGCTACAGGGCCTACCATCTTCTGCCAATATGGTATGTGGACTAGGGATGATGGAGTGTTTAATACAGCACATCTGGAAGATGCCTGGTTGGAGAAGGCTGACTGATTATAAATGCCTGTGGTCTTTTGACCATATAGGGACCCAAGATGGATCCTGTTGTTCTTTACTGCCATCTTAAGATGCACAACAGGGCAAAGACATAACTGGGTGTAGCCAGAATCCTGTGATTTATTGCAAATAAACTGGGGGTGTATTCTCATCTCATGAAGGGAGCTGACTGTGCAGGAACAAGTAAAGGCCAATACTTACATGCTACTGCTGGAATGGTGACACCTCCTCAACACAAGCTGGTATTGGCTATTAAAATGTAAAAGTCCTTCTCTTTCAGCATTTTACCAGAGATACTCAGAGCTCCATTTTATCACAAGTGCCTCAGTAGCATACAAAGAGCTGCCCATGTTAAGAATGAGTGTTCATTTGGATTGGTGTGGCTTCTTCATTTTTATTCTTTGCCCACATTCAGAAGATTCGGATATTGTCTTTTGTCTCCCTTTTGACTTTTGTAGGCAGCTATCTTGAGCTGGGCTGTGCCTTTCTCTAACACACCTGGATGGCTGCCCAGCTAATTTGACAGAATGAGATGAATTAATTACAGCCATGTAGGAATTGTAAGGATGCCAAACACAGAGCAGGCTTGCTTACTAGTCCTAGAGTTTTCCAGTCCAGGTACAGCAAGTAGTTGATGGCAGAGGCATCATTAGGGGATGTGCGGGGATATATGGGCCACACCAGGTGATACCCTAAGGGGAGTTTGAGACCACTGTTCTCCAAACATCTGCCTTTGGCATTCACCTGCATCCCTTTAAAATGCTGAAGTCCTGGTGTGAGTGGAGCAAGCTTCTTTTTAAATGTTCTTTAAAAACAGCACATCTTTTTCCCCCTTCACTTTAACCACATGAAATAGTGTGCATGTAAATACATTTAGGCTGTGTGTCTGATACTGTAATTTAAAGGTATAATTTTAATTTTGTTAGCTGTTTATATCACACCTATTACCATTACGGTAATGATAATATAGTAATGATATATGGAAATTATAATTTATGCATAACATTACTACAAAAACATTACTAAGGATCCTGTATGGTGTGGTATGGGAAGAGGTCAGTGGGGGTGACACCACGAGTTATTTCACCGGGTGGCACCAACCCTAGTGACGCTACTGGTTGGTGGCATTTCCTTGCAAAGCCGGTGGTGGTATGCATTAATATTACTCAAACTAGTACAGAGTCGTACTATGTGCAGGAGGGTATGGCTACAAGATCCTGAAATCCACAGTGAATGTGAATGAATACAAATATAATCCTTAAATTAATAGCCTCTATTGCTCAGTTGGTAGACAATAGATCTTCTGAATGTGGGCAAAGATAGTAAACAGAAGCAATTGCTTTGACTTACTGCATTTGCTTTTCTCGACAATTGTTAAACTTCCCTGCAAACACAACCCTCTGGGATTTTCTTCCATGGATATCACCAAAATTATATACAGTATGACACAAACGCAGGGGAAACTTTGATCCAGTTGTTGGACATTTGTTTTTAAATTGAGGGGTATGGAACTGGAAATTCTTAAAAAAATGAGACAGGACTGTCAGTTAAGGAAATTAAAAATAATTATAAACCTGAAGATATCTGAGAAGAAAAATACAATCCCACTTATTCCAGTTCATTTGCTACTACTATTCATGTTTAATTCTATTGTTGTCCACTCTTTTTCCTATAAAGGCTGAAGAAGAGTAATATTCTACTTGTTGTTTCTAACCTCTGTTTTAAGAAACCATTCTTATGCTATATACCCTCAAACTATTTCAATTTATCATGGACAGTCCTATTAATCCTCTGCTATCCCACTGGTTCAGCTGTTTTTAAAATGTCCCAGTTTTTCTTTCCTCCTCCCACATTCCTTCTTTGTCCAGAGCATACTTTAGTTGGTGCAAACCGGTGAAAATGCAAAAACAGTTTATACAGGGTGAAGGAGGGGGACAAACTCTTGCACTTCGCTGTAGGCTCAAGCAAAAACAAACTACTGCAATCTCGCCTAGGTTGTGTGTTCTTCCTCATTAATATTTTTTGTCATTTCAACGACACTCTGATGTTGCTTGGCCATACATTGCCCCTATTTTTATCTGTGAAATGCTGGAAAGTATGACTTCAGCCAATGCAAGTAACCATTGGAGAGTTATCCTTACTGCTGTACCATATGGCAAGAAAGATTTTACCATCCAATTATATCCAGTCAGATTCAGCAAAGTGGAGTAATGGGGTTACAATTTTTCTACTATTATAAAATGCCAATATTTGAATGTCTATTAATGTCTTTCTCCATGTGGCTCATCCATTGGAGGTGAGGAAGATGTTAACTAAGGTGAGGTCCCCCTCCTCAGCAGTGGTTATGGGAAGTCCTTTTTGCACCCTCCAGAGGCCGAATCAGGGCCACGGCGTGAGGTTGCCACAGCCTCCATCCCTGTCATGCTTATGGTGCATTGTACAAGTCGAATTATTTTGGCTTTGGCCCAGAAATCCCACTGGCAGTTCTCTTCAGCTACAAGCAGTAAAAGTTCAAACATAAATCAAAAACAAGGAATTTCCTATCTTTTTATGACACCTCAAATCTGCTGCCTGAGGTGGCCTCCCCACCATCTAATGTTAGGCCTGGCCCTTGTCCAGTGATACCAGCATTGTGATTTTATAGACCCCAGGCATAATCTTTTATAATTATCTATACTTTTAATATATAATATCTCTATCATCTTGTATCTACTGTTTTTATCTATGCTTTATGGTGCTGTTGGGGTTGTGTGTTTTTATCATTGCATCATTGTGAATTGCCCTAGGATAAAATTTCATTGGGGGTGGTGGTGGAATATTTTAAAGAAATAAAATATTTGGCAGGATCCAGCTTGCTAAATAGCTACATGCACTCTCCTGGAAACTTTTACTGTATTTGATAGAAATTTTCTCTTTATGTCTGCATAATAACTAAAACAGTCCATGCTAGGAGCTTCTCTAGCAATTTCCTGCAACAGAAGTTTGTCTGCTGTCTTAGTGTGCTTTTCAAGTTTTCTTGTACTGTTTTTTTAAAATCCTTTTTTAAAAAATTATTTTATTTTATTGCTTCTCCCTTTTGTGCTCTGGAATTTATCTGACCTTTCTTTGCTATGATACAGCCAAGCTTTCCTATTCAGTCAATGTATGCAGAGAACTCCTAATACTGTGTTTGTTTTTTTGTTTGTTTGTTTGTTGTTTTTTTGCAAAATGATGTTTTGATCAGACCCATCTATCCATCTTGGGATAGTAAAGGATATAGACAAAAGTTGTCCTATATGTGGTTCCAAGAGCTCCTAAAAGCTGGCTGTCGTGTGTGGAGGTAACCTATGATCCCTTGTTGGGTCTGGAGCCTCATGGATGCTCCTTTCAGGTATAGGGAACAAAGGCAGCATCTGCACTGCAGAAATAATCCAGGTTGGCACCACATTAAATGCCATGGCTTATTGCTGTGGAATTCTTGGAATTGTACTTTCTTGTGGCATCAGTGCTCTCTGACAGAGAAGACTAAATATCTCACAAAACTACAGTTCCCAGAATTCCATAGCACTGAACCATGGTAGTTAAAGTGATGTCAACCTGGATTATTTCTGCAGTGCAGATGCCTTCCAAGAGACTAAGGAGCTGTACAGATGGCCGGATCAGGGTTGTGGCAACCTCATGCCGTGGCCCTGATCCGGCCTCTGGAGGGTGCAAAAAGTAGCTCCTTTTTGTGCCCTCCAAAGGGTGCCATAGCTGTGTCAGCGCAGCTATATGGCACCACTTTGGCACTGCATCATGTGGATGCAGCGCCGGAAGCACACCATGATACCACATACTATCTGGAATGGCGTATGGCATCATGGCGCCCTGGGGCAGAGTCAGAGCATCCATCGTCAGGACGCTGCAGCTTGACTCTGTCCACAGGCCAGCCTTTTCAGCCCATCTATAGGGCATAAGTAACTTTTTCAGAGAAAGGGGAAAGTAGATAAGAAAGCAATGTAGGTCTACAGGTATGAAGCAAAAGGCTTGAGTATCTAGACTAAAGAAAGAGACAGAGGTGAAAATAAGGGCAGGCGCTACCTAGGTTCTAGACAGTCTTCTCACACTAATCACTTTAAACAAGATTTAATACATCATAATTTCCAAAACTGCTTTTGTTCTTTTTCCCAGAATGCTTTTCAGAATAAAGCAATATATATGCACATAGCATCGATTTGTAGGCCATTCCCAGGGAATGAATGGTGGCTGCCTCTCTCTGTCTGTCTCTCTCTGGATTTTGTTTTTAATCCCCTACAGGATAAATTGCTGTTCCTAGTATATCAGCTCCCACTCAGCTAGGAATCTATTCCTCTTAATTTATGCACATTACTTGAGAAAATGCACACTTGTGTTTATTGCAACCCACATATTCCTCTGCATAACCTTATGAATGAGGGCCTGTTTCAGGAAGGAAAGTGGAGATTAAAATCAATTTACTGGTGCCAGAGATAAAGCCTTCATTTATTGATGTTTCTTTGAAAAACGCACTTTCTCAATCTGTATTCTAGCCTTTCCTCAAATCTGGGGTGTTTATGGCCCATGACCGCAGAAGCAGAGCCATCTGTAGCCTTCCTAAACCTTTGCTTTCTAACGTTTTAATTGTAGTAAATTGGAATTATTATTTTGCAGAGCAGTACATTGATCAAAATAGGCACTTGGATTGGAGAAGGGCCTTTACATAACACTGACACACAGGCTTGAGTTCCTTCAATAAGGGAAAGGGAGAAGGGAAATTGCATAGATTAGTGGGCTTTGTCTTGGTTCATTGTGCCAATATTCAAGCAGTTTACTGAGTGGCTTTGGGGAAGTGTCTTGGTCTAAACTACTTTATTGGCTTGTTAGGATAAAATGGGATAATTCTATGAAGCTTTCCTTGATCTTTTAGGGGAAAGTGTTGGGTATATAGGTAATAAATATGTATGTCTGGACCTTAATAGTTGTGTTATTTATTTATTTATTTATTCTTAATTCAGCTACTTAGATTTTCTCGCAAATTTCTGCATACAGTATATATTTTTGCAACAGTTTAATGCTGTGAAGGAAAAATCATGTAACAGTACTAACCTGTAGTGTTTGTACTGAGTGTGCAGAACCTCTTTCAGCCTAGGTTCTCAAACAGTGGGGTATGCCCCCACCAAGGCTGTGGCATCACATACAGAATCCTTAGTAATGTTTTTTGAACTAATGTTACTCATAAATCGTAATTCCCATATATCACTGTAATGGTAATAAAAAGGTAAAGGTAGTCCCTTGACATGGATGTCTAGTCATAACCAATTGTAGGGGGTGGTGCTCATCTCTGTTTCTAAGCCGAAGAGCCAGCATTGTCCAAGGACTGCTCTGGTGGTCATGTGGCCAGCCTGCACTGAACACTGTTACCTTCCCACTCAGAAGTGGTACCTATCTATCTACTTGCATTTGCATGCTTTCAGACTGCTAGATTGGCAGAAGCTGAGACTAGTGACAAGACTTCACCTATTATGCAGCACTCAGGCGTTGAACTGCCAATCTTCCAATCTTCCGATCATCAGAACTTAACCACTAAGCCACTGCATACAGTAATAGTTGTGACATAAACAATTAGCACAATTAAAATTATACTTTCAAATTACAATAGTAGACACACAGCCTAAGTGTATTTACATATGCATAGTTGCATGTGCTTTTAATTTTTTATTTTGTTAATTATTATTATTTTTTAATTTGAAATTTTAATTTTCTTTTAAAAATAAGCTGGGGCCTCTCCTTTTTTTTCTCCTACTGAGCCTTACTCCACTCATACCATCTCTTGAGCATTTTGCTATAGCCTGTTTCTGCCCAAAAGCAGGTGTTTGCAGAACAGTGGTGTCACCCCCCCCCCTTAGTTCACCAGGTGTGGTCCATGCACCCCGCTAGTGATGCCACTGTCCCAAGGGGGCATCACAATTTCTCAAGAAGGGCACCAATGACAGGTGCTGATTAACTCACCCTCCTGAGAGAGGAGGTGCTTGGAACACTTTTTCAGACTACATAGCAGGGAGTGAGAGAGCAAAGAGAAGGGAGTGTGTGGCCCGAGACAGACGGGCCAAAAGTGCCGTCTTACCGCCAAAACTAGGGTTCTGGAAAGCAAGGCAACTGCAAGCTCCAGAACCCTAGTATGAGCAGGCAGCGGCCTAATGGTGGCCTCCTATCTACATGGGAGCTGCCATCTTTACGTAAGTGATGCATAGTGTCCACACATCGCTGCATGTCACTTACATCACAAGTGCACCAGTGGCACACTTGCGATGTAACCTGGGCGCCATAAAAAGAACCCAGAAGAACTGGGTTCTTTTTACTCTAGAGGGATGTCGCGCAGTTTGGCTGCTGCAGTGTCCCTCCGGAGTTAAAACAGGCACCTGCAGACTGCCATTTTTGAGCAGTCTGTCTCAGCCCATGTCAGGATGTGGTGGGAAAGCTGGGTATGCCACGTTAGAGCAAGAATGTTCACAGGATTCAAATCCCTGCTCAGCCATGGAAACTCACTGGGTAACCTTGAGCAAGTCCTAGTTTCTCAGCCTCAGAGGAAGACAAAGGCAAAATGTCTTCTGAACAATCGTACAAGAAAATTGTGTGATAATTCATCTTATGGTTGCCATAAGTCAGAAATGACTTGAAGTCACACTACAACAACATAACTATAATTATTTTTAAAGTTAACTTTCTAAGCTTTTCCTATAGCTTTCTGAGAACAGTACCTCAGGGGCCATCAAAAAGGTGGTGTGTGTGTGTGGAGTATTTACCACCTGTTGCAACTGCAGCTTCTATTGGAATTTAAAATGTACCTGAGCTTTTATCACCTTGTATAAGGGCTGTGACTTTCAAGACGCAATCTATAAATTTGCCATTTGCTGTGTTTGTCCTGTCACTTTGGGACTAGAGCTGTTTGCAGAAACAGAACTCTGAAATGTCCAGGTCCTTGGTGGATTACAGGAACATTTGGCCTGGCCAATGACAAAGTTTGCAAGGAAGAAGGATCTCATTTTCTCTTTGGACTCAAGGGGACAATTTCAAATGGTTTTTGTTCAAACAGATAATTCAAGGCCTTTAGCTCTGTGTGGGCTATTGGTATATCCTTCTTATCACTGCAGATGCAGCCAAAGAAATCTGCTCTACTTCACACCTTTGCAGGTTGTTTTTGTTCCTGCTAATCCATGTAAACCCATAAAGACAGAGCTTATATCACTGGAACCTATGAGTGTGGGTCTTGTATGTGAACCTGCAAATACATTACAGTATAGCCATGGATATATGCCAAAGGTTGTGGTTACACAGCCCGACGATTGATTCCCCTAAAGTTAATAATTTTTTAACATACTTTATCAATGAAGAAAGATTCATGTATGAAGCAGCTCTAAGGCAGTTGTCCCATCATCTGAGACTTTGGGATAAGTGCAACATCATATGTTGTTTTTCTTTTTAAAAATCAGCAGCTAGTGAGCCATTCAACTGGCTGCTGGTGCTTTCTTATTCATTAATGATTTTATTGTTGACTGGATTTGATTGGGTTTTCATTTCTCTGAATGTCAATTTTATTATTGAATTTTATTGTTTACTATTGCTTTACTTGTTTGTGTTATTTGACATAAACTGCTAAGAGATGTAGAGTCAAAGTGAAGTAGTGGTTTGAGCATTGGACTATGGTTTTGGAGATAAGGGTTCAAATCCTAGCTCGGCCATGTAAACTCATTGGGTAATCTTGGATTAGTCACACTCTCCAGCCTCAGGATGGCAATGGTAACCCCTCCTCTGGAGAAACATTCCAAGAAAACCCCATGTTAGGTTCATTTTAGAGTCATTGTAAGTCAGAAATGACTTGAAGGCACACAACAACAACAAGCTCAGAGATGGGCAGATCATATAGCATACAAACTTGTTTATTGAGTCTGGTGGTGGCATAATGGTTAGACCAGGGTTCCTGGGAACCCTAGTTTTCTCTCTCAGCCTAACCTACCTGACAAAGTTTTTGGGAAGATAAAGTAGAGAAAAGGTAAGCATGTTCACCAGGTGAACATGTTCAACCCACATTTGAATTCTTCCATGGTTATAATCAAGAAGTGTCCTTTTTATATACCTTGTCCATCCTTGCACATGACCATCCCAAGAAACCTATCTATATGATGCTTTTATAGGTAAAGTGACAGGGTCATGTGGGTGCTCTGTAGTCAGCTGGCATATGTCTGATTTAATCCATATTCCATATCTCTGCAGTCCATATAAATGTATCACAAGAAGATATTTCTTTTGTGGGAAAGTCATTGGCTTTTGATTGTAGAGCAATATCACTAATAAAATTAACCTTCCACAGATTGTCACAGCTTTACCTTCTTTGTACTCTCTGCTACTAGTGGATTGTATCCAGATACATTTTCACAGGTCCTTAATTGTAATAGCCTTTTTCTCATTTAGGGCATACAATTCAGCCAAAACCTGTTAACATGATGCCAGATGCTGCTGATCACTGTGCATAAGTATCAAGTGATTCTTACTTGATAGCAGTTCTCTTTTGCTCACTCTTTTTCTCCTGCTGTTTTTCTGATTTTCTTCTTTCCGTTTAAAAAAGAACACATCACCATCACCATTATTTCATATTTCTAATTTTATTCAGTTCTACCGACTGTAAGAGCCCTTCAAACTACCTTGCCTACCTTTAGGGAAATTGGTCTCTTGTTGTAGAAGTAATTTCATACTAGTAATGTATTTCCCCCCATCTGTGGGCCTTTCTATAGGTGCTCAAATGTGACAGTAAAGCCTGTATTGGTGCTTTAATGCTTTGTATTGAAGGATAAAAGAAAACCTGTTGGTCTATGCAACTGATACAAAGCAGGAGTAGCTGCCTGTGTGACTCAGCACAGAAGGAGCACTTCTGTTTTAAGACTGATTTTCACCAAGATTCATACATGGCAGAGAAAAAAACAACTGAAGTTGCCTGAGAAAAGATGGAGATTTTAGATAGGTCTCATTTTCGTCAATCATTTCGATGTAGCTAAGTTTGAACTGAGCTGTACTGTTAGGCTAGATGGTTTATTGAATGTACTGCATATTATTATTGCTATGTTTAAAATCAGCATTACACTGGAGAGAATATGTGGTTTAAGTATGCTATTATGACTTAAGCTTCACTGATCAGAAGTGACAATGAAAGGGAAAAAAATTATTTAAAAAATCCCTGCCTGGAGACATCTAATAAAACCTGACAAGAAGGACAGACAGGGTCTCTGGAGGCTTAGACAAGAATGTATGTTCTGCTTCTCACCATTTAATCAACATTTTCTTCAATTGAAAAAAGAGAATGTTCACATGATTCCCCCCCTGCTACTCCTGAAATAATAGCTAAAATTTCTAGAAATAAAGACATTGTCTATATATTCTGAGATACTATCAGTCCTCTTCATCAATGGTGATAAAAGACAGAATATATAGAAAAATCTAGTTGATGCTGAATGATCAACCTAGTTATTATGCTGGGACTGGAAAGATATCCTGTAAAAATGAATGTTCTGAATATTAGAAAACTGAATACTTCACCCAGTACCATATTTTGTTCCTGTTATATGCTTGCATGGAGCCACAACATTCACACACATCTTTGCCTATATATCGCAGCAAAAACAGATAGTCAAGAGTATGCAAGGATGTGGAATCTCTGGTTTTGTTGTTGTTGTTCTATAAGGCTGAAATGGCTTAGTTGTTGCTTTAAACCAGGGGTCGGCAACCTCCTGCGGCCCGCGGAGGCCTTTGAGCCGGCCCCTGGCTCCTCCTGCCGCTGCCGCTGCCTGCGGCTTTTGCCCGCTATGGGCGCCGCCATTTTGGGGGGGGAAATGGCGGCACCCAGGGCTCCAACGGTGGCAGCGGGCCCCTAGGAGGCCCGTTGCCGTCACTGGGGCCTTCCAGGAGAGCTCCGACGGCAGCAGCAGGCCCCTGGGAGGCCCGTTGCCTTTGCTGGGGCCTCCAGGAGGGCTCCGACGGCAGCAGCGGGCCCCTGGGAGGCCAGTTGCCATCACAGGGGCCCTCCAGGAGGGCTCCTGCGGCGGCGGCGGCCCTCTGGCATCAGGGGCCGGCAAAGACGGGGAGGCCTCCAGCGCCAGCGGTCCCCGCCGGCTCTTTCCTGGCCTCTGACAGGGCCTGGGGCCCCGTCAGGGGCCGGCAAAGAGGAGGTGGCCTGGCCCCTGGGAGTGGAAGCTCCGCCCCCAGGGGTGGGAACTCTGCCCCAGGGTGGAAGCTCCACCCCGGCACATGGCCCCGCCCCCAGGGTGGAAGCTCCACCCCCCGGCTTTGGCTCCCCAGTTGTCTGAGGGACAGCAACCCGGCCCCCAGCTCAAAAAGGTTGCCTACCCCTGCTTTAAACTAATATAAGCTAGCTTTTTTTTTATCCTGCTTCTTTGACTTTGGTTGCACCCTGCCCCAACATCCAGACTGAGCACCAGCTACCACCAGCCTCAAGATACCCGAGGTTGCTATCAGAGGTATTTTTTCTTCCTTGACTGCCCATCCCACCTGGACCAAGAATAGAATCAGACTTGATGAATTCAAAAGGCTGGCAGATCTCACAGTGAATTTGTTCTTATGACATACCCTTTATTTTTACTGTCAGGCAAGCTCTTTGATAAGCGCTGACAGACGTAATGTGATCATTTGCAAATAATGAATCATAGATGCCAATGCAGTCACTGGGTGTGTTAGGAGAAGGCTTTCAATTATAATTCCCTTTGTTGACTTAATAGATGGTAGATACACACCAGCAACTGTTCTAGTGCTTATATGGGATCCCATCTGCAAAACAAAGTAATATTGCCATGGGATGTTTGTACATTATTTTTCAAGGTAGAGATGAACATACATAAGAAGTGTGTATGTATGAGCTTCCCATCAAGGCTTTTATCACATAGTTGTTCCTGATTCAGAATTTTACAGACAAGGAAAACTGTTCACCGTCCTGTGTTTTCTCACATTTCCCTCCAACTATAGAAAATCCACTGAGAATGAAAAGATGGAATAGCTGTACAGCAATTTTTGATCGATAGCATGCAGAGAAGAGGCCAGCATGATGTAGCAGTTTGACTGTTGTATTAGGACTTTGGGACACCAGGATTTGAATGCCTATTTGACTGTGGAAATCCATTAGGTGATCTTGGGCAAGTCACACTCTCTTAACCTTTGAAAAAAATCTATGAAAAACTTTGTCTCAACAATTCTTGCCAAGAAAACTGTGTGATAGGTTCACTTTAGAGTCATCATAAGTCAGAAATGACTTGAAGGCACACAACAGCAGCAGCAGCATGAGGAAGCCATTGTCTCGAAGCACCCTAAGCAATTTTGAATTACATTAATTTATGGTTGTGATGTACACAAGACTACAGGCCCCTAAATTCAATCCATTGTATTATCATCCAAAATGGGGACATAGAAATGGAAATTGAGAGGAACCATTGCCTCTTCATCCAGAGTGAGTGTAACCTGAAACCTTACATACTCACCAGAGATGCCTCCAATCTGTCATCTCCATCTTGAGAAGCCATTTAACTACAGACCTCGTGATCACACCAGTTGGCCTTCCCTTTGGATTTTTCTGTTTGGCACTTTTAAAAAAATAACTCCAACTCTAGATTTTTTTTAAAAAATGGGTGAGATCCTAGATCAGGAGAGGTATCATAAAATTCCACCCAGGTGGAACTATGTAACATCTCCCCTTCACTTCCTCCTAAAAGCACCTTTTTAGGGCTGGAATAGACCGGCAGGAAGACGGATTAGGGCCATGGCAACCGCACACTGTAGCTCCAATCTGCCTTGAAGCTGGCACAAAAAGGAGCAGAAAAGACCCACGCATTTTGTGGTCAGAAAGAAGCTAGTTTTTCTGTCCCTGTTGAAGCCAGAAGCCGGCTTCAAGACTCTTTGGCAGTGTGCGGTGTATAAACGCCATGCCTCCAGAGCATCTTGGAGCCACCCACATCTGGGTGGCCACCTGATTTCTGGGCAGCTTCAGGGTGGCATCAGAACTTGTGGCGTCTAAATGCCTCGCTCTGAAGCTGCCCATACCTTAAAGGGCCATCTATTCTGGCCCTTAGTCACTGCAGCTCCCACCCCAGCATTTCAATTTATTGCCTAGCGGAGGCCAGGAGATAGCAAAGAAGCTGCAGCAGCAGGTATTCCTGAAGACTTCCCTGGGATCCTTACATTTTTCAGAGGATTATGACCTCTGCCACCTGTTCTCCCAATGATGAATAGACGTCCACGCTGTGGAGCTGTAGATGCTAAAAGGTAGGTTTGGGAAGTAGTTTGTCTGTTGCACAGTTAGCAGATTCCAGCCTCCACAACAGCTCCCCAAAAGTGGGTTATGCAGGTGGAAGTTGGACTTGTGTCTGCATAATTCACTAACAGGATGTCAGCCCAATAATACACAAGTCACTTTAAAATGTATGCGGAGAGAGGTCTGTCCCTTACAACCTTATCTCCAGCCTACAGACTGAAGTACACCTTTGTGTTGTAGTCAATAGCATTAAATCATCATAAATCTTAGTATGACAGGATAGAAAGTTATCTCAGCAAACATATGGTCTGAAATCTTCATTTACTGAATTAATGGGAGTTGGTGGGGAAGACAGTGGGGGTGTCTAGTCTCTCTCCCAGCTGGTTGCTCATGTTGTTCATTAAATGCATCCCTTCCCAAACCATGTCTATACATTAGAGTTTTGTGATGGATAGTTAGCAGTGGGAAGGTCTGCTAAGATATCCTCCAAACCAGAGTTTGGATTTCTTTTTTTACCTAGCTAGCATGATCTGTGGTGAAGTCATCATTTTTAGAATACTGTAATAATAGTAGTTATTGTTGTTGCAATGGTTGTTCAGTTATATCTTGTTATTTCTCCAAAGCTGATACAAATAAAAAACATATCAGGTTGTACTGTATATATTCGTGTCTAGGTCAACCTAATGCATAAGTCAAGGGTAGATTTTGGGGCCAAAACATGTGGCTTTTATATGACCTGTGGATAAGTCGAGGGTAAAACTTAAGGGCATGTAACCAAGGATGTAAAGGTTGCCCCATCCAGAGGCAAGTATCTGGTAGGAGGCTTGGGGAGGGAATGCTCTCTCATCCTGTGTCTTATACCGTATTGACCAGTGTATAAGTTGACCCAGGTTTTTTGGTTCAGTTTTGTAGTATATAGTATAATTTTTTCAACTTATACATGAGTATATATAGTATGTTAAACGTGCACAACGGGTGGTTGTTCAAATGTTCTTAAATGATCTATAGGATTAATTCCATTTAAAATGAAAGAGAAGTGACTGTTCTAAGCTCTGGTCCAGCTGTTGCTTTAGTGTTACAGTACAAGAGAAATTTGAGATTAGGAAGTCCATGTTACCTCTCATGACATTTAGTTAAACCAGTTTCATGGGGTTTATGGTTCATACTGCCAATAATCCATTTCTCCTTCTGTGCATGTGGGTTTTGTTGTTTGCATTTTACTCATTATGCCTTATTATTGTGTTTACTACCATTTGAAGGTGTTTCTCTAGCAGAAACACAATTTATACTGGATGGAGAACAAATTAAGAATGTATATTGGGAGCAATTTCCACTGGAAAAAAATGGTGCAAAGGGAAAGGATTAAAAAGCTCATCCCTCAACTTGTTGCCCTTCTTCAAATTGCAGTCTCAGTGGCTTCATTTTGTAGAACAAAAGACCAGCTGCAAAAAGAATCACAGAGCTATACATGCAGCTGTGCTATGAACTGTATCCCCTCCTCTACTGTAGTAGGCAGAACATTCAGCAGAGTTTTCATTCGAGTTCCTTGGAGATTTGAGCAGAACAGCTACAAAAAACTTTGCCACAGCATGTATAACTCTGCAGAGGGATTCCAATCTTTGTATCCCACTTCTTCTTTTTTTTTACTCCTTGAAGGGTGGTATGTCTGTCCCAAGACAACCAACAGCAGTTGCCACCCTATAAAGAAGAAACAGAGGTGGCTTGTGGATTGAAGATATAGGTCCAAAACACACTGCAGAAGTAATCCAGTTTTAATTGCCCTGGCTCGGGGCTATGGAATTCTGGGAACTGTAGTTCTGGAAACTGTAGTTTTGTGAGACATTTAGCCTTCTCTGTCAGAGAGTTCTGCTTCCACATTAACCAGGGCAGTTAAAGTGATCTCAAACTGGATTGTGAAGTTGAAGGCTTTCATGGCCGGAAGAAACTGGATTATTTCTGCAGTGTGTTTTGGACCATAGTTGGATGCCTCTCCTTCCAATTTGTGAGCATGTCTGTGCAGTGTTTCATTCATTAGTCGCCTATGCAGAGATGGACCTGCGTCTGATGATATTGTTGGACAAATATTGAATTAATTAAAAAAAATATTTCAGTGAGATAAGTAGTGAAGCAATATTGAACTGAAGCAATACTGAAATGCAAAATTATGCTTAATTAATGGGCAGGTAATGTGTGAAAATTATATGTGGTGCAATGTTACTTCCAGTTTCATTTTGTGCGCATTTTGGGCTGATTTTCTCACATTTCTTTGGTTTGGGATCACAGTTGGTTTGCTTTTGTGTCTTAGGAGTTTATCACACTGGGGCTAATTTCGGCATTAAAGATAGATTAAAGCACATTTAAAGCATCCCACAAATAAAGCGAAAATGGTGAGTAATTGCACGAATGATTATCACACACAATTGTGCAAATAAAGTGATATCAGAAATGCATCACCACTGAAATTCTAAAAGTAAAAAGATGCATGTGGTTTTGTGCAATGTCAGTGAAATTGTTTCGTGTAATTGTGCAATTTTTCCAGGATATTCATGGGATAAACTCCTGATTTCCGTCATGTGATAAACTCCTTAGTGGGAAAACAGATAGGGGTTTTTGCATTATACAACCTCACATACCTTTTTCATTCACAGATGAAAATTGGGAGAGATGTACCCAAGTAACATCAAAGTGGTCATGATGGTAAAAGTTATGCGTGAGGGAAAAGATACAAGCTAGTAGAGGCTGCAGCCATTTTCTCTTGCCTAGTTTCATTGGGAAGGGCAGTATTCTAACTCTTCTTCTCCTCTTCCAAAGGCTGAGTTAATTGAATACAAACTGCTTTTCACATTGAACTAAGTTTTGCAGCAGTTCAAGTAAGCAGAGGATGAAGGGGGAAAGTGGGAGAAGGAAGGAAAAACTGGGACAAAGAATTCATCAGGACTGTCCCTGCCAAATTGGGACTGTTGGAGGGTATGCCATTGTTTTGAGAAGTATTTTTGCCTCAGGATAATGTGAGACAGAGAATGCATACCATGCCTCAAAATTATTTAATTTGCTAGTGAGATTTCCCCATACTGAAATAAAACCAACACTTGGGAATGTTGGAGGACATTCTGGAATCTGTTTGATGTGTATGGTGATCTCCTAATAAACTTATATATTTATGGGAGGGACTTTGATGATGGCAGTGTTGATGTGACAGAACTGTCACTCCTGCCTCAGCCCCTCATTCCTTCCTCCACAAGGTGGACATTCCTATTTCTAATGATTGTTCATTTTTGGTCTCCTAATACAGTACACACACACACACACACACACACACACACTATTATGATGTAGCTCTGATTTTTTCCACACTTACTAGCATTCCTAGATTTGCTACCCTTACCCCACCCTCTAATGTTAAAAATGAGGACCCTCCTTCTTCTATTTCTTAGACTGACCTTTGTTCCCTGGAGGAAGATGCTTCTGGCTCACTCATGGGATGCCATTGATTGATGTCCTTCCCTTATTAATGCCATCTTCTCCCTGAAGTTTGAGAATACCTCTCCCTCCTTGATTTCCAGCAAGTTATCTCCCATTCCCCTCTCCCCACAACAATAGTATGGAGTATCCGTATTGCTATAGTGCTGCTGTGAATAAGTAGCTGCTAATACTAGATTTCTCAAGTAGCCAGTTATCAAGATTATGATCCTTGCGGTGTGGGTTGATGATGGTTTCAGTTGACCAAGAAGTGTGGTGAAAACAGAAAATGTCAGTTGGACACAGTGATGTCCATATTCATTGACTTAGGTATTTTCCAATCACCTATGTTGACTATGTGAGGAAAAAACATGACTACATATGCATTGCCACACATTGTGCTCAAACAGATCAAACAGGCTATGGGAGTTTTCTTTCTGTGCCCCACGATGGCACATGCTCACAATTTCTTGGTAGCCTAGAAAGTGTGGAAAACAAACCACTGGGAGGACATTATAATGTGATTCTGGCAGCTTGCAGTTGGTGCTGCAGGCGGGAATCACTTCTCATCCTAAGTAGGCTATGAAGCCCTTGGTATCCACTGCAGTTTGGTTTCAGGAGCCCTATGGATATCTAAATCTATGGATGCTCAAGTGCCATTGTATGCAGTGGCATAGTAAAATGGTGTCCCTTGTTATCTGAAATGGCAAAATCAAGGTTTACTTTTTGGAATTTATATATTTTTGGAATATTTTCAAGCCATGGATGATTGAATCCATGGATGAAGAATCGGTGGATACAAACGACCAACTGTACTATTGAAAATGGACCATATCCTCATATTTCCTCTCCCTTTGTAAAGGGGAGGAAGATTAGCTGTGTGAACTGTGGACAGCAGAAGGGTAGTGTAAGTAAAGACTGCATAGCAGGGAAAACATTCTCCAAAACTGCCACTGCTGGCATAGAAATAGGGAGATGTAAATTTCTGCAAGGCATGGTAATAAAGAGAAAGTTGTATTTGGATGGAAAAAGGGAAATGATGCATTATGGGCTGTGGAAGGAAGCAAAGCAACCAAGATACAATGAAGCAGGTGAACCTGTCTTCCCTCTTTGCCAGCCAGCCAGCCACCCTCCCCTCCGCTTAGCTGGTAGAAAACAGAAATCAAGGCTCAAACTGTTTTTCTTTCATCATAGCTTCAATACCCCTGCATGTATCTGTCATAAAAACTGCAGGATATTTTCCTAGGGACATCTGTATGATACATGATATGTTCATACATATTTTTCACATGTTTACTGGGTAACAGGAGTGAATCACTCACCTCTCCCAAATATTAAATCTAATCTAATACAAAACTCTGAACCTTTCTGCTTAAAAATTTGTTGGTGACCTACCTAAAAGCATCTGTGTTATGAATGCTGTTTTCATAAATATTTCCTACAAACCTATGGGGGAAGCAAACCTTCTGTTAACCAGCAGTAAAGGCTGCTCTTGCATAAAATGTTTTGCACCGTTCTCCCTGAAATACAGTAGATTTCCTTCCCTCAGAAGGGACAATTATGCCTGCAGAATTATGATAAAAAATAAAATGTTCATTCCCCATTGTAGTCAATGGGAAGAAACAAAGGTCTGGATTTTCTGAAGTGACATTCTGGTATCGAGTCCAAACCAGTATGTCACATGTAAAATGAATGCTCCTCTTGAATTCTAACATGGGATCTTCACTTTGCACTCTCATATTTCAATTGTCTGGAAAGGTATACTATTTATGCTCTGGTATATCCATTTTCAAATCCATATTCAGCTATGTAACAAATCCCCTTGCCAGTGACCTTGGGCAAGTCACACTCCCTATTAGACTTAGTGGAAAGTCTCTTTGTAGGATAAGGTCTTCATAATTCAGAGTTATGTTAAAGACACATAAAAACAGTGAAGTTCATAGGAATTTTTTTCTTAGTCATTATGTATTCCAGTGGAAACTTTAGGCAGTATGCAGAGCAGTTCAAAAACAACGACAGATTATCACAAACATAAATGGAACAACAGCATAAAAATAATTCAGAATTCAGCCCAAAACAATACTATAACCAACAGATGAAAATAAAACAAACAATAGTCCACTAAAATCTCTCTTGTAAAAGAGCATGCATCAAGGGGCTCTGCTATTTTATATCTGCTAAATTTTTATATCAGGTTACAACATACTGCACAACCCCACTTACACTCTTAAGGCCTGTTGCAGAATGACTGAAAACATAATTTTATAATATTACAAGCTGCTAAACATGTTTGGGAGGGTAAGGATTCAGGACCTTGGATAGTTCATTGTAAGCCCTGGAGAAGACTTGCAATTTCACTAATGTGAAGCTGCTAGCCGCAAGTGTGACCCAACAGTAGTTGGGCTTTAGTAAGTGGTCCACAGAAAGTTATTATTATTATTAACCTTTATTTATGAAGCGCTGTAAAATCAGGTAAGAAAGATGATATTGTCACCGCTGTCCAAATAGCTCCTAACACATCCACCAGTGTGCTCCAAAGTACCCCTTCAAAGTATCCTCTTTGTTAGACTGACCCATCCTGTTTTAATACTTTGAATTTCAATCTGAGAATCACATTATCTGGGGAAACACGTTGTATAGTGTTTTAACACAAATGTACTGATTTGATGGGCCAGAAGTTATCAAATAGTAATCCCCAAGTAATAAATGTGTTCATTTATCTCGGCAATATTAAGATTTTAAACCATGGGAAACCTGTCCAGTTCACATCCACTAAATCATCTGAGTCACAGAATCTGTTAATGAACTGCTTGTATAATTAAAATGAAAAATCACTTGCCTTACAAGACTGTAAAAAAGAAAAAAGAAATGGCCTTTTACTTCCCATCTCCTCCTCCCCAACTGTCTTTTGGCATAATGAATACCTCCAGAGTAAAGTGAATAATCAATTGAAAAACTAAGCATGGCAAAGACGTTTATCACCTGCTTGGCTTAGTCTACATCCATAGCTATCAGATAAAGGAGGGCACACCAGTAAAGAATAACAAAACGATGTACATTTTTTGCCAGCTGAGTCATGGGAAGGTCACCAATCTCTGAAACAATTGTGTGACACTTCTAAAAGGTTTCCAGGTGAGGTTCATTGTGAGAAAAGGTGAACACAACAGTTTTCAATCAAGAACAGTAAACCTGCGATGTCTTGTTTTTGCTATGAGTGGCTGCAGACACAGTTGCTAAAGAGCTGGGATCTCACAGGATCTGAGCTTGGAGCATTACTCAAAACAAGGAATTAGATGTGTTGCTCATTATTTCAAGCACTGGTTAGGGCGTTGTCATCACTGTGCATTATGTGTTAAATGCAATAACATTATGTTTTTCCTATCTTTTTCAACATTAGAAAGCAATCTCCCCACTCAAGTATTCCCTACAGAACCAAATGGGGCTATGGCCAGCCACCACCCTGTCATCCCCTCCCCCAAAGTAGCATCTGGTTACTCATTTAGTCTTTCTACAAATAAAACTAAAGCTATGTGTATACACACACACATTTTCTTTGCAAGTACAGTCGGTGCTCTCTATAGCTTTAAGAAGAGCAGTGTAATTTCAGGGAGAGCACTATAGTGCTAAGCTCTATAGAGAGCTTCTGGAAATCACACCAAATGTATTTCTGAGAGGCTTCTTGCATTGCTATGAGCCCTTTAGAACAATAAAATAATAGTATCTTAACACTGAAAGGGACCACAAGTCCAATCCCTTGCCATGCAGAAATATACAATTAAAGCAGTCCTAAAAAAAATGCTCATCCAACCTCTAATTAAGTACCTCCAAAAAAGGAGAGTCCACCATTGTCCAAGACAGTCCATTCCACCATGAAACAGCTCTTACAGTAAAGAAGTTCTTCCTAGGATTTAGGTGGAATATCTTTTCTTGTAATTTCAGTCTCTTGATTTGTGCTCTAGCCCCTGGAGCAAGAGAAAACAAGTTCGATCCATCTACATGACATGTTTTCAGATATTTAAAGATAGCTATTATGTCACCTCTTGATCTTCTTTTCGCCAAGCTAAACACAGCTTGCTCTTTTGTTTCTCACAAGTCTTGGTTTCCAGAACTTTGATACTCCTCTCTAGAAACCTTCCAGTTTCTCAATGTCCTCCTTGAACCAGTGGCAACCCCACCCCCAGTGTCACCCAGTGCAGAGGGCAAGGGCTACTGAGTGGGCAGCAGGGCCCCAGGTGGTGTGTGGGAATTCCAGGGGCAGCAGCAAAAAGGGCACAATCACCTGTTCTCTGCTGCTTCTGCTTCTGTTGTAGACCTCTCTGCTCATGAATAGAACCAGGCTGCAGCAGTGAGGTCAGGAGGGCCATGCTTGGCCCTCACCTTTGCTGCCACAGTGTCATTCTCCTGATGAATAGAGTGGTGGTACAGCAGTGTGTTCAGGACCATACTTGGCACTCTCCTTCACTGCCATAACGTCATTCTGCTGAGGAGTAGAGTGGTGGCGCGGCAGTGACTTCAGGTGGGCCGTACTCTGCCCTTTTCTTCACTGCTGCAGTGTTGTTCTCCTCATAAGCAACGTGGGGGCATGGCAGCGAGGTCGGGAGGGGTATGTAGGAGGCCTCTATTGCTGCAGCAAAACTGTGAGAAGCATGCTTACCACTCCTCACCCTGCAGTGAGGGAGGGAGGACCCAACTGTGTGTCACCCCTCTTCTAGGGTGTCACCTGGTACGGGCTGAACCCCCTCACCTTCCCCAGTGATGCCCACTGCCTTGAACTGTGTTGCTCAGAACTGGACATAATATTCCAGATGAGCTCTAGAGTGGAACAGGATCACCACTTCCCTTGATCTTGACACTATACTCCTGTTATTGCAGCCCAGAATTGCCTTGGTTTTTTTTTTTTTTTTTTTTGTTTTCAACATTTTTGCTACTTCTTTTTTTTTTTTAAAAAAATAGCTGTTTGTCATGTGCAGTTTGGATTTGGAACACAAGGAAGACTAAAGAGAAAACAAAGGTCAGTTTTCAGTGGGGAATGACCACTCTCCTGCAACAAATATCACTGGCAATCCAGTTATTGCAAGGATAAGGAAACATCTGAAGGCCTCATTAGGCTAATCAGGAAAGTGACAACCTTATGCAATTGTTACACTGACAGCAAAGAAACTGAACCTATAATGGACTTGCCTTCTGTGGATTTGAGCATTTGTGGATGGCTCCACCCCATTCACCCTAATGGCAGCGCATCCAGCTGTACTGCTGCGGCTGCATGCACAGTGCAGTGCCATTAAAACCAACAGGACTTAAGGTTCTGCAGTTTTTTGGCAACTGTAGGAGAGGGATCCAGAAGGAACCCCTGTGGATAAGAAAGGCCAACTGTATTTTGAGGGTATGGTTAAACACCTTGGATAGCTCCTTTAAAATGGAGACAGAAACGTGGTCCAGATTTGCTGTCCCACTTGGCATGAAAGTCATCAGTCTCTCCTATTTTTGACATGAACTATGACAGATTATTTTTTTAAAAAAGCATACACATTTCAGATAAAGTAAGGCCATATCTATACACTGGACTCTTGCCTGATGCACTGATCTGAAGCTGGATATAAATCATAGTTTGACTGCAAGCAGAAACATCCATCAAGGCAAGGTAGTTGGCCTACCATCAGTCATTTTGGAATCTTGCTCAATTTATGTTTATGTTGAATGCAAGCTACTGTAGTTACAATTGATCCAGTGCCTGATTCTGAAAATTCAACAGACTTGTAGCCTGTCTGTGGAAGATAAAACACATAAGGTCCACAGTACATCCACTTTAAAAACTCATCAGTCCATCTTGCTTTTCTTCATTTCAGCATCAGAACAAGTGCATAGATTTAAGTGTGAGCAACATTAATGTGTGTACTGTTCCTTTTCCTCTACAGTAGTGATAGCCGGATACTAAAATTTTCTTTTTTAGAACTGGGCTTATTTATACATTGGGTTTAAAAAGTGTATGCATAGGGGTGTACTGGGACACTATATTTTCTTTAGATTTTCATACTATTATCTCTTCCTTCTCCTCCTCCTTTTGATACCATTTCTTCGTTTCTTTGAAGATATAAATGCCTCTGACAGTCCTGAAGACTAGACTCATGGGCTAGGAGCCAAAAAACAAACAAACCCGTATGCAATTAGTTTTCTGATCTCAAGCTGGGTTTTGAGTTATTTTTCTTGAACTTCAGTCACCTGTGCCACATGACAAACTGCTTTTGAAGCTAAGGAAATATTAAAGAGAAATGTTTGATTAAGCATGTGAGATCAAGTTAGTCAAAGAAAAGGGAATCAAAATTTACACCAGGCTGGCAGAAGCTCCTTGCATGAGTCTAAGCAGCTCTTGAAATCATGACTCTGTTTATTTTGCCTCTGTTCCACAGTTTAATGTCAAGCTAAATAAATTTTATTTTCAGATGGATGGATGGATGATATAGTGACAGTACCATTAGGTAAATTGAAGATTCCCCCAGGTACTAGATTTAGCTATAGGTGAAGGGTAGAAAATGGGTAATTACATACTGTATCTACTCGAGTATAAGCTGACCTCATAAGTCGAGGGCAGGTTCTGGGGCCAAAATTATGGATTTTTATATGACCCATGGATAAGGCAAGGGTAAAACTTAGAGGGATGCAATGAAGGATGTAAAGGATGAAGTAAAGGAAAACAAAGCAAAGAACTTACAAAATTTCCAGCATTTTTGGCTCAGTTTTTTAACCTACATTTCTAGACTTATACATGAGTATATATAGTACTTTGTTTTGTGGTATATTTATTGCCTGAGATGGAGAGAAGTGTGGATGGAAATTTATGTTTCAGGTGCCAAAATAACTCACCTGGCTCTTGATACTATGCACCTTGACTCGAGTAAGAGTGGGGGATGATGGAGGAGGACACCATTTGTTCTTATCTCTTGGGTAACAAAATACCTTGAACCAGCCCTTGCCTGTTTTCTTTATCAATAGCAATAAACAGTGGGTGTGCTTGTGTGTTTATAAAATGGGTTCTATTTTTGGACAGACTACTGCAATGCACACCTCATTAACAATCCATGAAGAAGCATTTCTCAACTGTCCTGTACTTGAACCTGGCCATGTGATCATATACTCATTCACCTTTCTGACAATGAAAGTGACAAAATTTAATTCCCCTCCCCCTGCCATGTTCAGTCTAATTATTCTTACTGGATCAGGAGGTTTATTGCAATGTTTCCTGAAGGTCAGATCAAAGAAATGACATACTAGGTTTAATTCACCTGGGTGAGGATCATATTGTGTCCTCTGAAGACTCCTTCCCACTGCCTGGAAAAGCATTTTAGTAGCTCTGCATTCTGATAGATCAAAGAATTGACTAGACTGAAATTAGAGGTGTGCCATTAAGTGTCTTGTATCTGCTATAAGAAAGGATTAATGTGAGTGTGCATGTATGACGGACCACTGGTGCAGAGCGCTACCTACCAAAAGAGCTTTGTCTTCAGGTGACTTGCTGGGGAGAATATTTCTTTCACGCTTCTCTGAGTATAAAAGGAAAGAATAGGGCCATTTGCTTGCCTCTCTTTAAAGATTTATATTAAACTACCAGTGTGTGTTCATGAGGCTCACAAAGTTCCTCCTTTGAAGTGGATTTCAAAATTAGGGAGAATGTGAATAGTACAAAATAATTTGCCACAACAGGCAACATGGGGATGTCAACAATGGAAGCTGTGCTGAATCATTGCTTCCTCCATGCAGAGATGCTAAGTAGACTTAGGCGCGTTACAGACCGCCCAAAACGGTCAGTCTCACGCCGCTGCTGGTTGCTGCGTCCAGGAACCACAGCAGCCAAACCGCGCGGTCCCTGGGCGCAGCAACAAAGAAGTGCCAAAATGGCACGTCTTCCTGCGCCCAGGAAGAGGCGCCGTGAGGCGCGCACTCGCAGCGCCACTTCCAGTGTGCGACATCCAGACGCTGTGCGTCCGTGATGTCAAAATGGCACCGCCACCATTTTGATGTAGTTTTTACACGCGAGGGGAAAGGCGCGTCAGAAAGTGCCGCCCCTCGTGCGTAACGACGGCGCCCCATAGGGCCCGTCTGGAACGCGCCTTAGACAAGTCTCCTAAGACTAGAAAGAGATGATCGTTTTTAAGAGAGTTGAATTCTTTGATGCAAGTAACCACTGTTTCTGCTGTGTACTTGATTTTCTCTCTTCTATGAATACCTGTAGGTTTTTTTGTTCTGCTTAGGCGACAGTAAGATAAAATAAACCATGATAGCATGGCATAATGTTTTGATTTTTTAAAGGTAAGAAATGTGAGTTCATGTCAAGGGCAACAATGCCCTTATCATTCCACTTTAAAACTCTTTTTAAAAAAATAAGAAATCTGGTGGGCACTTCTTGTTGTGAAACGCATACACACACACCTCCTGACACTGCACCTATTGACAAAAACAGCTTTCATCATCAAACTGGAGGAATTGTGATTTAGTCCTCCTTACAAACATGCTCTAGACAGTTTTCTCAGTATCTGACATTGGTTTTTGGTGCTATGGAATGCTTTTGGGAAAGAAAGAAATTCCAGAACATTTCATTAGATTTACCAAATTTCAGTTTGTTTGGGAGTTATTTTTCTTAACTTACTCGGGCATGATAAATTTATTTTCCTTGGACCAGTAAGCATCTTATGTTATCTGGGACTCTGAATACAAAGCAAAGTATTAGTTTACTGCAAAGCGGACTGCTCTTGTAATAGGTTGCTTTTGCAATAGAGCTTTGGGTTGGATTTAGCGGTGGAGGTAACTTGCCTGTAAATACCCTAAAGGCATCACATCTGTTCTTGGAAGATAAGCAAGGTCATCTCTGGTGAGTTCTTGAATGACAGACCTCCAACAAATGCCAGATGCGGTAGAGTATATTTCAGAGGAAGGAACTAGCAAAACCACTTCCGATTATTCCTTGCCTAGGAGAGCCAGCATGGTGTAATGGTTTGAGCATTGGACTATGACTGGAGAACAGGGTTTGTATTTCTGCTTAGCTGTGAAAACCCATTGGGTGACCTTGGGCAAGTCACAGTATCTCAGCCTTAGAGGATGGCAAAGACAAACCTCCTCTGAAGAAACTTGCCAGGAGAACCCTGTGATAAATTCACCTTAGCATTATCATAAGTCAGAAATGATTTGAAGGCAAAACAACAAACCCAAGAAAACCATATGAAATCCACAAAACCATAAGTCGATAGATGACTTAATGCACAGACACATAAATATTTCTAAACACATCTTTTAGGGTTCACTCAGTGGCCTGGCAGAACTTTTTATGGCAGCATTGTTTGATACGGAAATAATTTGCCCCCTAAACTTGATATGACTGAGAACCCCATGGGGCAAAAAATTTGTGTGTGTGTGTATTAACAACATTAACAACCTATTTGGTCAAGGGTGGGCATGAACCTTGGATATGTCATGTACTGCATCCTTGCTGAAGATGGGTTGAAGGGTATTTTCCCTGCTGCCCTCTAGTAATAATGTGAGATTTTTATCCTAAGGTCCAGCTTGAGATGCACTACTTCCTCTTTAGAAACCTGAACTTGTTTCATGGATCCTGCTCTAATAAACAACAGTCATAATTGAAAGCACAGTTGTGTGTTGGAAATAGTGGTGGATGGAGTTTCCATGTCTGTGGAGCAGTAAACCCACTCTGAGTTTTAGTAAGTTTAGGTTCATGTCAGAGATCCTTTTAGCTATTCATACAGGCACACAATAACAATAACAACAAATATGTAACACACACACTTAATAATAATAATAATTGGGTTGTCCAAACATAAGCACCCATTTTTCTAGTTGCTATTGCAAATTTCTTTCCAATACAAAGTGAATCTTAAGTATGTCAACTAACAATAGTGCAGTCAGTCCCATGTGTGACTTTGCTTGCTCTGTGTTCAAGAGTTTCCATGTTGGTGAGGTACATCCATCTCATGTTCTCAGTTTTGACTGTTGAGAGGCAAAAATATTTCCTTTCTATGCTTTCTTGAAAATCAGCATACCTGGGTTATACGTTTCAGCTTTGTAAGTGTGTCTTACCTTTTTGGGCATATATTTTGGGGAGCATGACAGAATGAGAGAAATAAAATAAATGTTTTAAATAAATATGCACATAATATCTTTCTGTTTATTTGTAGTTTGTTTATGGCATTTTATGCCCCATTCTAGAGCTGGAGGGAATCTCTGAACCTTTGCATGTCAATTAGAAAAAGACAAGGTGATCCCTTCCCTCACGTTTACAATCCTAAAAGACACAGCTCAAAAGGAAAGGAGAATGCAGAGGGGAAAGGAAAACCCAAGTCCAGGGTGAGGTTCCCCAGCATGGTGGAATATCTGACAGATTACAAAGATGACAAACCTGCTTAAAGAGAGGTGCACAATAGTCCCAGTTGCAGATTTTTCTAGGAATCAGGTAGCCTTGGACTATCCATCTACAAAGTTCAGCTTTCTAAAGAGTAAACTGCTTACGGTTGGCCATTTGCATCCACAGATTTTGCATCCATGGATTCATTAAAAATCTCAAAAAGCAAACCTTGATTTTGCCACTTTAAATATGGGACACCATTTTATTACACCATTGTATATAATGGGACATAAGCATCCATGGATTTTGGTATTTATGGGAGGTGCTGGAATGAAACTCCAGCAGATACTAAGAACCTACTCTATTTTATTAGTAACATGTTCAATTAGTATTTTTTAGGATAGCAGTGTTGCTGGGCATTTAAAACATACAGACCAGTAAGAGCACAAATTTGTATGACATTTACATGTGTAATTTGTTTCTGTCTTTGCGTGTGTGTGTATATATGTGTGTGTGTGTCTTCAAGTCACCGGTTGACTTCTCATGACCCCATGAATTTCATAGGATTTTCTTAGGCAAGGAGTACTCAGAAGTGGTTTTGCTAGTTCCTTTCTCTGAAATATAGCCTATAGCACCAGGGATTCATTGGCTGTCTCTGATCCAAGTACTAACCAGGGCTGACCCTCGCTTCCAAGACCTGGCAGGATCTGGTGTCTTCAGGATTTTGAGGCCCCATCTTTGCAAAACTGGAAATAATTGCTAGGATTCTTTTGAGTTTCACATAAGAGAGCCAATTAATTTCCTACTTAGATAATTTCCTCAAAATAAATTATTTCATTAATTTTCATATCACACCCAGGTCATCGTAAATCAGTAGTGAGAGTAATCCATTTCCAGTAATCACTTCAATTATAATTGATTTGCAATGAAAGTGAACAGGTGCAGGGAAACGACATTAAAAAGAGTGGGCAGCAATTTCTTTTTTTCCCCATGGGCTTTTTTCATACACAAAGACACACACTAAAATATATAACCATTTGCACAAAATTGGATTTTAAATAATTTGACAAAGCAGTTATTTAGAAAGAGACCAAGGTGAAATCAGAGAGTCATTTGCAATAACCATTCCAGTTCCCATCCAATTCTAGACCGACATTTTACTAAATGTACCTGTAGTTAATTATCTGAGATAAAATTATCTGAGATAAATCTTTATTATCTTCATAAATTAAATTCAGATAAAGTTGTGCACAATTCCTAGATGGGGGGTTGTTGGAAAATGCCGGGTGTGGAGTGGGAGAAGTTAAGGGTTGGAGAGCAGAACAGGAAGAAGGAAAAAGGAGGCAAGAAGAAAGCAGAAGTTTTGTGGGTAGAGGATAGAGAAAAAGGAAGCAATAGCCAGACACTGTGGAGGAGACAGAAGGTGCTTAGAAAAGAAAAGAGGCAGCCAAGACGAATGTGATGGTGGAAAGATGGCATTTTTCTTGTAGGTTTTTTTTAATGGTGAGGATTTGTGAATTTCCCCACACATCCTATTGATAAACACAGAAAGACACTGTGGCTTGAATCTGATTGTTAGTCTCAACTAGATAGAATAGACTCTCTGAAACAGTGGTATTTATTTAAGTGTTGACATACCTTTCAACAAAGGATTGAGTGGATCTACTCTGTTTGGGACAATCCTTTGGATTTAAGTTTGGGTGGGCCGCATGCAGCACTTGAGGGGAAGAGCCCAGTGCAGCCCTTTGAACTCGTCCAATCTCCTCAAAAACATGCAACACTTCTGAAAAAAACTTTGGCTATAACCCCACTTTCTTCATGCTCAAAATGTGTGTTTAAAGGTGATTTTTAGGGGGATCTCAAAGTAACAATCCCCTCAAATGGCAGATGCAATATCACAATCTGGCCCTCTGGAGGAATCCCAAATAAGATGGTGTGGCCCTTCAGACTTCAAAGTGTACCCTTTCCCATTGAAGCCGATGAGACTTGGCTAGAAATTTCCACATTACCACCTATTTGTATGGTACAATGAAAGACATTGAGATACATAGAGTTAAATCTCTCTTCCTCTTCTTTCCTGCTCCTGCCTCCACACATCAAGAATCAAACACATATATGGGGGTCCATAGGGAAGAACCTCCTGTCTAGATTTTTTTTAAAGAAAAAACTTTGTATAGTTGACCTTTCCCTCCTCAAAAATAATAACCCTGGAAACCCCTTTTCTGCAAGGCAGTTAAACTAAGAATAAACTTTCCACTGACATCAGCGAAGTCCCTGCCTCGGCTGAATTGCCATGTAGCAGTGAAGATTCAAATGTGAAGACAGATTTAACTCCCCCCCCCCCAGCTGTGAGAACACTCTTGCAAATGGGTGTCTGCATAGCAGTTAAGATCAGATTTTTTTTTTAAATTTTGGCTGGCATCTTGTAACATACTTACAATACCATATGGTAGACTTATGACTTCATAACTGTTTCATGTCATTTATGATCATAGCACCATTGCCATGACTGAAAATGTTCCTAAAACCCACCTCACCATACTGAGCAAAGAAGTTCTGCGGGGATGGCAAGATGAGTGCTGAAGGATGACATGTTCAGATGACATAGTGTGACAAGGAGTTATGACAGGGCCCTGTGTGGGTCCCTGCTTTTCCTTGTCACATCATAGCTCACTGTGAGAAGGGCTGGACATATCCTTCAGTGCCTTACTTGCAAGGCCCAGAGCACTCCTTCATTCACAGCTTCCAGGCTTTTAAGATGGGTTTTAGGGGGTCAGTTCAGAAAACGGAACATTGCTATAACATGGTAGCTACGTGTTCCATGCTGAATCACAAACTTCCATTAGCATTAGTGGACACTCAGGGTTCTAGGAAATAGATCCAGGGTCCTGGGGAATACATCTGATGCCTTAGGCATCCAAGACTGGACTGAAACAGTGGTATGGGGAGGAGGAGAACGGAGGATTTACCTCTTTATCTGATATTTTCCTGCTAAAAAATCCCCAGCTGGATGCTTTTTGTCATTATGTCCAACTAAGGAAAAATCTTGGTGAGGAAATGGTATATGAGGAAAAAGCTGAATGTTTTCCTCTTCCCTTGCAGTCCAAATCCAGAAGTGAGGGCCATGCAGCTGATTTTTATTTTTAAAGGTAAGAAAAAGTCATAGCTACTCCTAAGCATGCTATTAAAGCATACAATTACCATAATGTGTTGTTTAGTGTTGAGCACTGTACAAAATAATCTAGCAATCTGGAGGCATTTGTACTTTCAGAATCAGTGAGTGAGTGATGCCCAAGTGTCTCACTCTTGTTTTTCTTTCTTTCTCTGCAGCCAACTCACTGGCAGGCTTATGCCTGCATAAGCCTCTAGTCATGAAAGGAATAGAAAGAAATTTGATAGCAGGTGATGACAGCATCCAAGCAGGTCACTCTGGAGGGAGCTGTGCAAAATAATTGAATCATAGTCTCGGTTACAGCAGGTTCTTTGTTGCCAGAGTACAGTTGTACCCTTATCACCTCTATTGGGACGGCTAGAATAGTGCTCTCACAGTTGGTGTGAGGGAAAGAGATGACACCAAATTAGGATACTGTCCTAGAACCTCACTATTTAGCACAGTCATTTAGAAAAGGGAAGTAATGTTTTCAGAAATTGTATTCCTGAAATGAATACTGGCCAGGTGTCATCTCTCTGCCTACAGCGTCAACCTTCAGACACTCAGGATATAATTATGGCACTTATGTAAGCAGTTAAACCATCACACTCTTGCCTTGTGGAGGGAACTTCGTTTTATGAGGGGCTAGGAATCAGCAAAAGAATTCTTAATACTTCATCAGTCTACAAATTCCTTGCCTAAGGCAATGGACACATCACTCAACACCTGCCAGTCATAATTCAGCACAGATGGAAAATAGCTATTGATTCATCTCTGGAGTTGTAAATCTGACATCATCCTACTGAAAGATAATACTTTCAGACTGCAATCTCGATCTTGGGTCTTAAGTTTAACTATGGATCCAATATGATTTTTAGATTTCTCTGTTTCTTTCCTCAGTTTTTGTGATGATCCAGGTTGATGCAGAATTTTGAAGAACTAAAAAGTGTGCACTTCAGACATTGTAATGGTCCTAATAACTATTGACCTTTTCTAGGATACACCATACCATTCTCATTTCCCATGAGTTTCTGTTCTGGTCTGCAGCCATCAGTTAGCATTTCATGCCCAGTGAGCCTTCTCGTAGTCCACAATGAGCTATTTTTCTAAATTATGTCTGAATCTCTGCAAAATTTTGCTGATTCCCAACTTCTGTGTGAATAGTACTGGTTAGTCTTGAAAGGAAGATTTAAAAATGTTCTTTTTGAACTAAATATATTTGGCCATTAAGCTGTTTACCTTCAGTGTGAACTGTGATTTGTTCTAAATGTGGTTTAGGTCAAACACACCATGACATGACCATGGTTTATTAAACTTAGAACAAACTATCCTGCTTCAAGTTTAGACTGCAACTGTAGTTACTTTAAAAATAGAAACTTCTCTTGTTGATTTTTCCTTATATGTACATCTCATCTTTGTAGAGCAAATGAAATGAGAGAGTGCACAAGTTGAAGGGTGCATGTTATTTCTGATGGGGCCACAACATCCAAGACTGCATCATCAGGCATAACTATAATGATGGAGCTTCATAGTCATAACGCCATCTGATGATGCCACTCTCCTAAAAAAATCTTACATTTTCAGCCTTGCAGTGCATTGTGTATCAGGGTGCTGGAAAATAATATCTAACAGTGCTTTCCAGATTATGAAGTTCCTGCTAGAACTGCTTTTCTCAATACCTCCACAATTGGGAGAGTGCTTCAGACTTCATTTCCCAGCACCCCAATCTGCACTGCCTCGAAAACCCTTCAGCTGGGATGCTGCTTGACTGAAAAGGTAGGGTTTTGGCATCACGTTCAATCACTGATGACTGTAAATGCAAATCCCCAAAGTTATGAGATGGTTACTCCAGTTTACAGTCTCACAGCTACTGACAGATCCGAGCCAAAGTGTTTAAAATGTCACAACCTTAACCTGATGACTCACTGCGACAAGGGTTTTCATATGCCTCAGCATTCCCTGTCCTTTGCTAGTGTAAACTAATGTGGTTATTTTGTATTTGCAGTATTTTAGCTTTTAAAAATAATCCAAACTTTGTGTTCACCATGCTTAGAAACAACTCAATTGCAGCCAAAAAGCTCTCAATATTCATTTTGTCTAACAAAACGTTTTGTAGTAAACATGCATTTGTGTCCTTCACTTTGGCTATTCAGATTGGACATGAAGAATAATCTGCACGTTCTTAACCATTTTTGCATAGCACAATTTGTTTTTTAAAGCATGGCACTGAATCAGTAATTTGTTTTCTGGCAGATGTGTTTGCATCAGCACTTTCTCCCTCCAAGGTCATTACAATTAATTCAGGCAAAGAATCCCAAATAAGATAGAAGAAAATACTTTAATTCATGGGCATTAAAGCAGATGAGCTACAGAGAGACATCTGGCTTGTACGCTTGTGGTCTCGACATACTATATGCTTGCTATGTCATGGAGGGATTTCCTAAGTCAGGTAAATATGTCATGTAGCATAGGCAATGGGTATTTATGGCATACCTAGAGAAAAGATCCTAATGTTTACTGCTTATGGCATAAAGTTAGATCTGCATTCCTGTCAGCATCTCCAGTGGTGCTCCTTGGCTTGCTAGATTAGACAGAAAGCCACTCCAAAAACAGAGAACCTCTGTGTGCTCACATTATCCCACACCAGGTCATATTGTCTCCTAAATTTGGTGTAATGATCACAAAAACTAGACTACTATAATGCTCTGAGCTAACTTTGTACCAGTACTGAAACATTCTGGTTCTTGCATGCAAAATTCAACTTGTGCTTCAATTATGCATGGGCATTTTTCTGAAAACTGTGCCAGTTACTTTTAAGCATTCATATATTTGTAGGATGTTTGCTTTCCTGAAAACTGGGTCATAGCTGTTGTGTCCTTGGAATAAACTAGATGTAATGGCAGCAGACATGTTTCTAAATCACACCTCTCTCCTAATTCACATGTATACTCCATCACCTATAACAGAGATGGTGAAACCTCCTGCCCACAGGCTGGATGGAGCCTGTGGGAATTCACCATCTGATCTACAATTTGTGCTGCTAGCAGTGATCAGAGATAAGAGGATACTTAAAAGTATTTAAATTTTAAATACCCTGCATAGAACTCAGCTATCTTTTTCAGACAGAAAAGCTGTCACACTGGGGCTTATTCCTGTGAAGACATGCCTAGAATAGAGCTATGCTTTGTGTACTTGGTGGGGAATGTCCAAATTGGGACAAATTAAATTCTCCCCTGCACACTTTGCTCTGGCCCATCCTAAACTGTCCTTAGGCCCCATCGACCTTTTAGTCCCTTAGCATGGTGTGTCCCATGGGCCTTCCCAAATTGGAAGATGGTCTCCAGACAAACCTGAAATATAGAGTGTGCATGTGTGGTTTTAATGTGAAATGCACCCCTTCTGCCATCTTACTTTCCTGGGCTCCATCCTGGCCTGCCTCTAATAATGGAAGAGGGATGGAGGAATAAAGCCTAAAGCAATGGACCAAAAGGAGATGAAGTATGGGAGGGGAAAGCATCCATTTATCATCTCCCAGGCTCCACCTCTGATCTGTATATGAACAGGGCAGATTAATGACTGACAACAGATGTGGTTGTTGTCGTCACATGTGATTTGACCAACTCTTGACCTTTATTTATGTGTATTATCTAACATTACAAATGGTAATCAAATTTGACTACTTCTTTTCCAAAACTCTTAGAATTACATTATATTAGGGCTGATGGGTAATGCAATTTGCCCATCCATTTAGCAGTAATCAGGATCCATTGAAGTGTGCCCATTGCCAGAATTGATTTATTTTCAGAATCTCAAATGGTGAAACTAAATTTTCCTTTGTATTTTATTTCATTGCCCACTTATTCAGATTTTAAAATGGTTCCTGATATTTAGCAGAAACATTCATCCTTTCAGTATATACTAATTGCTTCTTGTTTTTCTCATGAAATACACAGAATTGGTTTGTTCTTATTTTATATCCCCTGTCTACAGAGACAAGTTCCAACTAAGATCTCTTTCACACTGCACGATTATACCACTTTGATACCACTTTAATTGTCATTGCTGCATCCTACAGAAACCTGGGATTTGTAGTTTGGTGAAGCATGATCTCTGTGGCAGAGAAGTCCGAATATTTCTTGAAACTACAAATGGAGGATTTTCTTGAGGGCCAGAAAGTAATTTGGTTGGGTTTGAAATTCTTGGTGAAAGTATCCCTTTCATATCTCTCAAGACTCATTGTGTTATCAAGTATACCATGTTTATGAAGCCTGCAGTGCATTTCAGAGAGAAAGAAAATATGCATACAACTGTGTGTATATTTTTTTAAAATGGAATAGCTAAAATGTGTTCAGTTGAAAAATACACTTTCCTCAATGGAAACAAGAAAGGACATACCACCAAATATTTCAATGTAAAGTAGTTTAAAAATAATAGACTCAAAAAGCCTGAAGTCCTGTACTCATTTACCTGAACTCTGAACACAGTGGTAATTAATTCTGAGTTGACATCTATATGATTTTACTGTAAATTCTGTAACTTATAGATGTTTTCATGAACTAAATTATAATTCTATCACTGTTTGTATTCCCCACAGCTAAAAATAATTAATTGCAATTCCCGAGGAATGCATGGACATTTTTGATATTTTGGAAGAGTGGAGAGGAAGCATATAGAAAGATTAAACCTGGAGAAGGTAAGCAATACAATGTAAATGAAAAACTACAATATTACATTTGGGGAATGAATAAAAATGTTTAACTAATGAGTTAGTTATGACAATTTAAGTTTAAATACCAGTGTTGCAAGGCAAGTCCAGTAAACTGCATTTTATGCACGATGGCTATAAGTCCCCCAATGTAGGACTTTAGCCAGAGAGGGAATGTAGTTAAGATGGAATAGTTGTCGTATGGGGACTATAGCACTTTGCTGTGCATGATTTTGTAAGCACCTCTTTATAAAACCATATCTCACGTTGAAGCATATGTACAGTGGAAGGGAAGCTTCCTCACATGCTTAGTTTTTAGACTTGAAGAGCCTTTTAAAAACCTCATAGGTACAGTAACACAGGAGCCAGAAACCAACAGCCAACAGGGTTCTTCCTGTGGTGGAACAATTCTTCTGTCAGTGGAACCTCTGAGGCCCTTTCAAACTATACAGTTATAGCAGTCAGATTCAGCTTTAACCATACCCTCCAACTGTCCTGATTTGGCAGGGACAGCCCCCATTAACCTTCTGTTGCCCCATTTTTCAGCTGATGTTTTAACCACCACGGCAGCAACCTGTGGAAATTCTGGGGTTTCTAGTTTGGTGAGAAGTTACAGCTTTCTGGCTGAAAATTCTGAATGACAAATCTCAGGATTCCCTAGGATTCCACTATGGCAGTTAAAGTGGAATTATAGCATGTGGAACTGTGCTCCTTCAGCCCCTGTGTATCCTTGAAACATGTTTTAGAGAAGTAGGATACCTCTGAAGTATGTATTTGTTTGGCACATATGGCAGTAGGAAGGAGGGGATGCCTTGTGGTGTTGAGCTGGTGGCTAGGCTCAAGAATGATATTAACTTTAGACCATCATTCTCACTAGAAGGTTGCACCCCTTAGCTTAGGTGTATGTGTGTGTTTGCCTACAAGTCACCTGTCAATTATGGTGACCCCATGAATTTCATAGAATACAATGAATACTTAGTAGAGAGCAAATCCTGCTGAATGGCATTGGACTTGCTTAAGCGTGCACGGCAAGTACAGATTTATGCACACATACATACAGTCAACCAGAATACTGATTCTGAGTCTTTATATCACTCCCTCTGTTTTTACTTGAATGCCCTCAATTCACCTTCACTCAGAGAAGGCACTACTTTACTTCTGTTTAAACACTGTTCCCGCAAAAGCAATGGGAAGCATAACTGAACGGAAACCATGTACTGTACACTAGAGTATTTTCTGTAGGTGGAAATAAAATGCTTCCAAGCATTTGGAACAAGCTGTGTTGGATTCTCCACATTCCTTCATATATATGCAGATTCTGGGTATCACCTACAGTTTGTAATCTTTGGAGCCCAGTGGAAATATATACAGTATCCAGCCCACACTCAAGGTCACCATAGTAATGCAAATACTTGGCTACCAGATTTCTTTTGAGTAGTGAATTCTTTTACAAGCTCTTTTGTTTGCTGGGATATGAAGCACAGCACTGAATAAATGTGTTCCAAACAAGTGGATATTTTGTAGCTGCCTATTTACTCCCTGTATGTCATTAAGCTGCTGAAATTCATTGATGCCGTTCATTATTTGATATGTTGTTTCAGCCTGAGGGTTTGCTTATTGTGATGGCCTAGCTACTGCTGTTCTGTCTCCTTAGATATGTGTGTTCTTTACTGTGCTGTAGCCTTTCGAGTGTACTATTCTGTTTTCTTAATTGTAGCTCAGTTTTGGGTTCCCCCTTTCCCCCCTTCTAGGCATACTTGTGGCTTTATTTATTTTTTAAATTTATTGATCTGGTCTGGAATTTTAAAAGCCTTCATTTCCTTCTGCAATATAAAGTCATAAATTTTCTTTGCTTCAATTTATAGCATTCTCTTTCCTTTCACTACACTGTCTATCCTCCTTATCTGCTTTCCTCCTCTGTACATTCATCCAGACAGTTAGGAGAAGAAGAAGAAAAACTACAGAAAGAGAAATGTCTAATGCAAAGTACAAATTATTGCATTTACAGGTTGACTCTCCCTTATCTGAAATGCTTGGGGCCAGAACTGTTTTGGTTTGTGGAGTTTCTCACATTCTGGAATATTTACATATACATAATGACATATCGTGGAGATGGGACCCAAGTCTAAACATGAAATTAATTTATGTTTCATATACATCTTATATACATAGCCTGTTTTTTGATTGATTGATTGAAATTTTATTTATATACCGCCGTTCCTATGATCACGGCGGTTTACAAACAGAATAAGATACAATACGATACAGGTTACAAATATAATACAATAAAAATCACAGTTTAAAAATCAAAATTAACAGCTAAAGTCCTTCATAAAAAAAAACCAAAAAAATAACAAACAAAAAAACCCCGTATACTACTATATATCATTAAAATCCAACATTAATCAATCAAAATATTAAAACAATATAAAAATACAATAAATAGTATGCAGGAGCAAAACAGTCAGGACATGTGAGGGAAGGCTTGACGAAATAAATGAGTCTTAAGGTTTCTCTTAAATGACTCCAGGGAGGGGGCTAAGCGGAGCTCCTCAGGGAGAGCGTTCCAAGACTGCGGGGCCACCACAGAAAAAGCCCTTTGCGCAGTCGCTGCGTATCTTGTCTTGGGAACACTAAAAAGTTTTTCCCCACGAGATCTGAGAGTGCGGGGCTGATTGTATGGGGAGAGTCGGTCCTTCAAGTACTCTGGGCCCAAGCCATTTAGGGCTTTATAGGTAACAACCAACACCTTGTATTGTGCCCGGAAGCGAATTGGCAGCCAGTGCAGATCTGCTAGTACAGGTGTTATGTGGCTGGCCCTGGAGCTACCAGTGACCATTCTGACAGCCATATTTTGAACCAACTGCAGCTTCCGAGTTCGGTACAAGGGTTGCCCCATGTAGAGCGCATTACAGAAATCGAGTCAAGAGGTTACCAGTTTTGTTTTGTGCATGAAACAAAGATTGTGTACACTGAACCATCAGAAAGCAAAGGTGTCGTTATCTCAAAACGCCCATGTGGACAATTTTGGATTTTGGAATATTCTTGATTTCGGTATTCTGGATAAGAGAGACTCAACCTGTATTTAAGATTATTTATCATATTCGTTCTGGTCCATATTTTTCTCACATTAGTTGTAAGAATATTTTTTGTGTGTGTCTCAGCTGGAGATCATGGCCTCATATCTGTCACCAGATGATATCATCTTGACATAATAGGCCAAAGAAATTCAAGATGCTGCCGATTCATTTCCTTGGGTCATATCTGGGTCACTGTAGAATTTCAAATTCCTTTCATAAAAATGATAATTTGACTTACATGATCATATTTGATTGAATGATGACAAACCTGGAGCTTGAAGAAACTTCACTGTCTGATATTGGAACCAACGTGATGTGAGAGTTTAGACCTCAAAACTCTCTTCACATTCAAAAAGGGATTGTGTGCACAGCAACCGATTGTCTAGTTAGTAGACCACATGTGGACAATCTTTGGATTGTCCAGGTTTGATGAGAATACTAGTGATATTTTGTTATGCCCAAGATTGTAAGGGCAACCTGTTTATCCTGAGAGCGTGTGATGAGAACCTCTCCCTCCGTGGATCTGTTCACAGCAAGGCTGAGAAAGACATTGAGACACCAAATTTGGTTTTAAACACCATGCATGTAACATTTATTGAATCACACAAGTAACACAAACATTGATTATCAAGAGCTCTTTCACTCACACATTCATACAATACTCACACACACTTTCCTTCCGCCGAACATTGATCAGTTGTTCTCGAAGGCTGGGGATGACACCGTTGCCGCGGTAGATGCCAACAAAATGGAGATGAAAGTCCAGGGTCTTTATACTTTTTTCTTCTCTCTGGCTTTTGGCTGCTGAAGTCTTGCAATATTGCAGCCCATTACTCAACTTCCTCTTTTGGGAGGACAAACAGGTTGTTCAGATCAGTCCGTGTTCAAAGCAACTCGTTCTGTTCAAAGTTCTCCATTGTCCTGTCAGTTCCTCATCATGGTGACTCAGGAGATAAGGTTCTTCCCGGTCATGGTTCGTCACTCCTGGACGGCACCCTGCTTCAGCTTCCAAGTTTTCAGACTTTCCTCGCCTCGGTTGCCAAATACTTTCGTCACATCAATGCTCTGCGCGGAACCATCTTGTTTGTTCCTTTAGCTATGTTTAAAGCACAATTCCTTGGTTCTTCGGTTCTTCAGCTCTGGGTTTAAGTCAGAACTCACTCATTCATCTTACAATTTTGTGTTTTCCTGCTTAACAGAACAGTGCCTTTGGTGTGCTGCACTTCAGTTTGTAGCCACTAACTGCATATATGCTGAAATGTAGAACACATTTTTTCATATTTTTCACATTATTCCCTGCCTGCATTATCTGCTTCCTTCTCTTTTGACTGTAATTCCTCCATTCTCTTGTCTTACTCATTTCTCTGTAATTTCTTTCTCTCTCCTTTTGTTATTATTATTATTATTATTATTATTAACCTTTATTTGCTGTACATGCAATCTTTTTAGTTAGACGGTTCCCTGCCCTCGGGCTTACAATCTAAAAAGACATGACACAGAAGGAGAAGGGGGTGGTGGAGGGAAAGGGTAAGAGGTCCAGCAGTTCCTCTCTACCTCCAAGGCCTGGACCAAGGCAAATGGACTGGAGGGAGGGCTTGGCTTCATAATGGATGGTTAATCTTCTTCCAGGGAAAATACATACTCTCAAGTAGGATAATGCATATACAGTACATAGCAAACAGGAAATGGTTTGATAAACAGGCACCAAAAGAACATCAAATAGTAAGCGACAATTATGCAATGCCTGGGAAGGCTTCTCTGAACAGGATGGTTTTCAACTCCGTTTTGAAGCTGGTTAAAGAAGTGGGTAATTCCATTTTCCCTAATCTTTTTTTACCTGTTAAATCATGACTTTTCAGTCATGCCTCTGGATTACTTCCCCCCCAGCATCCATAATTATCCCTTGCTCTTACCAGGGTCCATTTCTCCCACTCCCTTGTCACTTTCTCATCTCTGTACCTTTTCCTTAACTTGCTGTACTATGGTACTCTTGTTTTTTTCATTTTGACCCATCTCTTGTATTATTGCAAAGCTTTAACCAGTTCAGAGTTATTGCAGATTAATCTCTCCTTGGCTTATCCAAACTATGCCTTTCCCTTTTTATAAATGTAAAGATTTCAGTGCATGCTAGCCTTCATAGAGTAAATTTGTTCTCCTCCTTTTCCTTTGGCTCCTGGAGAGGTGAGCAGCTGGTACAAGCTAGTTGTTATAATGAAAAGCAATTATGCAGTTCAACTCGATCATTCCCATGCTCATTTGTTTTGCTTTATGGTGGTATAAACCAGAAAAGCAGTAACTTTTTTTGCATTGTTTGTGAAAGCTAATTGCACTTCCAGTGTTGAATAAAAATTTAATAGAAATAGGTTGGTGCCTTTGTCTCTTGTGCATTGTCCTTCTCTAAACAATGCTTAGACACAGTTTACGTCATTTGTTAAGCAGACAATGCTGATACGAGAGTGCAGTCTAACCACAGCAAACCTGAATTCCATGATTTATCTGTGTAAACCTGTTGTGCTGTACATTTTGTTTCAGTTAACAGTTAGCGAAAGCATGGCTACAGATGAAAGAGATACAGAACGCAGTGTTCCACCTGAGGGATTGGGTAGCAATGCTGCAGGTACTGAAAACACAAAATGTGTGGTTTGCGATGCAAATTAAAGAGCTGGAATGTGCTACTTTTTTTCAGAGCTGCATGTATTTCTGTTTTCTCTGTGTTTCAATGAATTATACAGTCAATGTTTCTCTTGGGAATGGTTTGAAGCATAGCAGCATTCAAGAAGAGTTAAACTATTGCATGTTATGGAAAGACTCAGAGACTCATACAGGTTACTTTTGTAAATGTAGTCTGCAACTATTGGCTGCATTTCTCTAGTGTTACCATAGTCACTGCAGACAATTTCTTTGTTTGCAGATAGTCTCTTGGCAATCTAAGGCTGAGAAGGGATTCTCTCTGAAAGCCTGCTGCCAGTCATTGTACACCAGGGGTGGGGAATCTTTGTCCTTTCCGATATTTTTGACTCCAGCTCCCCAAATCAATTGCCATTGGCCACATTGGCTGGGACCTCTGAGAGCTGAAGTCCATCATCTAGGCTCAAGAGGGTCAAAGAGTCCCCAGCACTGCTGCAGACAATATTGAAAATGATTTGACTTGGTGTAAGGCAAGTTCCTATGTCCCTAAGAGCAGAGAAGGCATAAGTGTCACAGATGTACAGTATCAGATCATTGACTTCTCTCTCCTGGTATCATAGTAAGCCTCCATATCATTAGGCCATGTGTGCTAATGGCCATTCAGGAGATCTTTCCCATTGAAATTTGAAGGGTAATTAGCATTTTTTGTTACAAAATCCCATATAATTATTGCTTATATCCCATGGAACACACTGATGTTCCAGATCTGTTGAGCAGCTACAGACATACAAAACTATACCTCATAAGGACTTCCATCTAGGAGTACTTTGTATATACATATATTGTCATGTTGATTGCAAAGGATAGACTATAAAATAAATTATTTGGATCAGTTATGGTAGCTCTGAGGTTGTTACATAATAAATTAGGCATTCCACATAACATAACTAAAAAATTTGCACACAGTAAGAGAAGTTACTCTAGGGAAAGAGTACCATATTGACACTGTTTTAGTCCAGGTCCTACTTTCTGTTTCTTAGCATGGATCATGGAAGTGCTCTCATTGCAATTATACAATAAACATGCACACACACAAAAAAGCAACGCTTAAAGGTGCTGACATAATTTCAGCTATGTTCACACATGAAATGGCTAGAGTAAGTATCTCAGAGCTTAGCATAGTGTTCAGCTTGTATTGAAAACAGTGGAAAGTAGGATGTGGATGAGAAAGGAGTTCTCAGCCTTGAAGGAGAAGACAACCTAAGAAGGAAGGATACAGGAAACACACTTTAAAAAAGAGACACATTGCTGTTGCTGATGCGTAAGTAAGGCACTAGTAGTGAATTATTGATGCCTTGCTTACACTTGATTCATGCAAGGAGTTGGAAGAAAAGATGCAGCCTCTTATAAGATTTGTGCCAGGTCAATAACCAGTGGCATAACCCAAGGGCAAAGGATGGAAATTATATTGATGGATGCAGGACAGACCTGATGAATAAATGAAAATAAAACAGCATGTATCTTCAGTATCTTAGAAACAGATGCATTTTCAGAATCCTGAATATAGTTTTGATTTTGTCAGGAGCATTTCATTTTTACTCTTTTTAGGTGAGTAAGAACACAAAATAGCCTTCCCGGATGAGATCAAAGAACCATTTAGTCCAGAGATGACACTCCAGATGTACTTTGGCTGCAGCTCACATAATCACTCGCTATTGGCTATGTTGCCTAGTGCTGACAGGAGTTCTAGTCCAACAACATCTGGAGGGCTGTACATTTCCCACCCCTGCTGTGTTCTGTCATTCTGCTTCATGCAGAGGCTCCATTTAGATATTGACACATTGACAGACCTCATTCTGTATGAATCTGTCTTTAAATTCCCTTTTAAAGAAGTAAATGCTAATGACATTATTGGCAGAGATGTCCATAAATTATCTGTGTGAAAAATTATGTTGTACTTTCTGTAATCTGTGCCAATCATATCCATAGATAAATCCAAAATCTAGCACTATATAACACACAGAGAAAAATGTTTTCCTTCTGTTTTATTATTTGGTGCTAATTTTTTGAAGTCCAAAATGCTCTTTGGTGATACCTTTACTAGGCTAACCAGAAGGCTTGTGACTGAATTAAGTCTCTTCAAAAATGCAGGGGTATCTATGGACAGAGTCAGAACAGAAGATGGTGCAAAAGAGAACTGCAATTTTATGGCTTTCTTTTACACCTTTTGTTTCTGTTGTTTCTTCCCTTCTCTTTTTTTGGATGGAGTGGTGAGGACTGAACTTTCTGCCCGAGTGAATACATTCTCACATAACTTTCAAAACCACAAGCCAAAACCATAATCACAGGTTTATGACCTCAACAATGTCACTTTGATTTCCTCTGCATGATTTGTTTTTTATCAGTTTTCTGTAAGGCAGAAGACAGTGAGTTCAAAGGCCAGCATAAGGTTTTCAACTCTTCTGGTTGCCCTAATAAAGGTGTTGTCAATGTGTATTTAAGATTTTGCTTTTAAAAAATGGTCAACATGGTTACTCCACACCTTTCAGGTAATATTTACTTGTTACATTTACATCTTGCCTTGTCTCAAAAGAGAAAAAGGAAGCATTTCTATTTTTATCCTTTGAGGCAGGTTAGACTGAGAAATAATGTCTGGCCCGATGTTACTCAGTGAGCATCAATAGCCAAGCAGAAGATGTGAACCTAGGTGTCCCAAATCCTGGTCCAATATGTATTTTAACCATTGTTGTTGTTGTTGTTGTTGTTGTAATGTGCCTTCTAATCAACTCCAGCTTATGGTGGCCCTATCGTAGGGTTTTCTTGACAATATTTATTTAGAGCAGGTATACCTCAGTAATTTTATAGACCATTGTCTCCAGCTTACAAGTTTCAAATGCTTTACATTTGTTTACATAGGGAAAGGATTGCACAAATGTCTACATGCAGAAACATGATGTGAGCATTTTGTTCACACAATATTTTCCAGAGCTGAGCCCATAGCTGGTAGCAGAGCATAAGGTTAAACCTGGCTTTTTAAACTGTTCACCATCACCACAACCACAACCATCATCAACACTGCTATCAACATCTTTCTCAATCACTAAAATGTCCCTGGACAGCATAAAAATAAGTAGGAGCCCCCAATACCTGGCGGCTAGACAGTGGATTGTTGCAACATGGAAAGTTGGAGGGAAGTAAAGAGAGGAAGGCCACATGCTAGATGGATAGACTCTATTAAGAAGGTCATAGGTATGACTTTGCATGAACTTAGCAGAACAGTGGAGGATAGAAAGTCTTGGAGATGTCTCATCTACAGGATCACCATGGGTCGAGATCAACTTGAGGGCGGTTAACAACAACAACAACAACAACAGCAACAACAAAAATGCTTTCTGCAGGTTTTCCATTGGTTCAGTTGGTGGGTTGATGATAGAGACATTGGAAGGAAAGCCAAAGGTTGCAATCTTGTGATAGTTCTATATCTTTAGAATTGCAACTAGTGTGGATTTGTGTTTGTTTTGCTGTGATTATTGTGCAGTGTTCTGACATGAAATTATTCAATAATTTCATAGTGTGTTGAAGTGTGCTGTGGCTTCCTTGGATACATTGCTTCCTCATCTTAAGTTTTGTTTTGTTTTTTCCAATGGGGCTTTACACTGCCAAACTGCCATTTTTATTTCTCTAGTTGTATAGAATCATAGAATCATAGAGTTGGAAAAGACTACAAGAGCCATCCAGTCCAGCCCCTTGCCATGCAGAAATAAACAATCAAAGCACTCCAGGCAGATACCCTTTCAGCCTCTGTTTAAAAACTTCTTTAAAAAGAGATTCATACCACATTCCAGTGCAGCGTATTCCACTGTCAAACAGCCTTACCATCAAGTTCTTCCTAATGTTTAGACTGCATGCCTTTTTTTGTAGTTTGAATCCATTGCTTCATCAACTAGAGCTTTATTACATGAGAAAAGAAAGCCAAAATGGATCAGTGGCTTTCTCCCTGTCTCTCCAAATGCCATTGAAGTACTTCCATTCTCTTCAGGAGGGAAACAGTCATAAAAGTGTGTCTTTTGTTGTGCTGGAAAAATCTATATGGTAAAACCCATGCTTTTATGACCATCTTTCTGAGGAAGGAGAACGGAAGTGCTACAACAACCTGAAGAGGGTCAAGGAGAATACCGCTACTCTCCTGTTTCATTTTGGCTTCCTTTCCCCATGCAATAAGGCTCCTAGTCTCTGGATCAGCAAAAAACAGTCTTGCTCCTTCTTCAATATGACATGCTATGAGATATTTAAATATGGCTATCAGGTCACCTCCTATATTGGGTTTTTATAAACCTGGAAATCATAAGAAAGTGACAGTGGAATTTACCTCTTGGCAATCTGGCAGGTATGAGAAAAGCAATAACGGAGAAAAATTAAAGGCACTCATCCTTTAATTAGACAAGGAAGACAAGGTGCCAGACCTCGTTTGTGTAAATCATCATTAATACGAATTATGTCAGAGCTAAGCTGGAAAGTTGAGCATTAACAGTGGAGGCTGTTCTCTCTCCTAGCAAGCTCAGACAAGTATCTTCAAGCATCAGTCTGTCTGTGGGAGCTCCGTAAAAGATGCTTTACAGTAACTGCACTGGAGCTTATTTTTGCTGAACTGGATGGAATACAAGTTAAATTACTTTATTAGATGGGTACTGACCATGGAGGTGTTGACTATAAAATAAATACTCTGTTAATTTGGGGAGGGGGGGTCCCCATCTTTGAATAAACTCAGGGACTACATTTCAACTCATCTCAACCCAGATTGACCCTTTTCCAACCCTGACTATGTTGGGGCTGGCAGGAGGGCTGAGTCAAACAAGTAAGGAGGACCATCATGGGTACAACCTGCACACTATGATGACAGGTAGGTCCTTAAGAGTGCCTGAATTGGAGTGCATTGGTTACAATCGGCAGTACTCCTCATCCCTTTCTCTGAGTAGAGGGGTGAAAGGCAAGAGCTTAATCTGTCCTGGGAGCACTTAAAAAAGGCACCAACCCTTTCTGGTGCGGCACTGCTTCTGACCTTTTTGAGTGCCTGGACAGAAGAATAGCAGTGGTGACAGCTGTTTGGCACTTCCCCTTCAAAGGAGCACCAAAAGGAAACAGGCTTTGAAGGATTTGAATAAGACACTTGTATATGTTTGTCAGCTTTTCTGGGTTAAAATCAGACAACGTTATCACATTTAAGTTAAAAGCTATAATAATTGCTAATGTAGTCACCATTTTCTTTGCTTACCCTTTTCATCCTTTTTTACATGTGCATGTTTCCTTAGCTCTGCCTGCACCTAGTCACCTCCCCGCCACATCGCACAGCCACCATTTACTGTAGTTGCCATCGATGCAGCCGTTAGGGTGAATAGAAACAGTTATGCTTGCTGGAATTTTGTAAATTCTGTGGCCTCATTTTCCCTTTGCTTCATCCTTTGTTATATGCCCCTAAATCTTACCCTTGCTTGGCTTATCCATGGGTCATATCAAAATCCATAATTCTGGCTGCAAAACTTGCCTTTGACTTACACTCGAGGTCAACTTCTAGTTGAGTGTATATATGGTAATAATTTAAACAAGCATGTGCCAATCTAGCTCTTAAGATCTCATGCTCTAGGGCCAAATCTAGTGTTTCTGTGGTCCTCAGTTCAGCCATCTGGAGTATATCATATAGTGACACCATCAGCTGATGTTTCCTACCTTTTCTGTGGTTGAAATGTTCCCCTGAAGTCTCACATACTCACTTAAAGCCTCACTTAAAAGCTGTGAGATAAAGCTGGCTGAAATCTTTGGATTCCTGCTTTTGCCTTTAGTTCATCCAGAAGAAACAGCCATGGTTCTTCTGGGCACAAAAAGCCTTTTTTGACCCTGCTCCCAATGTAGTTTGAATACACACTGATATCTGATTACTTACTTTCAGAACAATGATGAACTTCTCACATTTTCTACTCAAATTCAGTTTTGAAAGGATTTCTTGCTTTGAGATGAACAACTGGGTCAGCGGTGTTTGGAATATCCTACTCTTTATTCTCTGCTGAAAGAATAGCTAGTCTTGAAAGTCTATCTGTGTTAAGACTCAGTTTGATGCTTCTAAAAATTACCTTTATCAAAAAAAAAAACAAAAAACACTGCCACAAATGGTATAACTTTCTAAGATTACTTTGCAGCCTACCTGATGAAATGATCTGGAAGTCTCAAAAGCTTGCTCACATTTTGTGCTGGGTGCTTAACAACTATTTCACACTAATATGCGTTTTGAACCTGCCAAATATTATACAGCTTTTTCAGAGCAAGGATCACAGCATGAACTCTGCATTTCCTCCATGCCCTCTGCCCAGTATATATAAAATACCATATTTGAATCCCAGCTTCTCTGTAAAGCTTACATAGTTATCTTGAGCCAGTTACAATTATACCTCACAAGATAGTTGTGAGAATATGATCCTTCCTGTCTTGCAGGGTGAAGCTGTGGGTAGCAGATTCCCATGCTTCCTGCTCTTTCTATGTAACATTAAAGAAAAGGGGAATAAGCCACCCCTCCCGACTCCGCTGCTGCAGTGTCACTACTTCTGAATAGTATGGTGCCACAGCAGCAGTAGCAGTGGAGAAGAGGTGAACGCACCCTGTTGGCTGCAGCCCCTGGAAGCTCTGCCTCTGACTGGGGCCCCAACCCCTGCCTAAAGGTCCTACCCCACACACTGGGTGACACCTGGGGCAGGGATACCACTTTGTGTGGCATCTTACACCAAATTTGCTTTTCTTTGCCTCAGTGTCCTTAGTAATAGTGTAGGCACAAACCCAAGGGCACTGTGAATCTGAAAAAACCAGGGCCTACAAAGATTTTATGGCGAGTGTGGACTTACCCAAGGTCTTTCAGAGAACCCAGGCCTAAGTCATATCGTGCTTCATAAGGCAAAACTGGTACTTTGAATTTTGCCTGGAAATTGAGCAAAAGCTAAGTGAGAGAAGCCTCTTGTTGAGAAGGGTGGGCTGGAACTAGCCAGCGCTGTTTGTTCCAGATGGTATTCCTTGCATTGACAACACATTCCACGACTCTTCTTGATATCGCTGGGCATCTGGATGCTTCTGTTTGTTTCTAATGGGGTGATATTTTTTGCAGTCTTTTCCTAATCTTCGTTGCTTTACACATTGCTAACATTAATCTGCACTGACAGACATCTGGAATGAACTTGGTCAGCTGTTTCTTTTCCATAAGTTGGGTGTGCATTTGCTGAACAGGCATAGTACCCTGAGTTCAAGGTATACGGATGCTCTAAATTCAAACTCCCTTAGTGGTCTGCAGCAGTATTCTTCAGTGCCTTAAGCCTGAATGTAATGCATTTTCAAATGAGAGAAATACATGGGTTATTCTGCCCTGATAGAGCAAAAATAAAAGATTTATGCCTAGAAGCTCTTAGGGGCCCCAGAGGCTATTGTTCACCTTGAATCCAAACAGAGAAAGTATGAAGCCAGCTTGAGCTGTTGAAACAACCTGATAGAAAATGTCAAATGTGTGTTAATATTGCTGATACTTCTTTGAGAGTTCCTTGCACAGTCACTTTCCCTTGTCCATGCCTTTAAATTACAGCTAATCAATGCTGAGAAGGGGATTCTTAATAATAATTTGTTTTATTTATATACCGCTATTCCAAAGATAATGAGGCTGCCGTCACACTGCAAAATTAATGCAATTTGACACCACTTTAACTGTCATCCTACAGAATCCTGGGATTTGTAGTTTGTTTTGGCACCCGAGCTCTCTGACAGAGAATGGGAAATATCTCACAAAACTACAAATCCCAGAATTCCATAGCATTGTGTCATGGCAGCTAAAGTGGTATTGAACTGCATTGATTCTGCATTGCAGACCTTTTCTTACCATCCAAAGGCTCTGTATTGTGCAGAGCATGATGTGGATCTGGGCCAGGAATGCATAGCCTTTCAGATATTGTTGTACTGAAATGCCCATTATCTCTCACCATCCATCCATCCCTTTATATATAGTTCTCCCAGACTGGGCCTCAAGGCAGCTTACAAAAAAGCAGAATACCATACATGCATACAAACACATACATATAAATTCAAGGTTAAAACAGCATTAAATAATAACAGAATTAAAACCAACTACCATAAATTATGTTATCGCACCATTAGTTGTGTCATCTAAAGCTGATGGACTCACAATTCAACCACATCTGGAGGGTTTCATGCTCTCCAGTCATGTTATTGACCATGGTCTTCTGTTGTGAAGAAACAATGATTTCTTTCCAGGCCTTTGTACAGTTTGATAGTTAGTAATGCTTCATTATTGGGAACTGATGGGCTATTGGTGTTCTTAGAACCTTCTGTATAATATCTATATGAACCACCAGGATGGAGCCTCCTTTCAGATTATGAATTCAGATGAATATGTCTACAGTATGGCAGTAATATTTCTCCCTTTCACCCTGCTCAGCTAAACTGGGGGAGTGCTTTTGAGTTGCTGTCTGCAACTGATAATGGATGAAGGTGAACAAACTGAAGCCCACTGGGAGAAGATGGAAGTGCTGTTATAGTTAGTTAAGTGATTCATCTGGTCTGTGAGACAGTGTTCATCTTGTGTTGAGTGGGGTTACACTCCCATTGAAAGATCAAGTTTATAATTCTAAAAAGCTACTAGATCTCTGGTTTTCACTTTGAAGGCCAAGTAGTCTCTTTGGCTCAAACACAGTTTACTAGGTGAGGATAGTACAAGTTATTACAACTTTGTTTTTTAAGTCTTCCAGTCAATATGGCCACGGGGATGACTTGGGAATTTGGGACTTGCCTTTCCACAAATCCTAGAAAATGTAGAATATGGGAGCTCAGGCTGCATCTTCACTGTAGAATAATGCAATTTGACAACGTTTTAACTGCCATGTCTCAATGCTATGGAATTCTGGGATTTATAGTTTTATGGGATATTTAGCCTCTGTGAAAATGCTCTAGTGCCAGAACAAACTACAAAGCCAGAATTCTACAGGATGGATCCATGGCAGTTGAAGTGGTGGCAAACTGCATTAATTCTGCACTGTGGCAGCAGCTTCAGATTGAAAAGTAGCTAATGGATGTTCAATAAGTAAATCTGAACTGGTTGTGTGTTCCTTCCAGGTAGGCATCTGAGACCAAAATTTCTGATATTTATGCCAAGAAAGAGTATACTGATTTGAATTTAAGAAAGAGAAGATATTTGAACTGGCTTTCAGTAAGTAATCTTGGAGAGCCTCCATGAGAAAAACTCTCATTCATGCTGAATCTGTAAGAGACATCATAGAAGTCATACTGCTTAAGTAATAGGGAAGGGGAAAGAAGTCAGTTTGTATTTCTCTTACATCTGAATTTTCAAAATTCTTGTGTTCTTTCAGTCAAATTTATGAAGAAATGTGTAAATCTTGGTAAATTTATCAAATTTGGTAAATTCATCAAAAACAAACAGATACAATATCACAACCCTCTCACAAACTCTGGAAGGCAGACCTTTATTGGCTTACAGACAGCCTCCAAATCTTAAACAACTAATAATTTACAACAGGATACATAAGATGGGTGGTAATAGAGGGATAATACTTGGGAACAAACCCAAGTGCCAACTCTCCCCCCTTGTATGTCGCTCTGGGAGCAATATTATAGGCACCAATAAGATCGATCAGTCAATTTATTTATTTATTTAATATGCCACTTTTTTCCCAGGCTGTGAACCTCACAACATCAGAGGTACAGTTACTTGCGCTTCCTCCAATGTGACATATGCCATCTTTTGCCAGCAGTGCTCCCTGTACACTCTACATTGAAGAAATAGTAAGCCATGTATGGGTTCTTGCAGTTCTTGAACAAGAAATTACATAGAAGGACTAGAGGAACAGCTGAATCGAATTATATTCACAAATTCCAATCCATTAGTAGAGGTATGAACAAAGACAATGGCTTAATGGCACACTACATATGTTAATACAAGAGTCCTTGCTACTGTACACATGACAAAAGGAATCTTCCCAAAGAGAGTTTGGAGCCCAGGTAAAGTGGCTTTTAGTGCTCAAATTTATTGCTTTCACAATGCTTTCACTGACTGACCACTGTAAAGATCTGAAAACCTGTTTTGTTACACAGTCCTTTGAAAATTTAGGGCAAGGATCATGATTTGCATCTTTCTGGATCCTCTTTATATTCCAACCCACTCCGACAACTGTGTAAATATGCTTTATACCTGACCTTATGATTCCCAAACTCTGGCCTTCCAAGTGTCTTGGACTTCAGCTCCCAGGATCTCAGATCGGTGGCCAAGATGGCTGAAGTTTCTGGGAGCTGAAATCCAAAACACTTGGAGGAACAGAGTTTAGGAATCACTGCCCTAACCAATTCTGAAGTCTTGCCAATAAAATCTTGTGATCAGGTCACTATAAGCCAGAGCTGACATCTGAACACATAACAACACAATATCCTATTGCAAGCCTCTTCTGACCAACCTAGGATGCTGAATATGTTGCAGTTCTACAGTTGATCACCTCTATATGAATAATCTACTTCAGTGATACCTTAATATCAACTAGGGTTTGATTCTAGCATCCACTGTGGATACCAAAATCTGTGGATGCGCAAATCCCGTTATATACAGTGGCATAGTAAGCTGGTGTCCCTTATATAAAATGGCAAAATCAAAGTTTGGTTATTGGATGATGATGACTGGAATATTTTCAAGCCATGGATGGTGGGATCCATGGATGCAGAATCTGTGGATAAAGAGGGCTAACTGTAGTAAGCTATATTTTTGTAGCTTGTCTATTTTTATAAGCCATTTGGGCTGTTTCCTCTGTTTGTTTCTTGTCATATTCTCTTAACTTCATCTGGAAATTTGGGTTTCTGACCACAAGAGAGGCTTCTGCCTACTCATCTAACTAGCCACTTAGTGTCACTACTAGGATTTTGTGCCCTAAATTTAAATCAGCTAGAGCACAGCTTCCAAATCAGTCGTTGCATGTCAAATCAACACTTACTATATAAACTCATGTATAAGTCTAGAATTTTTAGTAAAAAAATTGACTCAAGAAACCTGACCTCTTATCTACAGGTCAGTGTAAGTACTGTACTTAGACTCTTATATAAAAAGGAATCATCCCCTGGTGAAAGGCAAGATCTGTCCTGGAAGCGCTGACCCCTCTACTCTCTCATCCATTCAGCCTTTATGATGAGCACAAACAGTTATGCCTGCTGGAATTTTGTAAGTTCTTTGTCATTGTTTTGCTTTGCTTTGCTTTGCCTTTGTTACATGCCCCTAAGTTTTACCTTTGACTTATGCGCAGGTCATATCAAAATCCATAATTTTGGCCCCCAAACCTGCCCTCAACTTATATATGAGGTTGACTTTTAGTTAAGTATATATGGTATATAAATCCCATTGGTTTAGTAAGTCGACTGTAGTTAGAGGTTTGATTTGTTCTTACTGAGAAAATACCCAACAATATCCACAAAAATAGAAGATTTACAGCTGAGGGCTACCTCTTCTGGCAAAAATGGCCTGGTAGCTCACAAATTTCCCAGGTCCAAAGATAGAAAAAAAGTGGGAGAGTGGAACCTGTGATCGTTATCACCAATTGTTTGGAGGCCTGGACTGGTTCTCAAGGCAAGAATTGGTGTGAGAAGTACTGATGCTTTTAGAAAGCTGTAAAGGAGCCATACTATCACATATGAGAGGGGAGTGAAAGGTTGGGGCTTATGTATTTTGTTAAGTACTCTTCCACCTCCCTGGCCTTACTCAAACACAATCTTACTGACTTCAACTGAGAAGGAACAATTCCTGCTAGAGGCTTCTTTACTTTCCAAAGATGTCTGTGGGTGTTCCTCCCCCCCCCCCCCCCCCCGAAATCCAAATATAGCCCATGTATTTTCAGCTTGATCCACCAGGCTGTGCCCACACAAACTTCATTTGCTTTAAAATATTCCTTTAAGCGATTTGGGGGTAAAAATTTTCCATCAGTGATCACATAGATAGAGTTATTTCTTTGAAGAGGATCAAAGGAGGAAAGTACATCTCTCTTTCTCTCTCATCTGCAGTTGTTCAGAATGATCAATTTGCTTAAGAAGCCTTGTAAGTAAAATATTCTTTGAATTATGGAGGGAATAATGATCTTTTAATTCTGATGCCACATTGTTAATAGTAGCTGATTTGTGATTTAGTTCTAATTTCCCTTGCAAGATGATTGATGAAGACATAATATGCTGTATTTCATATTTGCAAGTATGAGCTGCTGTTGGTTTTCATTACGTGTTCACAGGGTTATTTCATAAGGATGTATTCAAATTAGACTTGGATTGAAATACAACAGTAAGAGGATCAATTATTCCATTATTCTAGTATTCACTTTTTCATATAACTTGTAGTATTATCAGCTGCAGCTATTTGCACATTAGTAGGAGATATTAGACATATACTTTGACTGGCATGTAGATTCGGCGTGAATTATGTGACTAATACTTTTATTTCCTCTTAAATTGCCATATTTTGATCCCAAATGTTGCAGAATTGAGAGATGCATCTAAAAATTAACAGCATACCTGACTTGTTAGCTAGACCTTATTGAAATGCCCACTTTTTAAACAAATAGGCCAATTGAAGATTAATTTAACATTTTTGTTCATTATGCTGAGATTAAATTTCAAGTGTGGCAGTCAGATAGAGTCTCATCTTTTATATAGGAATGGACTAGACGCCTTAATAACCATGTAACATTAGACTCCAAATCTCTCCATGGGCTGAATCTAATTGTTAGTGCCAACTAAAGTAGACCCATTGAATAATAAGAATTTGGTAAATCAACACTTATGCAAGCCTTATTGAATGAATGGATCTGCTCAGAGTAGCAATTTAGTTATGTATGATACCATCATTTTGTAATCACCAAAAAGGCAAGTTGTACTGTGTTACCAGCAGACACCTGTATATGTCCACTCATAAGGAAGCCCCACTGAATTCATTCAGGCTTATTGACTTATAATTTTGTATAAGATTGCTGTCTAAGGGCAACGGTAAACAAGGGGAATATTTCTAATGCATGTAGGTGCAAAAGCAAACCAACATTGCCCAGTATTAATTGGATTACTTTTAATCATGATAGTGCTTGGAAATTCACCTGCAAACAAAACAACCTAAAGGGTTACTTATTGTTTGTTTATTTATTGTTACCAAACAATAAATCCTAGACTGACAGTTGGATCACATCAGGAAAATGAGGGAATACACTGAAATACTGATCACTTTTCATATAATGTAATTTGTTCTCATTCTTTGATTATGAACATTCTGATGAATTAAGAAAGGTGTTGGGTTTGTTTGGTTTTGTCTGCTAGGAAAGTCAAAGCAAGTAGAGAAATTCCTTGAGAATAGTCTAAGTAATGCAATATTGCCTTGATGAATGCCTCCTATGGGCTTCAGGTCTGCAAAAAAGCACGCAATATATAAAACTTTATGTATTTCCCTTTTCTTTGAGGGTGGAACACCTTGGTATCTTATACTTGTATCTGGCTGATTTTGCTTTTAAAATAATTTCTCTGTTTCCCTCTGTAGTCAGATGCGACAAGTATCCCCCGACTGTGATTGTGAGGGGAAAATGTATGAATTAGACAAAATGCAGCCAATCAAAGGTAGAGATGGATGTATATTTCAGGTTGGTCTGTCTAGCCCATGGTATCAAGGGTGTCTCAAAATCCTCAGATAAAGGTTGCCTATTTTTAGTATTGCCATTATAATTATAAAAATTCCTGGTGTGTGGGTAGGACCAGAGGAAGTTTGGAGCCTGGTGTGTTTGGGTTTTTTTCGTGTGTGAATCAGGAGACAGAACTGGTCAGATCAGAGTGTGAGGGCAAGAGAAAATGTTTCCCCTTCAGAATACCTGGTTTATTCTCAAATATTTCCAATCCAAAGCCAACATAGAAAACATACCAAAAAGGCAAGTAAAATATTCGATGGTTAGCAACTCTGGGTTTTCCCCAACACTTCTACCTGTGTTTCTTTTACCTGGATATACCAGGGACTAAGCCTCAGATAGCTTTGGGTTTCCTTCCAACCATATGGTTCTGATGGATGAACCTATTTCCAATTTAGCTCTCTACTTGCCTTTCATCTATTCCTGTTTATCTGACAAATCAAATTACGCTATTGTGCCTCCTAGAAAGTTCTATACTGTGTTAGTATCTGAGTCAAAGTCTGGCTTCAGCCCATACTCTATCACATCAGTGTGGTTGTTTTGAGACCTGCCTGTTTCCATGGCACATTGATAGAAGCAAGCAATATGTCCAGGGCCTTTAATTTTTACATTGCACTGGATCAGGTGTCCATTATGAGCTGGAGCCATGTGCTCACAATCTTCAGGAATGTTGCCAACTGAATAAAATGCATGATATGGAAAACTTAACTATTTTCTTCTGAAACTGCAATTAAATAATCATTTGGCTTCTTGCACTGTAGACCTGAATTATAAAGACGCTTTTGCTTTGTAAGAGTGTGTAGGAGTTTAGCTTGTTAGCACAATAACAAAAGAGGAATCCACATTTTTCATGCTGGTGGACTTTTTTTAAAAACCCCTTTCTTTGCACTGTAGTTAAGCAAATTTTTTTATGCATAATCAGAAACAACACTAACTTCTTATTTTTTTTTTATTTTAACGATAAGAATGACATATTAGAGTACTGGAGTTGCTGGAGAAGTATTCCAATTTCCCCAGAGTCTTCCAAGCATTCCCAAAGATGGAATGTGGATATGGTCTGCAACAATTTAGAGTATGTTTTCCTCTTGTGGCAGGAAACATTTCTCCCTTCCTCTCCTAATCTTGAACGGATCCCCTTCAACATTTCACGGGTGAAAACTAGTGCACCTATGACCAAGCAACATCAGAGCGTGGTGAAGATGGCAAAAGTTATTAATGAGGAAGAACAGACAAGCCAGGGGAGGCTGCAGCTGTTTGCTTTTGCTTGGGCCTACTGGGGAGGGCAAGATCTTAGCTCTTCTCCTTTCTTGCCTGCTGAGTTAATTAACTACTTTTGCACTTTGAAGTCAGTTTGCAGCAACTGAAGCAAGCCAAGAAATGGGAGACTTTAAGAACTGCTGGGAAAATGGACTGATAGAAGATTAAATGGGAATTGGGGGTTATGCATTTTCCTAGTTTTCTGCCTCATAATTGTACTTCAGATTGTGCATTCAGGTTTCCTTATGCTTTATTAGGCTGTGATTCTTTTTAGATGTGAAAGAGTGGACTGAACAGACCACTGCATATTCTTTTCCACCATAACTGCTGTTTTGTTGCCTGACAAGATGGCCTTCCTCCTCTTCTCAAGCTTTAGTCTGGTGCTAAGAAACAGAACCCATGTTAGGACAATGTAGATCATTGGTTCTCAACCTTCCTAATGGCGTGACCCTTTATTATAGTTCCTCATGTTGTGGTGACCCCCATAAAATTATTTTCATTGCTATATGCAAATATGTGTTTCCCGATGGTCTTAGGTGACCCCTATGAAAGGGTCATTCGACCCCCAAAGGGGTCCCGACCCACAGGTTGGGAACCACTGATGTAGATAGTGTGATTGATGCATTTCATTGGTTGGCCTTAAACTGTGTGGAAGTTGGACAAAGTACAGGTATACCTCACTTAATGAAATACAGTAGTTGTGCTCCTGAGCATTACGTCTTTAACAGAAAATTTGGTACCATGTGCAGAAATAAAATGGAAAGCATAGGGTTAGGTTCCTGCAAAATAAGAATAAGAGCAGTTCAACATGTAGCAGCAATTTTTAAATTCAAAATTAACAATATGCACATGTGAAATAAAACAGCTAGGTCAGTTAAGTCTTTCATAAACAGATAAAACATTCTGAACCTTCTAGAAGTACAGTATTCCAAAATATATCCAGGGATGGCTTCTTTTCCCTTTCACTAGTCACCACTTGTATTATGATTTCTGTTCTGGTGGCCAAATGTGTAGGTGTATGCTGTTCCTAGCTGATGAGGCATGCTTATCTATTTTCCCCATTTCTCTCTGTTTTTTGGTTTACGCATGTACAATAAAGAATTGTCGAGGCAGCTGTTGTTTACTTTGCCTGTTGTAGGCAGGCACACACACCTACAGTAGGATTAGCAAGAGTAGATTCTTTCCCAGCTGAGGCTTTATTGCACTGTTTATTGCATATTTGCTGCTGACACCGAAAGTCTGTTTCGCCAGCCTTCATGCTAATGCTGCTAGAAAGCTTCCAACTACACAGAGGACAAGATAGGAAAAAGTTAGGAACGGACACACATTAAAGCACTTTATAGAAAGAGCTTCTTTTCAGTGACTTTGTTAACTAAGATTTGCCTTAGTTAGATGGGGAAACCTGAGGGTTTTTTCCTAAAATTTCAGATCAGCAGAGTTCAAGACCAAGTTTAGGGGTATCCCAAAATAAACCAACTTCATCCATATTAAGTGAATGACTATCACTTTGCTCTTTTGGGAGAAAATGAAGCATGAAGCTTAGGGATAACATTGCAGTGGAAGTAATGGGCGACCCAGTCACCAACAACAGGGACCCTTTGGAGATGGCACATACTGTACATCAGGTGCTGTGCAGTATCCTGGTGTCCCCTGATGTACCTCAAAACATTATTTATGATTATGATTCCCTCATTTTTAAGTAAGCAGTTGTACCATGGAAAACAAGAGTTCCAGTCCCTTCCCCCCTGGTTTTGAATGTTAGCTGTATGTATTCCTCTAATTCTGCCTTTGAATAACTGCTAGTGCAAATCTTTTTTGTAAATTAAATAGGTTTTCCTATTGAATGCTTCTGCTGCACCATCTGTTATTGCTTACATGGCTTCTTGGCTTTTTTATTTTTAAAAAAACTTCACAGTACAATGTGATACGAGGCAAAATAGAGCCTATTTAGTGCAGTACATAAAAGGATTTTCCCAATATGCCTTAGAAAAGCTGACAGGCTCTTTGACAGTAATCTGATGTTGTTTGGTAACTAGAAAAACAGGGACATTTTTAATTGTTACTTTATTCCATGCAGGATTTTGCTTGCTAGAAAGGTTAACAATTCTCTCTTTCTGGAAATTATGATGAAGATAGCTGCTGGTAGTTCCAAAATTATGTCTGTCCCTGTAAATCTTTGGTATTTAAAATTGTCACATCAAACATTTGGGTATAAACAAATGATTGTGACTGGATAGATTTGAAAACTGGATGTGACATTAATGTTGGACCAAACAAGCATGACTATTGTAGGAAAAAATTAAAGCCTTTGCCAACTCTCTACTGTTCCACATATGATTAAGGTAAATTAAACAGCTTTATCAATAAGATTTTGTACAACTCTAAAGCTAAAGATTGCTACAGCTTGTCTGAGTGAAAGGATTAGGATGCTGGAAGTAAGTTAGGAAGCTGCATCATACCTATACAGACGATGCCCAGTTAATTCACTGTGTCTGAAACCAAGTCTTTTCACACCATGCAATTATAGCACTATGGTCCCACTTTTACTGCCATGGCTGCATCCTGTGGAATCCTGGGATATGTAGTTTGTTAAGGTATATGAATTCTTTTAGTGAGGATTCTAAATACTCCTGCCTATGCATATCCCAAGATGCCATAGGATAAACCCATGGCAAACAAAATGGAATCATAGTGCAATAAAGGTGTAGTATGAAAGGGTCCCCGCACATTATCCATCATTCACAACCTATGGTGATGTGATTTTGTAATGCTACTGCCACATGCCTATCAGCCTGGATCAACTCTAAGCAACCAAATCCAAATATTTGCTATGACCTTTTCTTGTGTGTGTATGTGTCTTCAAGCTGCCTGTCAACTTATGATGACTCCATGAATTTCATAGCGTTATCCTGCCTTAATTATTACATTCTTAGTGTAAAACAAACAAGCATGTTTCCAGGGGGGAGAGATGGACAATATTACAAATCCCCTTTGTAGATTCCTCCACTGGCTGCCAGTTCAGGCCAGGGCTCATTACAAGCTTTTGGACCTGATATTTAAGGCCCTGCACTTTCACCTCACCCAGTATCTGGCAGCTCAGCTACTATGGTATATGCCATACAGGAATTTAAGATTTACAGGGAAAGGATTATTGGTGGTTACACCAGCATGTACGGCTTTATCAAGACTGTGAACCTTTCAGGATCTGGGTCCGCATTTGTAGAACAGTCTTCCTTTGCAGCTCCAGCTGGAGGAGGATCTAACCCACCTTTTGTAAAGAGTAAGGACCTCCTTCTTTGAGTTGTAGGATTGAGTTGCTGAGCGTGCCTAAAGTGGCCAAGATGGATAGTGACCTATAAGGAGTTTTTTTTAAGTACATTAGTATATCATTTTAATATTTATGCATTTTATAGTGTTGTGTTTTGTCATCACTGTTGATTATATATATTTAATATTCTGCCTTTTGGTGGGAAGGGTGCTATAAACAAACACTGTTATTGTTATTATTAGGTAATTATTTGTTTTCCAGTGGAATTAAAACGACAACAGTGGGGATTCTGCAAAAAGCTAATTTCCCTTAGCCTATATATCTATGATAGTAACCCTATTCAAGTATTCTGGATAAGGTTAGCCAGAATGCATGAGGGAATTAAACATACTTTTCTCATCCCCTCCCTCACTGCTCCCCACACAGTTTAGATCCTGGGTTTCCAAATGTTTGAAGAGACTTTACTGCATGGGAGGGCAACTGTGAAAGATTGGGGGAACACAATAACACTTTAAGGGTAAGTAAGGTTCTTCTATTCAGACTGCTACTTTCTACATGAGAGGAAGGAGTTGGCAAACTAGCCGGTTCTTTCTCCTGTATGCATTCAGATAATCCCAATCTGAAACACCTGAATAGGTTTTATGTTTCATTACTACCCACATTTGGATGGATCGGTGAAATGGTGGTTTCAATAGCATGGTTGCTTAGTCTTTAAACTACAGTACATATTTGCTTTGCGCACAGACTGTCAGAGCACCAAGCCTTCTCAGTCCATTTACTGCTTTCTATTAATGTACTTTCTGCATTATGTCATGGTTTGATGCATAATACCCTTGCTTCTTACCTAAATAGCTTCTCAAAATTTAAAAACTTTTGATTTTGTTAGGTTTTTCTCAAACCCTGTTATAAATAAGTAGGCATTCAAAAAATAGAATGGCCAAGTCTAAATCTGAACGTGAAGAATAAATTAAAAACATACATTTCTTCTTTCTGTTTATCCAGTGGGATTAGGGTGGGCATAGAAAGCAGCTGGGAAAGGTAACAAAAAGCCTAAGGGACTGTAATAAGTGGAACAGAATTTGTTACTGAAATTCTTTGAATTTTATTTATTTTTATGTATTTTTACAAAAGGAGGAGCAGGATTCTCCACCCTCCCCCTCCCTTTTGGAAAATGTCCCACATATTTCTTCTGTCTGTCACTGCTACTGATAAAATGTAGTCCTTATTTATTGATACATAACACTCCGGAAAGAGATGCTGTAAATTAAAAATGGTTGGGTGTTTTGATAAATGTGAACATCTTTGCAAACTGAGCAAACAAATGCCACCCAGAATGCGTGAAGCCTTAAGGCTAACAGAATTTGCTCTTCATTGCTTTTTTCCAATTTGCCCTAAATAATTTTTATATCCTGTTTTGCAGCGGCTGATCAAAGCCAGACTTAACCCTTCATGTTTATTCACTGAGCTCTTAAGGGGAAGGCACTAGGTAAAAATTATATTGTTTCTCTTACGGTTTGTGGTCTTGGTGACGTAGTTGCTTTTCTATTTGCGGGGCATTTATTGACCGTAGTGTTATCACAGCAAAATGCAGAGGGACTCCAAATGATTTTATACAGTAACATTGAGATTCCCCAAGGATGAAGAGATTAACAGCTGGTGTACTTCTCAGTTGACTTAATATTTATAGTTGTTCCCTGTGAAATTCTCCCCTGAGCAATCACTGATCATTCAGTCAGCTTTGGACTTCTTCTGACATAACTTTTGCAGGGAAGGGCCACTGCAACTTGTTTTCTTCTAAATTATTCTGGTAACGTTAAACATTCTGATTCTTGCAAAAAGACACCAATGACCAATTCCATCCCTTCTCTTACCAGTATTCATATATTTTCATCTTCCTTCCTTCCTTCCTTCCTTCCTATTTTGTTTATATCCTGCCTTGATCCTAAAATTCCAGGTTGCTCACAAAAATAATATAAAACAGTTACAATTTTTTTTAAAAAAAAATCTTGACAAAAATATATTAAACAGCAATTAATTATATTGTATTAATACAATAACATAACTGCCTTGCCCAAGCTTCCAAACCAGCTCCTTCCATCTGACCTAGAATTTATTTTTTTAAATAGTATTATCAGAGCTGTTGCTACTCTGCAGAATGGATGCAGTTTGGCGCTGCTTTGATTTTCATGGCTCTATCTGATCTTGAGATTTGTAGTTTGTTGTGGCATCAGAGCTCTCTGACTGAGAAGGCTAAATTTCTCACAAAACTACAAAGCCCAGAATCCCATTGCATTGAGCCATGGTAGTTGAAGTGCAGAAGAAGGCATTTCAGCAGGTGTTGCTTGTTACCTGGTTGATGTTTCTTTCTCTTCCTACTTTCTCCCTTCATTTATTTCAGTTGCTCCAAACTCATTTCAAAGACCCTCACACACACCTGCCTAGTGAGGTGCAAAGAGGAGTTGGGCTCAGAGGCAATGCAGATCCCCAGTGGGGCGCACCCTTGAAGGGTGAGAGTGGACAGATCGCCCGCCCACCTCACTGTCCCACCACTGCCCACCCATCCCACTGCTCCACCGCGGGACCCTGATGTCATCCTCTCTTCATTGACCTCCTCCCATACCACCCCATACAGAATCCTTAGGAATGTTTTTTCCTCCCCCCACTGTACCTAACATAGGTCTTTCATCCTTCCTCTCCTCATCTTCCTACTCCTCCCCTCCTGCCAGGATTGAATCTCTCCATGGCATTTTATCCTGTTGCCAAGTGTGAACAGGATAAAATGCCACTGAGAGATTTGATCGTGGCAAATCATGGAAATAACCTGATTTCCACACCGGGTTATTTCCTAGTGTGAATGGGCCCTCTGTATTCTTTACACAGTCTTAATGCTTCAAGTTGAAATGAAAGCTGCCATCTCATCTTTGGACAGTCTGGAGGCAAATACACATGACCATTTACCAGGGGCCCTTTTAGACTACACATTTATAGCACTATGATTCCACTTTAATTGTCATGGCAACATCCTATGGAATCTTGTGATTGGGAGCTTTGGGAGGAGCATTTAGGATGCTTAGCCAGAGAGCTCTAGTACATCACCAGGAACTCCTGAGATATAGGATATAACCACGGCATAAATGCCAGAATGGGGTAGTGGTTTGAATGTTGGACTACAAATCTAAAAATCCAAGTTTGATTCCTCACTTAAACATAAAAACCCATTGGGTAATCTTGGGCAAATCACACTCTCTCAGCCTCAGAGGATGGCAATGGCAAACCCCCTCTGAAGACAGTTGCAAAGGAAACCCAATGATAAGATTGCTTTAGGGTCACCATAAGCCAAAAATAACTTGGAGGCACTCAACAACAACAACAAACAACCACAGCAGTTAGTTGAATCATAATGCTGCAACTGTAGTGTGAAAGGGCCCCTGATTACCACTTGTATTTGGTATGTATCTATATATTGCAGAAAGATAACATGAAAGCATGCATTTCACCATTAATAATTTGAACTGGATAAAGATTAGCAAAGTATATTCAGGTATATTAAGGTGTTTTGTATGAATTTCTGACAAGGATGAACAGAAGGGTCACAAGATTAGAAATCCCAGGAGGTCTTGCATATCCTCAAAAAGTAAACTGATTCAATGATTCTATGCAAAGAGGTAAAATGTACAGTATTAAGAATATTTATTACAGTTACTTTTTAGACTTCATACTAATTGGAAAAAGGATACTTCTGAGTAATAATCACATTTTGATTTGAACCATAGAAGGGAGACACCCCCCCCCCTCCAAATTCCTAAATAGTACCCTTGAGGGGAAATATTTTTAAATGCAAGTCAGTTTCAGTGGGGTTTGATTTGAAATAAACCAGTGAGAACCATTGGTGAAATAGTTTAAATTTATCTTACATTTGTTATCATTGTTCTCTCAAACAAAATATCTGCAAAAATGTTGTATCAACATTTCAGTGTTCCAGAACAGTTTTATTTATATGGATCTCTAAAATTAAATCTTCTAAATCCATCTCCTGTGGAAAAAAAAATCAAAGCAAATTTTATGTCATTTATTCTGAGGGGAAATACACTTTTAGCTACAATATCTTCAATAATCCCCCCTCCTTGTTATTTGACTATTAGCAGAGGCACAGGAATTGCAATCTGTTGGTGAAACCAGATTTTTACATTGTAATTTGGCTTCAGTGATGTGATTAAAGGGCAGACAGAAAAATGCTATCTAATTTCTTGCTATTTCAAGTCCCAGAGCAAATTTAATTAAGTAAAGGTTTTCTTATGAGACAGTGTGTTAAATAACATTTGTTTCCAAAAATGAAATAAAAATAGCAGGAATTAGTTTCTGCTTTTGAGCGTTGCAAAACAAACAAACCAATAGCATTATTCAATCTTAGTTTTTTAAAAATCCTGAAATACCAGTTTACAGTGTTGCTGGTTTCTTAAAATATTTGTACACCACTCTTCAACTGTAATGGTTCTGAAAGCAGGTTGGAATTATAAAATCAAATTTGTAGGCTAATTATATTGCCTAGATTCAGAATATGACATACTACCAATGTTATAACATTGAAATCCACAAACACCTGGGCAACTTCAGCAGGAAAGAAGAAACCCTAAAAGTAAACGAAGTTTTGCTACCAGCCCTGAAAAACACTAAAATGAAGACCCAACAAAATGCAAATAAAACCACCCAGGGTCAGGGTTTTTTCCAGCAAACAATGAATCTCTAATTAAACAGACACAAATCCTCTTTACATTTCATAGAATCATAGAGCTGGAAGAGACTGCAAGGGCCATCCAGTCCAACCCCCTGCCATGCAGGAAATCCAGATCAAAGCATCCCCGACAGATGGCCATCCAGCCTCTGTTTGAAGACCTCCAAGGAGAGAGACTCCACTACACTCCGAGGAAGTGTGTTCCACTGTCAATCAGCCCTTACTGTCAGGATGTTCCTCCTAATGTTGAGATGGAATCTCTTTTCCTGCAGCTTGCATCCATTGCTCTGGGTCCTAGTCTCTGGAGCAGCAAAAAACAAGCTTTGCTCCCACCCTGAGTCCTTGCCATTCAACAACAGAACAATACACAGATTACACAGATTAACATGGAAATCACTCCTCCCAACCTAGAGTCACACAGTGTGTGTATGTATATATCCCACTCACTTCCATGCCAGCATTCTTTGAAGATGCCAGCCACAGATGCCAACGAAATGTCAGGAAGAAACTCTTCTAGAACATGGCCATATAGCCTGAAAACCCACAAAAAAGTAAAGAGAGACAATTTTTGATTAACCTATTTGAAAGAACACTATTTATTTATTTTATTGGATTTATACTCCACCTTTCTTCCAAAATGGGATTCACTATAACCAGGAAGGAAGGAAATGACCAAACACTGCAGCAATGCATGAGGTAATAGGTCTTTACTCCATAGCAGTGTAACTGTTCACTCACTGGAACAGAATGCTGTGAAGCTGCAGACAGTGGCTTGATTTATACCACATTTAGCAAAGGACATTATTACAAGCAGCTTTTAAACCACAATTATACCAGGAAAGCAGCAGCACTGGCCATACTCATTGCATGATGAAGCTTCCAACCCATAACTGTACTAGTCCTGACCCATCCTTTTTCATTCATGGGGGAAACCTATCAATGACCTGGCAAGTCAACAAGTTCTCAGGTTTGAAATGTCACTCACAATACAGTTGTGCAGTTGTGAATCACGAGGTGTCAGTGTTCCATTCACCCTTGCCCCCTCCCTCTCATTATTCCTGATTTTTACTTTAATTGTTTGTGTGTGTGTGTGTGTTATACACACACACACACACACACACATATATATTACTTTAACTTTTTTCTATTTCTGTTCTTTCTTTCTTTCTTTCTTTCTTTCTTTCTTTCTTTCTTTCGACTTCAGTACCAGAGCTTTGGAACTAAAGGCATACTGAGTAGGGCATAAGGCAGACAGGCAGGGTTCTGGGAGAGTTAGGAAAAGAGCATAAGGTGGATAGCCTCACCTTATGTCCTTTCAATGCACCCCTCACCTCTTGCATTCTGCCATGCTCACCACTCACTCACACTTCCCTCCCCCCTCCCTGAAATTCCCACTTTTTTCTTGGAGAACAATTTGACAGAAGAGCATCTCAGCATTTTTACCTTATCTTACCTTCCTCAAGGGGGTACTGATTTACTTTTTTTTTTTTTTTAAATGAAAGCTTGGGATCTGGGCCAAATGCTGGTTCAAGTGGGCACTGGTTGGGCTGCCTAGAATCTGAGTAAAACAGCTATCTGACTTTAAACCCTGACTTTAGCTTGTATATGAGAAGTAGGCAAACGTCTCTGCCTTAACCAGGTGGTAAGCTGATTGTCTGTACTGAGTCAGTGTTATGTCAACCAGGTGGAAAGATAAAGGACCTCACATTTGCACTCCTAGGCCACCGTTTGCCCACTTCTAATTTATACCACCCATTGCCTATTGGGTGGCCTAATTGTAAGATACTCTTGAGTTTTTCATCAAGGATACTTCTAGACAAGGTGTTTCTGTGAAATGCTGTTGTGTGCCTTCAAGTCATTTCTGACTTACAGCAATCCTTAGGCAAACCTATTGTGGGGTTTTCTGGGGCTGAGAGTGTGTCACTTGCCCAAGGTCACTCAGTGGGTTTGAATGGTTGAAGAGTTACAGTCCAGTGCTAAAAAACTATTGCACCATGCTGGCTAAAGTGAAATAGTGGCCTGTTACAGAGAAAAGTCTCAGCCGAAGCCACGCACCAGGCCGCGAGTGTTGCTTTGGTGTGACTTCTGGACTCTTAGGACGCATGCATCATTGAAACACCACCTCCACTGTGACTCGAAGCAGCTTTATTTGGGCTGTCTGTAACAGGCCATAGGTCATGGAGTTGGGAAAGAGAACCACAAGGCCATCCAGTCCAACTCCCTGGCCATAGGAACTCACAAGCAAATTACCACCCCCCAACAGTTGGCCATCCACCTGTATTGTTCTTTTTTTGAAGTGTTTATAGCTCAAAGCATGACAAAAAGACAAAATAGGATAGCTCCACACAGATTCCACTACTGTCTAAACAATAATACAAATAATTGCTTAAAACAATTACAAGTAAGAACAAGGTAATGGAAAGTAATTGTATGCAATGATAGTCAAGCTCCTACACTCCTCCCTTGATACGAAGTTGGATAGTGACAAATTATAATATTTTAATTCCACTGAAAAGGAGAGTTAGCATGCTTTCAAGTTAATTCAGATGTTCAGCTTTGTTCTGCTGATGGTTGTTAGTTCAAGATTGCCCCAGGCTTAGGTTTCCAGTCTAACCTGAGACCAAGGGAGAGCTCAGATGATTTTCAGTTAAGTGTTATCCATTATTACAACCACAGTTGATCACAGCTCATGATTGTCAAACACATACAGAGAAAGAGAACATATTTTTCTGCTTGCATTAAGACAGATGCTTAACTAAGACCTGTCCCCAGATCAAGTGTGAAGCTAGATTATTATTCCTTTTCACTTACTTGGGGCTTTACAGACCGCCCCAAAAGGGCGGTCTGCCGGTGCGTCATTTGCTGCGCGGAGGAGCCCCAGCAGCCAACCGCACGACGTGCTCCTTCGCGCAACAAAAAGAAAGCTGCAAATGCAGCTTCTCTTGTGGCGCGAGAAATGGTGTCAAAAGTGCCAATGGCGCTCCCGCAGCGTCATTTCCGCTGTGCGAAGTGCGGATGCTAGGGCATCCCGACACAAAAGGGCGGCGACACATATAGATTGGGTGACACCACTTTGTATGCGTAAGTACATACATACTTTTGCACATCTGTAACGGGCCTTAGAGAGATAGGTTAAGGAACATTTAATCTAGACCTATTTGCTTTTAGTCAGAACCGGTAGTGCGGGGAGAGTGAGGTTGAGCTCTTGGGCCACAATAACTGGGAGGGAAGAAAGACCAACTAGAGGGGCTGTGCAGACCAGCCATTAAGGCCGGCCTGAGGGCGGAGTTATGAGGCATGGCTTCCATACGATGCATGCCCTGACTCCACCCTCATGCAGGCGTGACATGGTGCAACCACTCCCACAGTGCGCGATGTCACGGCGCTCCCCTGGCACTGTGTTTACACTGCGTGGCACTAAAGGAGCACCTTAAAGCCACAGCGCCATAGCTATTGCGCCCTTTCCAGGGCGCAAATAGGAGCCACTTCTAAGGACTGGAGTGTGGCTTTGGTGCAGCTTCCGGACTCTTAGGACAATGCATCATTTAAACAAGCATTACATGTACCTCCAAAGTGACGTCAAACAGCTTTATTTTGGCCTGTCGTATGGGGCTAAAGCTAAATAGTTACTGATGGGTGGAGAAACTGCTGACAGAACCGACTGAAACTTTGAAGTATGGTGGGTTTGATTTAGAATAAGCATAGTCAGTTTCCACATCGTGGCTAAATTTGTTGTCCATCTCCTAAATTCTGAATTTCATCACCATCATCACTAACTAACAGGATTCGGGCATATAAATTCAAACCTAATTTAAATTTCGGATGACAAAGGCAATAATCAATAAGTACAGTAAATACAATTGCTGCTATTTATTAAAAACAATTGCTTCGGTTGTGATTATCACCAAGTCCGTGAACTAATCCTGCTTTTTTTGGTCTTCTGTCTGTCATGTTATATTCAGTTTGAAGCTGTGCAACCTGTATTTGAAACTGTGGCAATAAAAACCTATTAATCAAAGAGACTAGAAGTCTAATATGAAAAAATTATAAACACTTAAATAAACGTGGTGAAGTGTTAGAATAATTCGTTCTTTGTAACAAGCCTTTCGCAAGCCTAAAACCACTAGGCGCTAAGATAAACGAGATTCCGTGTGTCGAAAAATTTTTCGAGAAAACATTGTAACCCGAACATTTCTAGATTCGAGAAACGCCATCACCCGAGGTACACGGTATTAAACCTAATTACTTTTTCATGTTCACAGCACCAGTAACACTCATTATGCTGCTAAACAAAGAATGATCCTTGCTGAGTAGAAATTTTATTCAGAGCTACACAAGTTAACTCCAGCAATTGACTTGAACATGAAAATGCCCCCCTTTTGGGGGGCGGACTACGGCTTTCAAAAACCTGCAGCATGTATGGCCACTGATAGAGAGTCTAGGCCCCTTGCATCCGAACAGTTATAGCAATTTGATACCATTTAGATGAGCCTATGGAATTTGGCATTGTTGTTGGGGGAAAACAGAACTGTCTAGCAGATAATCCAAAACCCTGAAATGACAATTGCAGAATGCCATAGGAAGCAGTTTCAAAAGTGCTATGTGTAAAATGAAAGGGCAAAGAGCTGACCCCAAAAAATACCTTTTCAAGCTTGATTCTAACCACGCACAGTATTTGGATCTCTACCAAAGTCCATGGACTACTCAAATCTGTATATAAACATCCAAAAGGTAAACTGTTGTGTCTGTAGGTAATAACTTATAGTCAGCCCCTATATCCACAGAGGCGGCATTCACAGATTCAAACCGTTAACAGCTTGAAAATATTGTTTTTTAAAAAAAGCAAACCTCAGGTGTGCCATTTTATAAAAGGGAATGCATTTTTACTGTACACCATTGTATATGATGGGATTTGAGCATCCACAGATTTTGGTATCCACAGGGATCCTGGAACCAAACCCACGCAGATATCAAAGTCCCACTGTATTTTATTTGGCCAAGCTGGCATTTTGGAAAAGTGCTGGTATAATTAGTCGGCCAATGTATGATGTACATCTTCTCCCAAAAGTCATGGCCTTTTTTAAATTAATAACCTTCTGTTAAGCATGATATTTTCAATTGTGTGAGGCATGAGCTATTCCCATGCCACAGATGTTTGCAAGATCAAAAGCTGTAATTATAATCTGTTGCTTCTGTTCCTGATTGCTGAGGGTTTGGCTTGGCTATGGTGGGAAATTAATTCACAGTTAGATCAAGCTAGTCAACATGAAACCAGAAATTATACTGGGAAATGCATGACTCAAATACTGCAGGGCTAGGAACATAAAAATTAACCTGAAGGCAGTGTTTGGACAATCAATATTGTGTTAATAAACACCAGGATTTATGTGTGTCTTGATGGGCTGTGTGAGTCTAACCATCGTATTTCCCATTTCTATGTAGAATGTGAAAACCAACAGTGACAAAAGCTGATAGGGCAAAATCAATTATTTGAAATGTGGCGCTGGAGAACAGTTCTTGGATACACGGACTGGTCCTCGGGACCAATAAATCAAGCTTGAATTGTGCCCTAGAATCCAAGATGACTAAAAATAAGGTTGTCATACTTTGACCATATCATGAGAACACAGGGCTCACGAAAAGATGATAATGCTTGGTAAGATAGAAGGAATGGGAAAAGAGGAAAATTTCATTCCAGTGAATAGACTGGACACCATAGCCTTGAGTCTGCAGCTACTGAGGCTGGTGACTTGGAGGTCCCTCATTCGTGGGGCTGCCATAAGTGGGGTTGCGATTCCCATTAAATTTTTAATAAAACCTAGTTTGAACTTGGCCTCAGACAGTAGTCAGATATACCAGGAGTCATTTCATGGCAACTGTTGTCGGCATACCGTGACAGTAAAGCATCTCTATAAGACCTGATCCAGGCATACTACCTTGAAGCTTTGTGTCAATTTTCAGGTGATATGTGTTTTAAAATACAACACAATAATTCCCTAAATATGCTATTTTCAAATATTGTTTCCAGAAGAGGTAGGTTTAAAGAGTTCCATGATCAGAGCATTGCGAATGTTACTCAGATTATTTGTGCATTTTTCGCTCTGTTTGTGAATGTTCAGTATGGGAGTAGGAGGCAGTCTCTACATTCCTAAAAATAAGTACAAGCTGAGCTTTCTGAATGATAATCATGTTCTTAGAATTGATTGGAGCACAGCAAGGCATAATAGTAAGACAAATCCTGTATTTGGAAGTCTTTGGTGTCAGTGTGGGTGAATATGGTCACATTACATAAATACCCAGAATAGAAAAGACAAACCAATTAAGATATATGCAGAGAGGGTAATAAAGTACCATAAGCAGAAAGGATGTGGATGAAAAAATCGAACTGAACATAACCATCTGTTCATGATGTTCTGTACAGCCTTCCCAGCTTTCTGCCACCCAAATGTGTTGGACTGAGCCCCCATAGGCTTAGCCAATCAATGTGCAAGGGCAAAATCAATGTGTGAGGGCCACATCCAATCACAACTTCTTTTGTTGTGGACTTTCCCACCTCCAGCACCTCCCCAATTAATGTTTCACATTAATAAAACATTCCAGAATATAAATCGTTGCTCACGGAATGGCAGATATACTTGAACACTGCAGTCCCTTCATAAAGCTGAAAAACAGCAGTAACAAAACAAAACACCAGATAGTAAGGCCAGAAGGAACTTCTGGCTTTTCTGGGTATTATTTCAGCTGGAAAGGAAGTAGTACAGCCTGTCATGGGGTGAAAATTAGTCCCTATGCCTCTACGCTACCAAAGTGCTCAATTCTTTTTTTTGATACATTCTCAAGGGCATCATCTAAAGGTACGGCAGTCTATTAGTTTGATGCTCTTACTATAGGTAAAGTAGACCTGGGTTCTCACACCTAGAGGATTATAACACATATTATTTCACTTTATCTGCCAGTTCCATCCTAGTGATTCGGGAGCTTGAAGTTTGGAGAGGCACTTAGAGAATCTGGCTGAGAATTCTAAAATCTCCAAGTGCCATTCCCGGGGTTTCATGGAATATTGACATGGCAGTTAAAGTGGAACATACCAGTATAATTGTGTAGAGAGATTTGTAGCACCTAACGGAAAGACTAACTGAAAGAAAGAAGTTAGCAGCACAGCCTTTCGTAGACTTAAGTCTACTTCCTCAGATGGCATTGTTCTAGGAAAGCTCATGCTGCAACTTCTTTCTTTCAGTTAGTCTCAAGGGTGCTACAAGATCTCTCTCCATACTGATTCTACAGACTAACATGGCTATATCTTTGAATTCACCAGTGATGAATGGTATGGTATGAAGGGGCTCTTGAAGGGAGGCATTTAAACCTTTCAGTTAATGGGCAACGTACTTAAAGTTGGGGAACTGCCAAGGGATGGGTCCTGAGCATCTAAGGAACTCGGGGTGCCAGATTGGGATACCAGGCCAAGCCCTTTCACACTACACAACCATAGCATCTGCAATTCTTCTTTAACTGCTATGGCTGCATCCTGGTGGAAGCCTGGGGTTTGTAGTTTGGTAGTGTACTGGAGCTCTCTCTAAATATCCCTTTCAAAACTGCAGTCTTCAAAATTTAATGGGTTGTTTGACATGACAAAATAATTTATAGTGCTATAATTGTGTGTACTGTGAAAGGGGCCCAGGAGGTGAGCAAGCCTGAGCGCCTATGATTGTGCTATGGTTATTAGCATAGGCTAAGCTGTTGACTCTCAGGGCCTGGAACTATTATTCCTCAGGACAAGGAGAAGGAATCTCAGGCTGAGAGCACTGCCTTAATATATGTGTGTGTTTCCTTTTTTGTTAGACTTGGTTTGTTTGTATTTTATTTGAATTGCGTGCTTTGGACAATTGTGGCCTGATGCTTAAAAACATTCTCAAAGGCTGCTCCTTGTAATGTGTTGTTGTGGTGGTGTGCCTTCAAGTCAAGGCAAATATATCATGGGACTTTCAAGGCAAGATTTGTTCAGAGGAGGTTTGCCATTGTCTTCCCCTGAGGCTGAAAGAGTGTGACTTGCCCAAGGTCATCAGTGGGTTTAATAGTTTAGTTAGGAATCAACCCTGGCCCCAGATCGTAGTCCAACACTCAAACACTATATACACTCGTGGCTCTCTATGTTTTATCACCCTTGTAACATATCAACCTTTTAACATCACCAGTGCTGTGAGCATTGCCCATAGGTCTCAGGTTTTGAGTGCTCAAATCTCAGGGCCTCAAATAGTCTGTGGCACGGTGGTAAATGCGGGTACTGTACCACAACGTTTGTGATTCGATCCCAGAGGAAGGCTCTAAGGTCCATTCAGCCTCCATCCTTTTATAGTTTGTAAATGGGTACCCGCTTGTGAGGGGCAATTAGCACAGATTGTAAACTGCTTAGAGAATGCGGAGTTCACTATTGAGGTAGTAGAGAAATGCACATTCATTGCTACATGTTAGCAAACCTGTCAACTCCAGTGATTACTGGAGGTGAGTCAGATGTTAAGGGAATTATTTTATTTAATTAGATCTAGATTTGTCAAAGAAAAACTCTTAATTTCCTTCCTCATAAGTATGCTTGCAGACAGACAGTTCTTCTTTGTGGTCTCTGTGCCTTACATATAGGGTTTTGTGCCTGCACAGAGACTCATTCGGAAGTTCAGAAGCTGAGAGATGGTGGGTCCAATGTACGAGCATGCCCAATTCTGCCAATCTAGCTCCATCTCTTTTCTCTTTCGTCCACCACAAGAGTACATCTATTCAGTAGTTCTCTAGCTGAAATACTCCGTGTACGTTTACATTGTTATTTTCATCATTTTTTTCTTTATTATTTGTTCTTAATTTTAAAAAAACAAAAAAACATAGAAGTTTGTTTTCTTAGCGGTTTCCTACCCAGCTGGACATTTTCTCCTTACACTTAGGGCTCCACTTCATTTTTTAAGTTTCTGCGTTTTTTCTTGCATCACAATAGTCACTTACTGACAACTAGTCCTAGTGCCTTTCGGCTTGAGAGAGACACGTTGTGGAAGCTGCTCAGTTTGTCTCTCTTTTTTTTCTCAGACGCTCCACAACAGGGCTCAGCACCTTAAAGTTTTTGTTGGGAGCAGCCCATTGGTTGGCAGAGTATGCAGTCACTTCTAAGACCCTTTGAATTTGGTTGTCCATTCAAACACTACTGAGGATTCAAAGATCTCAAAGGTGTCACAACATAGACATCATCTTTAAAAAGATCTGGGAGAAGGTCGGTACGGGATGAGTATGCCTGGGGATGGAGCTGTGCAATACGGTCCCGTCTGTGTGAGTTACATCCTGGCCTTGGGGGTGCCAGATGAAACTGTGTGCACAATCTCCATAGTTTCCCAGCCAACCATACTGATTAGGGGTAATGGGAGTGTATACTCCCAGCAATCTGAAGGGGTGCCCAGCTGAGAATGGACACTGTAACTATAATACAGCTCCTCATACATTATGCACTGCACCACAGGGACAGCTTAGCTAGTTGTTACTTAGATTTCACAGAATGCACATCTATGTTTTTCTTTTGCTGTTATGCTTTTTGGCTTCTAGCCAGTGTGCACATCCACTGGAGTTAATCACTTGTAAGA
>NC_056526.1:123262365-123364198 GCF_019175285.1 Sceloporus undulatus
TGTCAGTCTTTTGAGCCTGATTATACCAACCACAGTGTGAAGCCTGTTTAATGGTGGCTAAACTCACAGCCAAGCTAAAATGAGCAGTGCTTACTGAGTCACAGCAGGTAAGGAACTGAACCCATCTGTTTGTGGAGATGGGCATTAGATGCTCTAAAGGCATATGTGCCAAACTGATTGAAGAATACAATTTAGTGGTTATTTTATATTGTTATTCTGTAATTATCTTTATTGTGTTCTATGTTGAAAAATGTTTTTCAAAATGCAGTGGCAACATATTTATGTTTATTCTAAGAACACATTCAAACCCATAATCGTACTTTGCTATGATGTTGGTACACTTCAACAGCACAGATGTATGTATGTATTTTTATTTTGTTATGTTTTATTTTCCTACTAGTATAACAAAGTTTGATGTATGTACATTTTACTTTTTGAAGGTTGCGGTACTGGAAAGTATCTTGGCGTCAACAGCCAGGTGTATAACCTGGGATGTGATTATTGTAGCCCTTTGGTTGAGATTGCAAGAAGTAAAGGTTGTGAAGTGATGGTCTGTGATAACCTTAATCTTCCATTTCGGGGTCAGTGCTTCAATGCAATCATATCTGTGGGAGGTAAGAGAGTTTGATTGTTTGAATGTCTGAAAAATACCAAGTCAAAGTGATGGTATAGTCTGTTAATATGTGTGTGCCACTAGAAGAAGTTCTCTGGGGCCTCAGGTAGATATCTTTTATATCACCTGCTACCTGAAGGTGCAAAGTCAGCAAAATAAAAAATTCTTGTTGATATATGAAGATTTTTCCCTTGGTGCAATCAGTAACAAGCTGAGCAAATTGTCTGCCCTCCTTTCCACATTGTATGAGCTTGAAACACAGAATGCTGCTGGCCCTGCAGATGTTTTGAATTATAAGTCCTACATTCTGGCGGGATACAGACTGCCCAAAAGGGCGGTCTGCCAACGGCCTAGTTTGCTGCATGAGGGAGCCACAGTGGACAAACCGCACAACTCCCTCGCGCAGCAAAAAGAAGCCGCTTTTTTTCCTGTGCCGTTGTGACACCGCAAGGCGCCAATGGTGCACTTGTGGCATCATAAAGGCACCATTGGCGCCTTGCGGTGTCACAACGGCGCAGGAAAAAAAAGCGGCTTCTTTTTGCTGCGCGAGGGAGACATGTGGACGCTAGGTGTCTGTCACGTCAAAATGGCGGCACCCATATGTACAGGGCGCCGCCATTTTGACACCCTCGTCACATGTGAGGGGCGAGGGGTGTTTGAAAGCTCCACCCCTTGCACGTGACAGGGGCGCCTCATAGCGCCTGTTTAAATAGGGCCTCTGTTACTGTTGTCTGTACTGGCTGATGGGAGCTGGAGACTCAAATATCAGTTATGTGAAAGGTCTGCTAACCTGGTTTAACAGTAGGAAAAATTAGGTTTTTGATAGCATCTTACTTTTTTATCTACCTGGATAGGCAGGCAGGCACATATTACATTCCATTATTTTTGTACTGAATTAATATATGTTCTTTTCTGAGAAAGGGGGAAAAAACCCACCAGGATTTCACTATTCAAAAACTTCTGAATTTTAAAAACTTTGGATTGATCACACTAAATAACCAGTTATAGGTTGGAGCCCTACAGAGTTACAGTCAATTTAGAAAGTCAGAAATTGTGTTCTATCCATTTTAGTAAATGTATAAAAGATTAGGCAAAAATGGTGGTAATGGTTATACTGCATTTGCTTTTGTGGGTCAGCTGTGGTCCCAAATGCTATTCTCATTGTTAAAGAGTGGGTTCTGTCTATTCCAGGACTCACGAAAGAAAGAACTCCAAACAGAGGAAGGCTTGCCAGTTCCTTAAATATTTACTCCCCAATTGCAGGTGTTATCTATATGAGCATGTGCTCACCCAACCATATCCCAGGACCTTATTTCAAATTACAGTAAGCACACTGACAAAGAGAGAACTGCATTTCCTCACCAATAACCTACTGTGTTATGTCTGATTGGATGTGAGGGTGGGAATATGATGAAAAATCTTTGTGGGAAGGCACTGGAATCTTGTGTAGCAATGCATGCTTGTTTTGGTATGAACTCATAAATCTGCAAAGCTCTAAGTAAACAAATTTTAGCTGTAATGGAAAGCTAAGACTACAGTTGTAATGGCTGCTGAAATCTCAGAAAGCAAATACTAAGTAACCAAATCAAATATTCCAGATGTCAGGCAGCATAGTGACCTACATAGCTTTTTGGCTCTCCTAAGACTATCAAAACAAGATAAAACTATACAAAATGGTAAAATTGCAAATGAATTATTCAAAAATAATAGAAATTATTCAGATTTGCTATATGAACACAGTTTGCAGAACTGATCTTTTGTTGGTGCAGAATTTTAATATCTTCATTGCAGACATCCACATATCTCTGAACACAGAACATCTTTTTGTTACTTTTGCAGTGATTCACCATTTCTCCACGAAACAAAGACGAATCAAAGCAATAAAAGAAATGGTAAGGGTGCTGGTACCTGGAGGCCAGATGATGATTTACGTTTGGGCGATGGAGCAAAAGAATCGGCACTTTGAGAAACAAGATGTGTTTGTTCCGTGGAACAAAGCCTTGTGCTCCCGGCTGCTTTCTGAATCCAATAAGACTGGGCATAAGACTGATATTGCACAGACTGGAAATTCTCAGTTCATGCACTCACACCAACTAATGGGTTCTAAATACAGCTACCCTATTACCCTTGAACAGAAACACCACCAAAGGACTGATGGTTGCTTAGCTGAAACTTGCTGTGTGAAAATTTCTGATGAGGTAGAAAACCGATTTTACAGTGCCCTTGGGAGATCTTTCCGTTCCTGGTTTTCATCTAGATCCCTAGATGAGTCAGCCTTGAGAAAACAAAATGAAAACATGGAGTCTTTGAAGAATACTGTTGGCTGGACAAACAGCACTGTATCGGTTCAGCCCTCAAGACACTGCAGCTTAGATTTAGGTTGCCGTGGCTCCTTGCTGAAAGAGCCTACTGACTATGATGAAGTGTTCGTGAAGCACATGGCTTGCAAAAAAATGGAATGGCTGAGGGCCTCGAGGTCACTGAGAGATTTCAATGGTGAGCCTTCTGCGTTAGTCCAAACCCAGAGTGGTGAAGCCTCATTTCTACATGATCCCATTGAAAACATTAATAATGGCTATATCCATCAAGGCAATACTCATTCCTTTCCAGGCAAACACATCAAAAGGACTTCTTCTTCTGGCTCCAGTGAGTCTATTGTAAATGCTGCTGTGGCTGTGGGAAGCTTTGGAGAGGATGCAAAAGCCTTTATGCGCTATTATCATGTATTTCGGGAAGGGGAATTGTTCTCTTTGCTTGAAGAAAATGTGCCGGAGGTTCACGTATTAAGTTCAAGCTATGATCATGGGAACTGGTGCATTATTGTGAAGAAGACCAATGAGCAACTATAGAACTAAACTGAAGAATGCAGGTTTCACATGCTGCTTCCTGTAGAATTTTAGAGACCTTTCTGCTTGTGCCTGTCACCATTCTGTTTGCATTGGTACAACGCATGCATAAAGGATGTCACAGGGGAGGGAAGTGTACTTGACATATTGAGGAAATGCAGGCTTGTTACAAATAATATTTGTCATAATTTTATATTGCTTGTAGAAGATCTGTTTTGTGTTTTAAAAACTTTTTTTAGATAAATGAAACTTCTTATAATGTAAGGAAGTAGACTTTCCCCCCATACCCTGCACAAATTATTCCACTGTAAATATCAGCCATGAGCAGAAATTGGCCATGTTACTTTTTTGGGCTACAACTTAACAATTGTAGACTGGTGACCATCCCCTAAGTCAGCAGTGGCCATTTTGGCAGTGGAATTCAGGGAAATGTAGTCCAAAAATAACTTTGCTGAATTCCAGCCTTCAGCATAGATACATTTTGTTGAACCTTTTTATTCAGCAGATTGTATACTGTAATGTAAGCCTTTACTTTTTAGAAAATCTTTTAAAAAAAACAAAAAAACCCTTTGCTATCCAAATAGGCTCCAACTATCTAGGAAATGTTTGTACAGCAAAAGCCTCTGGAAAATAAGGTTTGACATTTAGCTTCTTATGGAGGTAATGGTGGGAAATAGGAGGTCAGGAAAGAACAGGATTTTGAATGAAGCAACAGTAGCATTCTGTGTTAAAACTGGAGTGCAGAAAAGTTCCTGCTTTAGACTATATCTCACAGAATCTCCCAGCTTGGCTGTGCTACACTGGCTGAGGGATTCTCGGAGTTATGGGGCAGGGAAGGAACATTTTGCTAGCTCTGGAACAATGTCAAAAAATGGTCATTGTACAAGAAGTCTGTATCCTTTGCTGCAGGAAGATTTCACTCTTTCTTAATGGGATACAGTTTTTCGTAGGACTGTGATGTAAGGCTTAGTGATGGTGGCTGAAATGATCCAAAGCTGCAGTCCCTGCATAATTCCTTATGAGTAAGTTTGGTTGAATTCAGTGTGATGTTTCTGGTGAAACTTACATAGGACAGAGTTCTGCAGTTTAAAAAAACATGGTTGTTTAAATCAAGCCTCAAACTGTTATCCATTTGTCCAGATTGGATTTAATTCCAAACTTTATGTTACGTATTGTGAGAATGAGTCTTGAGTTCATTAGCTTCTCCCTGCCCTCTTGTACTGTAATTGCATGGCCACAAGGAAGACATCAGGAGCTCTCCCCACCCAGTTGTATCTATTTACTATATGCATAAAATTATATTAGAATGCAGTTTTAATGTATAGTCAGCCTTCTGTGTTCATGAATTCTTTAACTATGGACTCAATTATATATTTATATATTACAGATTCTAAAAAGCAAAATTTGATTTCACCATTTTATATAAGGGACACCATTTTAATATGTCATTGTATTTAATAGGACTTGAGCATCCATGGATTTTGGTATTCACATGTGTCCTGGAACCAAACTCCAGCAAATAACAAGGACCCACTATAATTAAGTTAATAAATTTACAGCTCCCTTATTATTTCAAAACCTGGATAGGTTTTGCTCATTCTTAACCCTGGCTCAGTGAAACAAGCCAGCTTTAAACTATGGTTTATGATCTCAACATGTTTTCCTAAAGAGTGGGCAACTTTGATAGATCTGGGGCCAATTTCCCCCCTGAAACCTGCTATGCACTTGGAATTTTAATTTCCCTCCCAAGACTCAAAGCAGGGGTGGTGAATGAAGGTTTATGACTTGCAAAAATGAGGGCTTGATGTATGTGGTCCATGGACCATCTCTGTACTACACCACAGTTAAAGTTAACCAGAATTGGGGATTCAAACATAACAACAAATTGGTTAACTGATAATGGAAACAAAAGTTCCCACTCTCTTTGCATCTACTTTAGAACAGAAAAGGAAGAGGATGATTCTGAGTTTTTTTTTAAAAAAAATACAAAATACTAACAATAGCTATAGTATCATACAGTACTTAAATTTGATCTTTTTCTTGAAGTGAGTCTTAGGGCCAAACACACTTCAGAAATAATCCACTTTGACACTGTTTAACTGCCCTGGCTCAATGCTAGGGAATTCTGGGAACTAGTTCTGTGAGATATTTAGCCTGCTCTATCAGAGAGGTCTGGTGCCGCCATGAACTATAATTCACAGAATTCCCTAGCACTGAGCTATAGCACTGACAGCACTAAAATGGTGTCAAAGTGGATTATTTCTGCAGTGTGCTTGGCCCTAAGAGTGTTTTTGACTTTCTGGTTACAGATATAAAGAATATGCACAATTTAAAAAATCTTGGATGAGAATGGATATTCCGACAAGTCAAGACATTCTTTGAAAAATTGTTAACTGATGTGTGATATTTCAGCCTGCACAAATGCAAAAAAAATGTATTTTTGTAAAACCCATTACCTTTCATGGAAAATACATTTAATCTGAAAAGAACAACCCTTTGTGAATTTTTTAGAAAGTGATCCCAAAATCCCCCCCTATGCAAAAACTTTCATAATATTGCCCAGTGGGGAGAAAACATTTGAAACTTCATTCTTGTGTGTGAGAACAAAACAAAAGGTTTATATCACTAGTTTTAGGTTAGAATCCTGTTAGTGACATGTGTGTGCATAAGTGTGCCTTTTGTGTGCATATCTCTCTTTTTGGATGGGGCATTGGGGGCTGTCTTAAAACTCCCCCCAGCAGCTGTCAAACTGTGGTTGGGGGGTTTGCAGCTGGTGTTTATCATTGGGGAGGGAGAGGATGGAAGGAGGCAGATCAGAGGTGGTGAATGTGGCTGGTGTGGATTGTGAGGGGAAGGGAAATGAGAATGCACCCCATCTGGGAATTCACCTTGGTTTCTTTCCCCTCAGAAATGATATCAACCACTTCTTCCAAATTTGAATTACCTCTCCTCCCCACCAACAGGAAGCAGCAGAATTTCTCAGGGATTGACAGCTGCCAAAGTGTGGGGAGGATATACACCTCCACAGATGGAACATTATGCTTTGCCTGCTTGTTGCAATATCTTGGTCCTTGTCATCATCACTGAGAAAAAGTTGCTGCTCCTGTTCCTGTGCATTTAAAAATCTGCAGTATTTGCTAGGTGGATCTTATGGGTGGACCTTTGTTTTTTTTGTGAGCGTAGATTTCAAGTGTTTCTGTAATGCAAGATTCCTTGTGATTGGGTGGGCTATAAATAAATCATTTATTATTGTTATTTATAAGACAAGTAGCACAATGCCCAGAGGATCCTGGGATGTCCAGTAACTTCAAGTGGTAATGCCATTGAGTTACCATGTGAGAAGTACTTTCACCAATGATAACAGAAATACTGCACGGAAACAAATGTCATTATGATCAGTGATGTGATTTCCTGCTATATGTACCTGGAAGTCAAATATGGACAACAACCCTCATCCTGTGTCATTCCTGGTGAAAAAAAATTTAAACCATCAAAAGGTTTATTAGTGTTTTATTGAGTTGTGACTTCTTGGCTATATAGGGATTTTTATCACACTCTGCAGCAAGGTCAGTCATGGGAGATGCTGATTTTGTAAGAATAATCTATACCAGTGATTCTCAAGAGTTGGCTTTTCAGAGGTTTAAGACATCAAGTCGTTAGATACCTGATCAGTAGCCATATTGCAGGGCTAGTGTCATTAGGAGAGCTGTATGGTTTTCACCCCTGACATCATACATTAGGGCTGAACTCCCAGTGAATTTGCATGTGTCCTATAACTTATCTGTTCCCTTGTCAAGTTCCTCATTAGTGAGCTTAGTAAGCTTTCCTGGTGGTGTACTTTTGGAACAACCAGTTGTGTAACAAGTAAGAATTCTGCTAGTGAAGATTTTGCTATCTGTGTTATTTGGAAGCTGAGAAAAGCTTCCAGTTGGGTTACAGCAGAATTACATGTGGTGCATCAGTTTCTGTTCTCTTGGTTCCACTAAAAACACACACAGCGTCTTATGAATAAACTTAACAGTGTCTGTTTTAAGATTAAAAACACAACTGCTGTCTAGAGCATGTGGTTATAGACAGTCATAGTAACAAACAAACAAAAGGAGATCTCTTGCAGTGCTGCTATGAACCCTATGGTCCTGTCTCCAAATATTAACTCTATTTATAACAGTATGGTTTGTACTTTAGCAGCCTATGCAACCGTTAAAAGACACAGGAGTCCTGTAGAAATTGCTGCTGTGAGCTGTATTTTCCTTTCTTCCTTTCTCAGCATGGCCTGTTTCTGCAAAAGTTTCTCTGAGCCACGATGATCCTCAGTTTCTTGTTATCATCTTTCTTATACTTCTATACTGAAAATCATATTATTCTCTCTGCTTTTTCAGAACAGGGATCACAACATTTGTACTTTGTAGAAGACCTTCCATGCCACAATGGCATGTTAGATACTACCAACATCAGCAGTAGCAATATTTTGAATTAGGTCCAGATTTAGAGGAATGCAGCTGGGCAGATGGCCTCTTCACCCTGCCTCCCCATGGCAGCCCCTCCAGACCTTTCCTGAAGTGCTTCACAAGATTAGACTGGATCATGGGATATATTTAAAAAGATGTGCTCTGAAAGAAGAGGCTTGTAGGTGGTTTTCAAAGATCCCTATTCCACAGGCTACTCCTTTCAGCTGCCTTTGAACTCTTTGGGTAGCATTTTGAGGAGACAGCTGGAGGGGCATTCATAAAAGTGGGGCTAGGAGAGTTTTTTTCCACAAGCCTAGTTGTATGCAACTAATTTTGGACTGAATCCTTTATCATCTTATTTTAAGAGATATATGTGAGGGATGGAAGAAGCACAGCTCTCCCAATGTTGTGAGACTACAACTCCCAGTATATCCAATGGTGATCGATGCTGAAACCTGCAGTTTCACAGCATTTAAGGAACTCCATTTCTTCCCCTGTTGTTTACCCTAGTCTCTTGATCTAACATTTAGGTGGGCTTAAACCAGATTCTCCACTTCACTATCAAGCTGTTAACCCATGGGAAACAGTGTTATAAGAGTGGATGGAAAGGAATTACAGCTCTCTGGTGTGCCTGCTGTGATCACTTTATTTTTATAAGGTTTGTGGAAACCCTAGGGAAAATTGCCAGAATTTAGATGTCAATCAGGAACATGGTGCTAAGGCTATGTTATTTAAGTGCAACTTACAAGAAGTACTATTTTTAATAAGAAAAACTAAAATGCAACTATGTGTATTATATATGAAATTTAGTGTTATCCCCTGGAACTCAACAAGTCAGTTAAGAACGTGTAACCTAGAGTTATGCGTTTGTGCTGTGTGTTCATGATATCTCTGCTTTCTCTAGTTTAGGGAAATGTAGGGACCATGAAAGTCCTCCGTTCCCTACTTACTGGACAGCAGCTGCTGTGATTGACATGTGTCTGTTCCTTTGGTGATTAGGAAGCATCTGATTGACATTCCCATTTCCCACCTCCCATGTGAGCAATATGCGTCAGAGAGGAAATTGTGACGGGTTCTGCTGCTGCCTGTTGCGCTGGTGGGAACATCAGACCCTTGCTTCCCAATCCATAGGGAACAGACACCCATCAATTATAGTGGTTGCTGCGCAGTAAATGGGGATGGAACACTGGACCAAGAGTCACTGCGTAGCCATGTAACTGTTAACCCAGTGGATACACATTTGTATCTGTGCAAATGAATTATATTATTGCCAACAGTGACTTGGCTTCAGATGTAATATTAAGCTAAGGTCTTGGATTTGTGCCTTCCTTTCTCTGTCCAATATGGGCATGTGATCAGATGCTTTAGCTTCCATGGTTCAGCAGACCAGAACTGAAGTCACTCTGAAGTATGATTTAGAGCAGGAGTGGACAAAATGCATTCCTGCAGAAGTTGTTCAGCTGCAGTTCAAAGAATGCTGGGAGCTGTAACACAACCACATTTAGAAAAAACAACCCACTATCAGCAATTACTCTTTGAAATTGGCTTCATTACCTAAACTGTAGTTGTGTCCAAGTCCAAGCAATCTGTAGTTCACCTCAATTACAAGCCACTATTTGTTGAAAAGAAAATGGAAAGCTTTCTATTATCCTCCTGATGAAACTAAAGGGTGAAGTGGACATGCAAGTGGGTTTCATGTTCCTGAAGAATTTGTCTTCCATACTTTAAGTGAGATTCTTAAAACATTCATGCTTTGCTAATGAAGACCTGAGGAATCAGTGTCTAGAAAACTTTAGACTAAATCTGCCTCTTAACAAAATGCCAGTTAACTTCCTGCCTCTATGTAGATAATGTCTTTCCTGAGCTCATAGAAAAAGTCTTTAGAAAATTGACATGGCTTAACAGCTTGTTTGTTTTGGGGCATCCTAAGCATAGATTTTGATGATACTCCTTGGTCATTGAATTGGCAACCAGCATAAATGTGAGCAAATACATGGTGGTAAGATCACTTTTGTTTAAAATAATTTGGTTTTATTGTTTTACAATCTCTGTCTTTGTGAGGATGCTATAAGAGTAAAGATGTCAGAGCCTGGCTTTCTATTTAAAATGAGAGATGTAATGCCATTTATGATCTCAGTGACACTTAGGAATTTTGTAAGACTGAATGTTAAGATTCCTGTATTATATACAGTACAAGTGGTCCTTTACAGCAATAGAAATGTATTCTAGTTGATATTCTGACAAATGGCTCCATTTACTCAAATGGGTACACCTATGGATGCCATTATGCAGTTTGGTGCCTTCTTGTATCATCAGCCACAGAATGCTCCCATTGTATTTCACTTTTGTGGACTAGACCTTCAGATGCACAGGCAATATCTACTCCATAGCCAGTTTTGGGCCTTGCTCTAGCATGAAAATCAGACAGTCTACTGTTTAGAGACTTATGTAGGCCCTTCACCATTGTAAAATGTCTGTGCATAGCCTCTGAAAAGTGAGAATAAGAACACAGCAAGATGTACATTAATTTATTGGGCATAAAGTGGTATGTGTATGTAGGAGTCTGCTATATGAGCTGGGCTTACAAAAATAGCAAAGTTGTAGGGATGTACAACAGTAGGACCTGTCACTAGGGATGTCACGTGCTCTGGCCAATAGAAAGCTGTGCCATTGCTGCAGAGGTATCCTATATGGTGCTTGGAGTAACAATGGGTGTATGCTATATTAGAGCAAAGGCTTAGCATTTTCTGTAGCAATAAAATATTGCTCTTTGCTTCAGTATAACAGCCCCTTTCATATCACTTCTGGCAAGAACAGTATGTTTTTTCACAGTAGGGAAAGGGGAGATTAGAGGCAACATGCTTAGCAAAAATGAGGTGAGTTGAAAAAGAATAACTAGACCTGTTCAGACAGAGATCTCTGATGTCCAGATAAATGGTGTTATGCCATGGGATGGTGAAGTCATGCATACAATTTTCTTGGTCTGTTTCCTTTTTGAAAACAGGAATGATTCCCATGAAATTGTGTGGGTGGGGGTGTTGGCACTCTTTCTTTCTTTCTTTCTTTCTTTCTTTAAAGAGAAGTAGCAAAAATTGACTGAGATAACATTCTTTCTCGTTCTTGTACATCTGGGTAATTCACAAAGTGGAAATTTGTATAACTGTCAAAAAAAAAAAAAAGGAAGGAAGGAAGGAAGGAAGAAAGAAAGAAAGAAAGAAAGAAAGAAAGAAAAGCTACACACCTCTCTTGTACCATGCTGTAAAGATGTGCAAGACATTTCATTGTAAGTTGTGCTCGAGTTCCAAAACGGAATAATGATAAACATTTTTCCACATCTATAATTGAGGACTTACATCTTGGTTCTTGTCACTGGATCAGAAACTTTCTTCATTCTCCATCTTCAGCGATCCACTGATAATTCTCAATTATTAAACTATTCTCAATCAACTGCTTTAAATGTATCTATTTTCTAACAAAGCCTGCTCTTTGCCAAAGGTATTCATTAGGTAACAACAAAGTATTCTAATCTATCCCACACCATTAGGAGCAAATACGAATTACATAACATTTAACTACTTCCAGAAGATGTACAGATTCAGGCTTCATTGGATCTCTGGAAGAATAATCCAAAGCTTGGCAGGGTATATTAGAGCTCTTTTCTGCATACTCCTATATATCTGTTCTGGCATATTTTAGAATTTGGAGTTTTTAAGCAAGAATTCCTAGTTCATTTTTAAAAGTCATAGTAGGACTTGGCATGGATGTCTTAGTACTCTGGGCCATGGGTGTTTGGGACGTCGTAGGTTATCATCAGCACCTTGAACCAAGCTCAGGAGCAATTAGTAGCCAAAGCCATTTTTACAACAGTGGTCAGTCAAGTTCAATCCCAAATTTCTGTACCCTTGCAATAAAATCATTGTTGGTTGGAGGGGAATAACCTTCGTTTTTAGAACTGCAAATATCAAGCCTTTCTCAACTGATGTTGCATTTTATGGAACTGCCAGTGTAAATATTTGTATTTTATTGATATCATATTTCTGCAATGTGCAATTAAATATATTTCCTCTGAGCTGAAGGGAGTGATGATCTTGAAAGCACAAATGGGCTGTTAAAGCTGTAACTGGTTCTTGTGCTCTGTGTTGACATTTGCTATTTATTGTATGCTGCTTTGCAAGTCTTTTTGGTTGCAAGAGTATAGCTAGTACCAATGATGAATTGATTTTGTTTACAGGTTTGGTTTTACTCTTGCAACTGCATTTGCACTATTGAACCCATATTGGCATGAAGTCCTGTGGATCATAACTCTGCACTGTTGTAAGGTATTGTTATGCATTCATAATACTGGGGAAAGGGGGGTCATATTTATTAGCTTGTTGTTTAGTGCAACTGTGACCTTTCGCTCAAAAGGTAAAGGTTTTCAACTAAATATTAATTACTTGTTGCCTTGTTTTTGGTCTGGCAGCTATTCAGTATTGTAATTTCCAAGTTCATACCAACCAGCATTATTGTAGCTATCTGTGCAGATGTTATGTTAAGCTTTGTTTAACTTCAAAACGTTCATATTTTCAACTTTCATCAATACATTAATAAAGATTATTTATGTTATCAAACACAAGAGACTTTATTTGGGACAGTACTGATTTTATTATCTTATCTAGAAACTGTGTCTGATCCTCATGAAGCCTCCCAATCTGTGTTGTTTACAGTCTTCAAAAAAGCTCAAAGCACGTAAGATTCTGGGTTTGAATACAGAGAATATTAAATGTTCACATCTGGATTCCAGAGCCATGTTCCAAGACAGCATTTGTGTTTCTACTAGAGATGTCTTAATGTCAAACAGCTGGAACCAATCTTGCCGTTTGTGACAGTGTTAATGGAGAAAATGGGCAGATTCAGGTCTCTGTGCATGAAGAGCATTGTTTGGGACTGCTGCACAAACCAAACTATTGGCATAGATGGGGCATGTATATGTGGCCAGTTGTGTAGCAGTACCATGTACTTGCAGGCTACCTCCTTTAGGATTTTCCCCAAGACATATCCTAGTTTTAATTGGTTGTTTCCTACTTAGAAGATAGGATAGATGAGCAAGGAGCACATTAAAAACACTTCTGTATCCCTACTTGTTTCTTTATTGGGCCAACCAAATTTTGTGGATTTTGGATGTTATTGTACTTTGCTGTATGGTCAACATGGCTACTCCTGGATAAATAGGGAAACAATCCCTATTTAGAAACATATATCTGACATGCCAGTATGGCAAAGCTGATTTATAATGCAAGTACAATGTTACACATAGAATAGTAACAAGTATTTGTTTTTCTGCAAAGGCTGCAGTACATTCTGAATTATTGTAGGCCAATTAATATGGAAAGAACAAGGGGAAGGCTGTTGAGATGTATACAGAACTTTAGATGCTGGCATTAGTTCAGGGAAAAACGTAATGTTATTATCTTCACTGAAATATGAATATTTCATCCAATGGTGAAAGGTTGCTGGGTAGAGTATAGACAGTAAAACAGCTTTCAATAATTTTAAAAATGTAGAATTGTTGAGATCAGTATTACGTTCATTTAAACACTTTAAACCAGCTTAAAACTGTGTATGCTGTAACAGAAGTCCACTTGATGTTAGGTAGCCCTCTCCTGGAATAAACAGGTATGTCTTACTAATCAGTCTACTAAATGAATGCCTCAACATTTGTTTGTTAATAATCCAATTTGCTCAGAATTTAACCCAGAAAAATACAATATGATACACACTTTCAACTGGTAGACAGTAAGAGAAAGACAGTGGATGAGAGTGGGAGAAAAGTTTATGACTGCCCATATTGGTAAGAACTGCCTGAACTCATGGCAAAGAGTAGCCTGCACCAGACATGGAAGGGTAAGTCTGATATTTTCTCTGTGCACCATTTCTAGAAAGGCAAGTTTATTTGCATTCTTGGCTGGACAGGATTGGTAGGGGTGCTGCCAGAAGCATTCTTTCAAGTGATGGCAGGGGAAAGTGCATTTTTCTCAGGGCTGGCCCTGTCACAGGGCAGAGTGAGGCAGCTGCTGAGGTGGAGGTGGTGATGGTGGCAGTGAAAATCCTTTGATTTTTTTTCCCTTCTGGGTTCCTGGCAATTCCCATCCTTCAGATGAGAGAGCTGGCTGTGTGCCTCACATAGCCTATTCCTTGAAGCTGGCCTCATGGCTTCCAGTTTGTTGTAGTAGATACTGTTTCCTAGCTGGTATTTAACTGGCAGTCCACGCAGCTACTGGAGCAGCAAAATGTCTTGGGCCAGCCCTGATTTTCCTCCTCTTTCTATATATTACGATGATGCCTTGAAAGCATCCTTAATCCGTAACTCTAGGCAATTTATATATACAAATAAGAATACCAAAATATGTGTGCCTCAGATCAGCTGTAAACTGGAAAAACCTTTGTTATCAATCACTGCTTTGTAAAATTAGAGCTGGCTGCTGTCTTGACCTGAATATTACCTTTTACTTTGGCTGATAGCCAGACCTAGTGGCTGCAATGATCATCCAAGTACATAAATAAACCTAGGCCAATTCTCTGAGCATTTTGTAGACATTTTTTCTTAAAAGAAAAAAAACCCCAATCTGTTTTGACTGCTTGCTGTTTTGACGTAGATGCTTTCCAGTAATTTGAGGAGTGGGGGCCATAATATTTCAGACAGCTAAAGTGCAAATGTCCATTTGAACTAAGAACATTTTTGCTGTGGATTGTGTTCCTGACATTTTCTCCCTATTGGATCTGACACCTGCTTGTTTGTGCATAAGGCTCTGGCTGATGAAACGTAACACTACATTTGGGGGGAGGTATCATGCATTATTACTATGCCATGGTCCATGTTGAACTAAGTCAGGGAGAAGGCATTCAGAAATACAACACACCCAGATGTAGTTCCTCTTTGATTGGTAACATTTAGTTTTATCATGTTAGCTTCCAGGGAGATTTCTGGCTTGATCTGTTCTAGGACCCATTTGTTTGTCGTGTTGGCTGTCCACGGAAACCTTAGCACTCTTCTCCAGCAGCACATCTCAAATGAATTGATTTTCTTCCTATCTGCCTTTTTAACTGTCCAGCTCTCACATCCATACATGGTAATAGGGAATGCATTGGTGTGTATGATTTAATTTTCATGCTCAATTTTATATCTTTGCTCTTCAGGATCTTCTCTAGTTATTTCATAGCTGCGCTCCCCATTCTTAGACTTCTTATGATTTCTTGACTGCAGTCTCGTTGTTCCCCCTGGCCTGCCCTTGGTAAAGTCTGCATTTATTTGGGATCATGGATGGATGGCAGTCAGGTAGAGAAGTGAAGCGCAGTACTGTATACAGAATGCTGAGAGAAATTTTGCTTCTATGTCCCTCTTTTAAAACATGAAGTCCTTGGGCTGAGATCATTCTTTGTATGATAACAGAGCTCTGCTGTCATAGCTACTTCTGTTGATGCTGCCCCAAATCCTACCTGTTAAGCCAGGCTGCACCCCAGCTGAAAAGTTTCCAATGAACTACAGATCAGGTTGTTGGGAAATGAGGACTTGCAGCACTCTCCTGGTCAGGGGTCAAGTTGAAAAAGGCAGCTGAAGAAATCCCTTGGGGGTCCTGCCACACTTGCTTGTTTCAATTCACCCTGTGATAGGGCAGTGTTGCACTTGTCATTTTCCAGTTCCCTTACTTGCAGTGGCTTGGAAGCCCTTTGGTTGGGGTGCTGCCTGGTTTAAGAGGAAAGATTTTGGGGTCACATTAGACCATTAATGATCTTAAACGTGAATCCCAAAAGTTTTGAGATTTTAAGTTTGGCCTACAATCTTGTAAACTTTACATTATATAGCCTTAGAGGTGCTCATACAGACATAATAGAAACCTTGCAAAGATATTTTAGGAGTCTCAAAAATGCAAATACATGGAAATAGGACAGACTGCTGTGTGATGTGAATCAGAATGTGTCCCACAATATCTCTCCCTATCCCTGGCAGAAAAAATGACAACTACATTTTCAAATGTACAAAATTTGCTACCCTTTTGTCATACTCAAAATCTGCTGGTTAAGGTGTTTCCCTCATTCTCCCTAATGGGCTCTGTATGTGTTTTGGGGTGGAAAATGCTAGCAATTCTACTATGGAATAGTCATTTCTGCCCTTTGTTTTAAATTGGTTGCTTTTCTCAGATGGCTCTTCTCCACTAAAGCTCATTGTGTACAACATTTGCTAGTCTTTTAAGGGCTGCAGCAGACTAGCACTGCTCTGGAAAGAAATGGAGAGGATCTTGCATTTATTACTTCAAAAACAGTATGTTTGCTGGAAGTAATGTTTTTGTTCCCTCCTGCAATAATCTAGTGCTTACTTATAGAACCAAAATTTCTTGTGACAGTGCAAAATGAAAACAAACCCTTCTCATCATGATAAGGGACTAGGTTACACTTCCATGCAAACAGCTTGATCTTTTCATCACTATTGTTACTTAGCAGTTGATGACTCACAGCTGAGGGGATGAATAAGCGCCACTGAAAAGCATTGTGTTTGGGAAGTGACCTGAAATGTTCTGTCTATAGTGTGTGTATGTATGATTGCTGATGCCTTATTCATAAATGCAGATTTCCAGGTGATGAGTACTAGAGTGGAGAAATACTTTGCCCTTGGATGATCATAAGAGAAACAGCAGGTGTTAAAACTACCTGCATTAGTTTCATATGGACTGCTCTTTTGAATAGCCATAATAGATTATATCCCACTAGATGGCGCTCAAATTATTTAGGAAACTATTTCTGGGCACTTCCTTGAAAGATCCTTTCCAAAACACACACACACATATGAAGAGAGAAAGCAACTTGCTATGCATGCCTGTTTTTCAATGAATAGAAAATATTAGCAGTCTAGAATCACATATCTCGGCAGAAGCTGGCTCAGTAGTAGTTGGTATCCTTCTTAAAGGTGCAGCACACACATGGCTATCTATAAGTATAGCTATATCCCTGCATCTAACTCTGTTTATCTGTTCACATTGTTTCTGACTTATGGTGACCCTAAGGGTTTTACTTAGCAAGATTTGTTCAGATAGGGTTTGCCTTTGTCTCTGGGGTTATCGCATTGCTGAAAAACGCGTTTTACCGCTGCCAAATTGACGCTTCATTTGGATTGTACCTTGGTGTTACTGTACAGTTTTTCTCCCAAGACCACCATCCGGGTACAGCCCGGCTCCAACATGGGTTCCTGAACTCCACACCACGTTTCTGCCCAAAGGCAGATGTGTGGGGGCAGTGGTGTCATCCCCTCCTTAGGGTGTCATTTGGTGCAGCCCGCATACCCTGCATCCGCCTATTGATGCCCATCTCAAGTCCACCTTAAAAACCAGAGCTGCACTGGGATGAAGTCTCTTCAGCTGCTGATCAGTGGTGGGTGAGATGGGAGGAAGAAAGAAGGACATTTCAATTGGAACCATCAGATGGCAGCAGAAGTGGAGTTCCACCTGTGGAACCACTGTGCATGTGTTTGTGCGCTGACATTCAGAGAGCCGTGTGCTAATGATTACAACCATGCACTTTGCTTCCAATGATCATTCATTGTAATATATTGCTATCTTCTATAGGAATTATGTAATAGAAGTAGAATATAACTCTACTGGTATGATGTACCAGTGTATGTCGGCAAAGAAATCCCAGCCTTGCCACTGCCCATGGGGGAAGCTTTGCCAGAAGCAAACCTCTATTATTCTGAGCACTAAAGCTGATACTCTGTAATAGACTGACATATATACATATAGATAGATATCTATATCTATAGCCAGCATGGTGTGGTGGTTTAAGCATTGGACTATGACTCTGGAGTCCAAGGATTCAATCCTCACTCGGCTATGGAAGTCCACTGGGTGACCTTGGGCAAGCTACATTCTCTCAGCTTCAGCAAAGGCAAAGCCCCTCTGAACATATCTTGCCAATTAAACCCCATGATACCCTTAGAGTCACCTTAAGTCAGAAACAACTTGAATACACACAGCACAAATAGAGATAGATATAGAAATATTTTTGTTGTTGTTAACTGCCCTCGAGTCGCTCTCAACTCACGGTGGACCCAGTGGATGAGACATCTCCAAGACTCCTTGCCTTTTCCTGCTTAGTTCCTGTAAATTCATACCTGTGAATCCTTAAGAGTCCATCCGTCTAGAGATATAGTTACAGCTGTAGATAGCCATCTTTGTGCTGTGCTTTTCATGATACCAATTGCTACTGGGCCAAATCCTGCCAAGACATGTGATGCTAGATTGTTAATATTGGAGATTACTTGAAGGCACCCCCCCCCCCTCTCTAATCTACCATCATCTCCAAATACCACTGCGATTTCTCTCCCTACCTTCATGTTGCTTCACTGTCATGACAGTGGAACTATAATATATTCTCACAAATAATGAAGTGTCGGGATAGTTCACATGTGTTTGCAGGCACACACAAGTTTTTAAAAAGAATAAACTGTCATACCTCATAAGTTATGGATATAATGGGTCTGACTCAGACTTGCTTGTGATATCAAATGCCGCTGATGCAGTCTTTTGTAGATGCTGGTGGAATAGAACTGATGCTTGAACACTGCCACCTTGAGGTGTCCTTTCAATATCACTCTTCTCATAGAATTGAAAATAAATCAATCCTGCACATTAAAGTTTTGAAAGTTTTCTTAGTAAGAATTCTCTGTTCCCTGTGGAGATTTTCCAGGGCCCATTGTGAATTAAAACAAATGGAAGAGGAAGGTGGAGTTTGCTAGAAAAACAAACAAACACAGCTTTTGTGTTCTGCTACTTTTTAAAGCTAGTAGACCATCCTTTCCTGAGGCTACAATAGTGTGTCTTTGCTGGAAGGAATGTGCCTGCCTCAGATCTAAACAGAAGTCAAGACAAATGGAAGACAGAGGCCTTGTTTGTTAAGCAACATGCAAAGAATTTCCCCTTAGTTTCATCCGTTGTGAACTTTGGGGATGATCTGAAATATAAGTGCAGGAAAAACTCTACAATCCCCTTTACTCTTGGATTTGCTACTGCAAGTTACCGGGAACATATAACTCCCTTGCTGAAAAAGCATCACTGGCTACCAATTTTGTCAGTAGGTCATAGTATTTTGTTGTTCAGTTACTGCTGTTGCATGTGTTTCTAAGAATTCTATATAAAGTTGGTTTAATTGTTTGTTCATTGTGAAACCGTGGTCCACCAAGCCAGAATCCACCCAGCAATGTTACTAAATGAGCTGTGTGTATATTAACACTGAAATGAGTTCAATCTACTATCAGCTTCTACTGATGAATCTTAATTTTTTTAAAAATAAAAAAACCCCTTCATAACTGCCCTATCTCCACACTATGGTCTCTGTGCATAATACAGGTTGAACTGTGAAGGAGAAAGTCCTTGATTTCAATTTTCACATCAGCCAGTTCACCAAGTAGTATCCAAAGGTAGGTCATTTTGTTAACCTCCCGTCCTCACTACTTCTGTAGCTGAGAAAAGGAACATGAAATGCTTTGAATATTAACATGGAAACCTCAGCTGTATTTTTTAAATTTTTACTCTTTAGACACTGTTTTTCAACTAGACATCTAATAAACTCGTTTTATGAATGCATAAAAATGTCACTTTGGAATTGCCCCACAGACGTAACTATTGTGCCATGACCCAGTTGCTTAGGACAAGGAATACCCTTTCATTGCAAAGGCATGTTGCCATAAACATTATGCAGGGGCAACCAAGAACTGACACTCTGCCTTTGCAGGCACCGTCTCTCATTCTAAGCAAGTGTTTAGGATCGAGTTGCCAGGCGCTTGGAAAACATTAGCTAGCAGGAGGAATGCATATACCAGAAATTGGTACAATTGTCTATAAACATTGGTAGAGGTTCTGCATTCTCCGAAGAAGCTATGACAATGGAGTTTTATTGCTACAGCGATTTCTGTCAGTGCTGTGCTTCAAAAACCTACTTCTTAAGCCAGGCAATAACCTAACCAAGAGGTTTCTGAGGCATGGCAGATTGAGGTGCGGGAAATGATGATGGTAGCACTCTCCTAGTTGTGGGGAACATTGAGATGGGTAACTGAAGAAACCCCTTGGGGTCCTGCCACAGCTGCTTGTCTCAATGTGCCCTGCAACCAGGAGAATGCAGCAGCCATAATTTATCCGTACCTTGGAAATCCTTTGGTTGGAGTGTTGCTTGGCTTAAGATGTAGGTTAAGGGGTCAAGTTCAGTCATTCACAACCATCAACATGAATCCCAAAGGTTGCAAGGTTGTACGTCCACCTTATAATCTTTTAAATATGAAATAGGATTCCAGACATTGTGTCCTGAATGCAAATAGAGTAGATCTAGACCTCAGCATAGGTAAATCTTACAAAATAGGTTCATTTTATTGATGCAATGAGTATAATTTAGTTTGGATTACCAACAGGATTCAGGTTTAAGTGTCCAACTGGCAGAAGGGCATTCCTATATAATAAGTAGCCACAGCACCCAAATTTTAAGTTGAGTTTACCACACAATCCTCTCAAAAACAATGAAATAGTTTATTGCTGAAGTGCCATGTTCAAACTGGTCAGTCTTGAAATAGTACCTGCTTATCTCTGCTGAGCATTAGAGGAGAGAAAAATAGAATGTCTGTATGGGGTGTCAAGCATTGTGAGTTCTACAGCTTTTTTTCCTCCACATCAGAAGGTAGTTCTTGGTTGGCTTGTCTGCAGACTCCTTGTCAGCCCATCTATCATATGGGCCTAAAAATTAAGCCACAATATTTAGTGGACAACTCCCCTTCCTTACTAGCATAAATGCTGTGAACATACAAACTATGTGAGTGCTAGATTGTATTTGTGTTATTATCTATACCTCGCTTTACTATCAAAAGGAGCAAATATTTATTTAGTTAGTTTGAGCTACAGTGAGCTCCTGTTACCTGCTGCAGGTTCCAGGATCCCCCATGGATACCAAAATCCATGGATGCTCAAGCCCTATTAAATACAGTGGCATAGGTTTGCTTCTGGGAATGTACACTTTTTTGGAATGTTTTCAAGCTGTGGATAAGGAATCCGTGGATAAGGAGGGCTGACTGTATATCTCACCTTTCTCTCAAAATAGGGCTCATGGCAGCTACATGATTGTTCTAGGGTCCAGTGGCATGACTGTGTGGTCATTTTTCTATATGGTGCCACCATTTAGACAACATGTCTATTGTCCTAACAAAGCACTTAAGATTTCCTCTTTCTTTCAATACTCTAACTCAGAAACACAAACCCACCCAGAACTGGTAAGAAGGGCTCAAATGACCATTTCATTATTGTGCATTACTGGGAAGCATCAAGTTTACCTTTTAAAAAAAGATTTCTCTTCACATTATTGCATTAAGCAAAGCTCTTTAATTGTACAAAAGAACCTCTGAAGCATGGGAATTAGTCGTAACAACTTACTCAAGTCTACAGCACCTGTGGTGACTTTCCTTTTGTCTTTTTCTCCCACTTTTCTCTGTTGGGAGGAGCCGTCCCATTGAAATGTTGGGGAAGTAGGGGTGCTTTCACATTTCTATGGAGACACGGCTGGAAAATAATCAGCAAAAAAAAAGAGAGACACCTTCATTGGCACAGCAGCAGCCACTTGATTAGCGATGTGGCATTCGGAATGCTGCTACAGGAGATGAAAATGGAATCCTTTTTTTGGCAAGGCACAAAAACAGTACTGTATTATTTCAATTGACTTTTGTTTCTGTCTAACTTTTTTGCTACTGACTTTCCTTGAGCATTTATCCTATTCAGAAAGACACATAAAGCCCAGTTTCATTTTTGAGGAGCTTCCTTCCTCTTTAACACAAGCATTACACTTTCTGAAATTTATTGCTACTTTTGCTGTTTTGTCCTTTTGTTTTGAAGGAACCTACAGATTTCCTGGACAAGCAACTTTGTTTTCTTTGTGCTAGGAAAATCTTTTAAAGAGCTCTACCAGTAAAAGATGGGACTCATCTAAGAGGCAATCTTCCTTTAGCTTGGCCAAATTTACCCTGGAGGTACCAGATTTCATCTTGTTTCGGACGCTATTCAGGGTCAGCCAGGTCTGGCTAATACTTGGTGTACCAGGTGCTGTAGGCTATATTTCAGAGCAAGCCAATTATAAACTACCAGCTCAGAGACACATACATATACACAGTGCTGTGTTGACCCAATTGGGTAAACTGAAACCTACAATCTGATTTGTTAACTGTTACATGAAGGGCTTTCTTACACAAGTATTACATACGTGTAGTCATCAGTTGAAGGCTTCAGCATAGCACTGTAAATACAGTGGATCCTTGTTATATGCTGGGGTTTGGTTCCAAGACCCCCCGTGGCTAACAAAATCTGTGGATGCTCAAGTCCCATTAAATATAATGACATAGCAAAATGGTGTCCCTTATAAAAAAGGGAAAATCAAGGTTTGATATTTGAAATTTATACTTTTTTGGAACATTTTCAAACCATGGATGCTTGAATCCATGTATAAAAAATCCATGTATAAGAAGGGTCAACTGTAAACTGTCAATTTCTTCAAATATACTTGACTTACTTACTTAACATTATCTTTAGAGTAGCACACATTACCAAATAAACAATGTAAAAGAATACACAACTGGGGATAGATATGAAATCAGAAGCCAAAAATTAAGAAAAACAAAACATGTGTGCCTTCAAAGTTTTCTTGAAGACTTGTCCAAGGAACTATAATGGAAGCCAACTTCTGGGTAATAGACTCATTGTCAAAAAGTCCTGTACCTTGTATGCACAACCTTATTGATTTTATTCCTGGGCAATTGAGAAAGTATTTTGTTGATGCAACAGGATAGTGCTATATGTAGGATAAAATGGAGACCCAGGTAGTCTTATAAAGCAAAGACCAATATACATGCAAGAGTTCTGGACCCAGTGCTATTCAACATCTTTATCAGTTACTTGTATGATGGACTAGGGGGCAGACTTATCAAATTTGCAGATGACACCAAATTAGGAAGGGTACCTAATACTCCGGAGGAGAGGTTTAGAATTCAAATTGAATTTAACAGATTTAAAAGGTGGGCCAAAATGAACAAAATGAATTTCAACAGGGAGAAATATAATGTACTGCATCTAGGCAGAAAAAAATGAAACACATAGATACAGGATGGGGGACACCTAGCTTAAGAGTACATGTGGAAGGAATCTAGGAGTCCTAGTAGCCAAGTTGAATGAGTCAACAGTATGATGTGGCAGCTAAAAAAGCTAATGCGATTTTAGGCTGCATCAATAGGAGTATAGTGTCTAGACTGAGGGATGTAATAGTACCACTCTATTCTGCTTTGGTCAGACATCACCTGGAATTGTGGCACCTGGAATAGCACAATTCAAGAAGGATGTGGACAAGTTGGAACATGTCCAGAGGAGGGTGTTCTAAATGGTGAAACGTCTGGAAAACATGTCCTATGAAGACTGGCTTAGAGAGTTGGGTATGTTTAGCCTGGGGAAGGGAAAGATAACAGGTATTTAAACATTTGAAGGGATGTCATCTTGACAGTGGAGCAATGGATTCAAGCTACAAGAAAAGAGATTCCATGTAAACCATAGGAAGAACTTTCCAACAATGTTCCCATCCAACAGTGGAACATGCTTCCTCAGAGTGTGGTGGAATCTCCTTTGAAGGTTTTTAAGCAGAGGCTGAATGGCCATGCGCTGAAAATGCTTCGCTATTTTATTTATATGTCACCTTTCTCCTAGGCTGAGACCCAAAGTGGCTTCCATAACACATTAAAATATTCACAAAAAGTTCAAGATAAATATAAAAACAGTACATTAAAACACTATAAAATACGATTAAAGTATATATCTACATTAAAAACCTTCCCTGATTAAGCATTAAAAAGTTTGCTTAAATAAAAATGTTTTAATAAGAATGATTCTATAACTTTTCTACTCATACAACTGGAAAAAAATGTTGTGGTTGGACATTGCCTGCAGGGTAGATTTGGCCCATAGACCAATTTCCTGGCCTGTTGCTTCTTCCTGGCTTAAACATTGTAATCTGTGAGAATTTAGGAAGTGTAGGTGATATAAAATGGAGCAGAATTCAAATGTCTCACAAACGTAAACATTTAATAGTGCATTTATTGATTATGTTTTGTACAGACATAATAATAGCAAGTTATAAACTTTTTTCCTTTTACTTAGACCTTAACTGTATAGAACATATTTACATGGTGGAGGGAAGGATAGACAACTTGAGGTACACACATTCTGCCTGCCCCCCAAGAGTATCTGAGGTATAAATACAAGTATATTTTAAATAATTACTTTCATGCTTTATCTATGTTTGGACAATAAAGTGTGAACAAGTATACATGTTTACAACAGGATGGTATATACAACATACATATTTTTACACATTTAAACATGTAAAAAGTATACAAAGAATACACAAAGTTTCCCTATTGATGAGAAATACTATATGGTGCAATCCTTAACACAATTTGCCTGGTAGTGAGGTCCACAGCTACCGCAATGGATTTGCTGCTCAATAAATGTTTTTAGGCTACTGTTGTAAGGATAGCATTTAGTACAATTTTGTCTGCAAGTCACATCTGAAACAATCCTGATTCCTGGGTAGCGTCTCTTGCAAAGGGCTTCATCTCTGAAATTGTTATAGGGAAGCTAGAATCCCTAGAGAGAAGCTAAGATGGGGAATGTTACCCCATGACATTTCTTACAGCAAGTGGACCCAAACTTTGCAATGCTACTTTTTTCACCACAAATCCTATAATCCATCCATCCATCCATCCATCCATCCATCCATCCATCCGCATGGCACCAGGCATGATGACAGAGGGATTTTGGGATCCGTAAGTAAAAAAACATTAATTTGGCTAAGCTGCGAGTAGATCAACATACAAAGAAGTGCCCTAGCCTGGCCTATGTTCCTCATTGCAAGTTTCCCTGCTCCTGAATCCTGAGCTGATCTGAGCAAACAAGTTGTGCTGTAACACACAAAGAGGAGAGCATGAGCACAGAGGAACACATGAAAGGCAAGGGACACAAGTAAGACATGCTGACATGAAAACAGGACAGGCAAGAGTGCTATTGCTAAGAATTCTACATCACGTGTTAAAACACCACAATTCTTCATCACACATACTATATATACACTTAAGTAACACTGAAAATGGTAACAAAGGGCTGGTTCCAGCCATGCCTCTGCCTGAAGGTAGGGGAAAGTGGCAACTTCAAGGTTGCACACTTCTTTATGTGAGTCAGCAAGATGGAACTATCTGTCCAACTTTTCACACTATCTTTGGTACAAGACGGTATCTCAGCAGTCATCTCTGGCTGCAGGGAGAAGAGCAGGGATGACAAAAAGGCAGGGTTTGAAGGGACAGAGTCCTCCAACAAGAGCAACTACAGATTTGCTTCATACAAATACACAAACCAATCACTGCCCACATTACATTCACACTTTACTCACACTGGTTCAGTGCATCTCTACACTAATACTGCATCTTTACACTGAAGCACGATCCTTATACAGGAGTGCCATGTGGGGTTTTGGACATGGGAAGACAAGATTCACAGCCACAGTCAAGGTCCTGCTTTTGGGCACATATTACCCACTGAATGGCAAGACCAGTGTTATTTTAAGATCAAGTGTTATGCTTACTTTATCTCATAATAACCAAATATTTAGTGGCTGCTGAAGAATAGTCTCAAATGATCAGGAAGAGACCAGTGGCCCACTCTTCATTCCCACTTTGTGCTATTTTTTTAAATGGTATCATTCTGTGGCCAAAAGGATGTCTCCTGCACCCCACCAAAGATTTTTGGGGTTCCTTACTAATACGCACTGCACATTATATTATGTTGGAAATCTTTTGTTGCATGTATTTTTGTTTTTAAAAAATTGATTTTTCTGGAAACACTTGACAATCTACAGTTTCAAAGTGATAAAACAATAACAGCAGCACAATTCTACAAATATCTGACCAGATATCATTAATAACTTCTTATTGCTATCCTGGCTGATGTAGCACATATTAATAGTTAACAGGTCTGCGGTTTTCCTTTGAAAACTAGTGACCTGCACAATGGAATGTTCCATCCTTTGAAGCCTCTGTTCATCCTAACTTGCAGTTTTTCACATTGTGCCACATAATCTGATGGCAACGAACAACATTAAAAAAAAAAAAGCTTCAGAATCTCTGAATATTTTGGAAGTTTCTGCTCAAACCATGTGAGGAAGTGAGGTTATATGGTTATAGTAGACTGGAATATACCTTTAGATTCCCAACAACAACCATTACACTTTTTTGAACTCTATAATCCTCCAGTTATGACAATATCCAGTGCTATATTTGAATTACTGAAAGCAGCTTCACTTCTATTCTTGTGTCACTTGTTTTCTGTTTATTCCTATGAGAAGCATTCAGAAAGATGACTTTAATAAGATTCCTGTTTGTTACTTTAGCAGGTGCTGAACTATACAGTAAACAGCAGCCATTTATTAGGTGCGTCGAAAAGAGAGCCAAACATCAGACACAATGAAAAAGAAGGCCCACTGTTTTTCAAAATACAGGTTCAGTCTCCCTTATCCAAAAAGTTTGGGGCCAGAAAAGTGTTTTGGATTTTGGAATATTCATATATACAAAATGAAATACTTTGGAGATGGGGTCCAAGTCTAAACAAGAAATTCATTTATGTTTCGTATATACCTGATACACGTAGTCCAAAAGTAATTTTACACATAACATTTTAAATAATTTTGTACATGAACAAAGTTTGTTTACAATGAGCCATCAGAAAGCAAAGGTTCACTATCTCAACCACCCATATGGACAATTGAGGATTTTGGAGCACTGATAAAGGAGACTCAACCCTGTATGTATTTTTTCCCAAGGGCCATAGTTCTCAGTCATTCTCACTAAGACAACTAAAATTCTGGGTGCTGTCACTTTCGGCATGTTCAGTGTTTGAAGCATACAGGCATACCTCAGGTAACAAGTTAGATTCACTCTGAGAGTGAATCTTCTTTTTATGAAGGCTTTTGGACACAGATGCCTGGAAGTGGGCTCTTTCCCATTCAAAGGAGGAGAAAATCTCCCAGTGGCACCAGCCCAAGAGGTGGATCAGACAGGAGACTTTAGGATGCCAGCAAAGGTTTACTGGAACTAAAATTTTTTTTTATAGTCAGCCCTTGGTATCCACAAATTCCTTATCCATGGATTCAACCATCCACAGCTTGAAAATATTAAAAAAAAAAATTCCCAAAAGCAAACCTTGATTTTGCCATTTTATGTGAGGGACTCCATTTTACTATACCATTGAGTAGCTACAGATTTTGGTATCCATGGGGAGCCTGGAACCAAACCCCAGTGGATACCAAGGGCACACTATATAGTACACAGTAGATTAACTGGGGGAGAGAGACATAGGAAGTGGTTGTAATGGACTCTCAGAACCCACTCCCAGTTCAGTAAGCAAAGTATAGGACAACCCCTGATGTTCAAGCTTTTAGTGATTCATCCTGAGTCTTTCAGCAGAAGACTCAGAAATCTTTGCTCCTGTAGTGAGCCAGAGTGAGATGTATGTGGTTAAAAAAAGTCAAAAACAGACATTCCTATGTTTTGGAAAAGGTCTTCAACCGGTCTCTAGAAGATTAATGTTTTTGTTTATTTCCTTTATATTTTGCTCTGGTGTTAAAAACCTATCCCTCTTCTTTCTATGTTATATCTGCCTTTTGAACCAAATGTTTAGGAATATATCTACTTTGTTAACTGAGGTACACCTGTATATTCAAGATATTTTAAATGAACACCGAAAAACATGAAGCCTGAGCATGGCAAATAGATATTTTATATAAGTGGACCCATGGGGAAGTTGTGAATGACTGTTAGTTTCCTGCAGTAATGAGCTCATATCTGTCTGGTTGTAATTGCTCAGGAAGCTTTCATATTTGTGCACATACAGAACTACTGCCACTGCAAAAGAAATATGTTGAAATGCATTGGGCATTTTAAAAATTAAGTCAGTCACATCAGCATTAGGTGTTCTGCCTTTTTTCTTCTTTACCATATCAAGGAAGTCTCCATTTTCCTTTTTTTGAAATAAATGAGAAATACAGAACCTAAGAGTGAAGATCTGAAGCTTTTCATGGTCAAGGGTTCTAATGGAACATCTCCTTCACATGTTAAAGTCTTTCCAATTGCTTCCAAGTGTGCCAGACACTGATACTTACTGTTCTGTTTTCTAATACTCTGTTCAGCAATTCATACTTCTACTTCCATGCAAACCTTCCTTCACTTACTTTAGCAAGAACCCACTGATGAGTGCCAACAAATCTAGTGGATGAAATGGTCCCTCAAGAAATGGCACACAGATATACACATAAAGCTAACATTATATACGAATGAATCCTTTCCACTATATTCCAGAAATATATTTATGTATTAAGAGTTTTGCTTCTCAGAAGCAATTCACACTGTTTAAACACACACATGTATAACATTACTTCTTTGTTTTAGTTGCACCATCCAATATATTCCAGTCAAGGCCTACACTATAGGCCTAACACCAACAGGAAGCAGCTTTAAAATGTATGGTACTGCCACAGACATTTGAGTGAGAATGTCAAACCAAACACTCCTCCTTCAGGACAAGCCTTAACAGGCCACACTGTGATCCTTTCTGGGGCACACAATCAACAGTTCCTGAAAATATCTGTGTATGCCAGTGAAATGTTGGTTTGCTTCGGTTGTCACCTGGATTTTCCTTCTTTAGCCTCAAGATTCTGATTAATGAAAGAGTCTCTGATCTTAACCACGTCTGTTGCACACATATGTCCAAAAGCCTTTGTGTACCAGTCAGGCTTATGGCCCCTGTTTTAAAGAAACAGAGCAAATGAAGCTGGTAATAACTGCCTTTATTTGAAGGGACAAAAATCAGACAAGCATTCCCAAAGCAGGAGTCTATATCAGAGGAAAAATGGAATTCTAACAAGGGAATCACATTTTTTACAGCAATGACTTTTACAAAATCCCATGTCACTGTGCAAGTATGAGTAAAACATGCATGCAAAATAAATAAATAAATATTTTTGTTAAAAAAATCCAGAGCAACTGTAAATCAGGAAATATACAGTGGTCCCTTGCCTTATGCAGGGACCTGATCCGGACTCCGCCACGTAATGCAAGTTCCGCCTATGCTCAAGTCCCATTAAGAATAATGGGGCTCGTGCATGTGGTGGCGTGAGTGCTGTGGTTGCGCACACCATTCATTGAATGGCACAGGGCTTCCAGCATAAGCTGGAAGCCATGTAAAAGGTGCCCGCGTATGATGCGGGTGCACTGTAGTAGTGCAGACACCTATCACCACTGGTTAGTTATCTTTCTACATGATAGTGTGGTCCTTCAGATGTCATTGTACTGCAACTCTCAGTGCTCTTACCACTGCTTATGCTAGGGTTTCTGGAAGTTGTAATTCAATGACACCTGGATGAGGGCACATGATCTCAACATACACAAGAGGAAGGGGAAAGACAGCCAATATGGCACTAGTCGGCATTGCAAACTATCATGTGACATGGCAATAAATATAGAGGGCTGGACAAGCGCTCACACATAATAGAAGAAGAGAATAAATGAAGAAAAAGTTTACCTTAAATCAATTCTGCACATATAGGTGAGTTTGGATTTTCCCAGGCCACAGGGTTCAATGAGATACCTGGACAGGAGCACATTTACTCTGACACCAAGAACTGGAGCACGACCATGGTCCACTGAGGAGCTTAAAAGTGCACAAGCTCCCTTAGATAAGTTTTTCCTCCAAGTCCTGTTGAAAACAAGCAGAATTTTATAAAGGTAGGGGAAGGATTTTTTTGGCTATTTTTAGTCATGATAAGCAGCAAGTAAAAATATATTAAACAAAATGTGGTTGAAGTCCAACATCTCACCAGTGTAGAATAAATATCTGCATGCAGAGATACACTATGTCAGATTTAAACAACACATATCAGTGAGTCGGTGCCATTGTGCAAACAACAATGCACAATTGCAATGTGCAACTAGAATCCTCAATGTGCAATGTTGTCTGCACAACTTAGCATGCATATGTCACTAACTGGATGTTGGCCAGTGAAAGATCGCATGGATGCAGATATCAGTTTAAGGTGGGAAGGGGTTACAAATATTAAAGAAAAAGATGACTCAATATATGTGTGAAGATTGTTATTTTTGAGCAAGTTCTTCTTTCTGTTTTATTACAAATTTGTAGGTTTACCTGAGGACTACGTAGTCTCTGGCAGGGTGTGGCGCCATACTGTTTTGCACATATTGGTAAACATCCGTTTGGCTGTCCAAAGTTTCAATCACTTTTGCATCTAAAAGATCTTCATCCCAAAGATGCTGTTCCTTAAGTATACGGCTTAAGACCTCTTCAGGTGTTGCAGGGATTTCAACAGTGGATTTCCACAACCGTAGGGGTGGACCCTCACAAACCTAAAAAACATTGCCATGGGGATCTGAGTTATGCTCTAGTACAGTTAATAATCTTAATTCAACAACTCTTTGATACTGTTAATCTTTAAAGACTACCTTCTTAATTGAGCCAAGTTGAAAATAAAATGGAGGATCTAGCTGGCATTTCATCTCTACCCCTTCTGATACAATGGTAAAATTTATGGGTTGGCAAGGGGGTTGGCAAGCATAATTCATAAAGTGACCCAACAATGACCGGATTAAAAAGGGTAGGGTGCTTGATTAGTGCAAGGTGAAATTCTCTATGTAAATAAAATGAAGAAGCCAATCTTGCACATGATAAACCCAAACCACAAGTTTAGAATCCTCTATATTTAGGAATGAGCAAAGCATGGCCCAACATGTGGCAAAAAGGAGGGTTTTGTGGTCCTCAGCCCCTTCAGAATCTCCAGAGCCTTTTCTGCCCCCCCCCCCCCCAAAGGGGGGGGGGAAAAGCAAATGAAAGGGTGCTCCTGGAAGTTTCCAAGTGTGACATTTCATCTTTTAAATGGGTTGCAAGGCTATTTTCATTTTGCTTTTTGGTAATCTATGTGGTCCCTAGAGGATTCGGTGACATAAAAATGGGTTTTGAGTCTGGCACAGTTGCCCACCCTCTAAACTATATCATAATTCAGAGAATAGGCAATTCTTCCAGGTTTCTTCTGGGGTTTCCATGAGCTGCCAAAACACCACCTTCCTCTAACCATGCCACAAACTTCGAAGTATAATAATAAATAATATAAATAAAAGCTTTATTTGTATACCGCTTTTCCTTCTTGATCAAAGCGGTTCACAATATGGCAACTGTGTGAAGTAGATGAAAGTCCACTTCCGGTTTTGAGAAAAATAAACAAATGTGTAACAAAATAGGGGGATCTGGGGCTACATCTTATGTAGAAGTCATTTTGCCACTCTGGAGGTAACTCTTCGATTTTTTAAAATCAGAAGAAGATATGTTTGGGAGGACTTTTATAGGAAAGAACAGGCATAAAAACACCTCTGAGGTGCAAGCAATACAGTATCTACCCCAGGGGTTAGCTACAGAGGCCTTTAAATAAGAATCCCTTCCCACAAGATTTCCTTTCAGTCCCCATATTTCTAGCACTGCAGTAAGTTAAAACTTCTGTTGATCATTTAGAAATACAGTTTACGTATCTAAAGGAACAGGCAAATTACAAAGGAAATGCTAACACAGTAAGTATAAGAGTTCTAGGTGCGGATGATTTTGAAAGCCCCATTCTAGTCAATTCTAGGAACTTTGGGCCTGAAGGAAAATTTCCTGGGGTGGGGGGCAAAATTCTCATTTGGAGAAGCAATGGCCACATCCCACCCCTGTAATGTGGTACCCTGCCATTAACCATCTTTAACTCTTTCTTCAGTTTTTTTTAATGAAGTAAAATAGAAAAGTCTAAAATAAATGAAGGTGTCATGCACTGGTTAGCATATAGTGTGAAAAGATCTCCATGCTGCAGAAGGTACAGTATAAGAAAAACCATGGATGACATCCGAGAATTACTGTTCAAATGTATAAGCTATGACACTTGTGGAAAATATTTGACAACTTCATCCTTCCTGCAACTTTCTTTTTTCTCAGCTGTTGTCACCACAAAATTTGTATCTGGAAGGAGAACAAACGCAGTGGTGGTAGCACTGGAACAAGGCTGAGAGTGTTGCTTTCTGAATGCTTATTGCACTTATCAGAACAGATTACTGTTACCTGAAAACTTCTGATTATATAGTATTTCAACCAATGGCCTGGATATATGCTGGCAAAGAGTTTAAATTCCATACTGCCTTTCCACTGATTTCCATACAACTTTTTGACTCATGAACATTTTACTAATAATTTTAAATGATTTAAACATTGCCTCCAGTGTAACATTTTGCTGGTAACCAAATCAGCAAATGTGATTTCAGCTCAGTTTGTGTCATATTTTTCACTTTTGGGAAGAGCTCCAATGAGTCATTATTTACATGTAATCTTTTTTCCAAGCTTAAGGTCATTTCCGTTTCCCTTCTTCAAAATGCATGTCCAGGGTGGTTTCCTTTTCTTTCTTTTCCCTCACTCTATACAAAGTGCCTTTAAATCTATGCATTACTAATACCTAACAACAATCTTGAAATTATGCCCAAGTACCTTCTTGCAGGCAAGCTCAGCTTGCTCAGAGGTGGAACAGCTGACCCAGCCTTTAAATTTATCTTTAATCTCCTTGAGCAAATCATCCATACAGTCCTGGATGTAAGATCGATAGTCTGCAGGCTCGGAGTTATGAGCCTTCCCCAGTTCCTCCAAGCTCAGAGGTCTAAGATCTTGTTCTGTATAAGAATTACGACATCTGCTCATTTCTTCAGGGATCTAAGAATTGAGGAGTTCAGGGGGAAGAGGTACAAGAGGGAGAAAACAGTCAGAGATTCACAACTGATGACATTATCTCAGACATTTAGAATATTTTATTTGTGCTGTTGGAGACTCTAGGCAATGTGTTCACTGATAATTGCTGGCCTAAATCTGTTGCTTGGGAAGTATCGTATTTTGTATGTCTGAGGTAAAGAACAAGATGCCCTGAGTTCCACTTACAAGATTTCAATTAAACTGATAGTTGAATCTTCCTTGGACAGTGAAGGGGCAATGTTTTCACTAGAGGGCAACAAGATGGCTTAGGACTGGGGTGGGAAAACTATGGACCCCAGGGTTATTTTTATGGTGCTAAGGTCCCCCCCCCCCCGGGCAGTGAAGAGTTTTTCCACTATGCCCAGAGCCCCTATGTACCCTATAGGGATCAAAACATTTTTTTGCAAATTAAAAAAAAGCAATTTAATGACCCAAAATGCCCTCTAGAGGCCCAGGAAGGCCCAACAATATGGTGAGAATGTTCCATGTCCCCTACAGGGTGTTTGGGGGAATTTTATTTTCTGGAGCAGGTGCAATGGGAGCTGCGGTCCTTCAAGGGCTACTGGATGGATAATATAGCTTCCTAGTCTTTTACAGCTCAGGCTTGGGGGTTCTGAACAAGTTGCATGAAGTAGACTACTTTGGCGAACATCCGAGTGGCTGTCAGCTTCACCCACCATCTGCTCCCTTCTGCCCAATGTCTGGACTGGTCCTGCCCTTTCAATCACGTCCCACTAGCTGCCCAATGGGACACTATGATGTCAAGAACAGAGCAAAGAGTTCAATGCAAGATATTAATAGAAATAGATTTATAGTGGAAAAGTCACCTGGAACAGCTTCTTGCACTCAGCAATCATGTGTCCCAGGCCTTGTGTGGCAGCCAAATTCTCATTTAAATCTTTCTGATCAGGTTTTCCTAGACTCTGCTTCCTCTGCATCACCCTATTAAAACACAAATTTAATTAATGGTTAGTGGGAAGGCTGGGTACAATGTATTGCTGGCCCAAGATACTCCTTTATATGAATATATAAATCTGAAAGTCTTAGGAACTCTATTTAAATGCAATTTGCATCTTAATTTTGGGCTGGTGGGCTGAGAGGTGACAGATAAGTCCCTTGAACAAATAAATAAAAATATTCAGTACTTTCTGTCATTTATAATAGAATGTCAAGACCAGGAGCTTATGATTTCCCATTATACAATTATAATGCTATGATTCCACATTAACTGCCATAGCTCCAACCTATGGAATCCTGGAATCTGAGATTAGGAAGGAGTATTTAGATTGCTTATCCAGAGAGCTCTTGTGCTTCAGCAAATGCTATCACTTCACCAAACTACAAACCCCAGGATTCTATAGGATTCATAGTAGTTAAAATGGAATCATAGTGCTACATCCGTATACTGTAAAAGGGCATCCATAGCTTGAAACTGTTACTTTTTGGACTATGGTTCCCACTTGTGCTGATTGGGTGGGTTGAGAAGTAGTAGTCCAAAAATATATTTTTTCTAAGACTTTCCAAGATCTGTTATGAATGAACATAGGATTTTCAGCGTCATCAGGGGCTGGCCTGAAGACAGAGTGCCCTCCCTCCATAACTGTCATCTTTCGGCCGTTGAGGGAGAGAGCAGGCCGGCCCAGTGTCATCAGGGGCTGGCCTGAAGATACAGTGTATCTTAATTGTAGATTTTTCTTGTACTGTTATATAATTTTCTTGTACACCGCTATGATCTATTTGGAATAGCGGTTTATAAATAAAACATATTATTATTATTATTATTATTATTATTATTATTATTATTATTATACATACATGTTCACCTCTTATCAAATCAAGCAATGGTATAAATTTATGAATGATTATCATAGTTATAATTGTTTTTGTTGTGTGCCTTCAAATCCTTTCTGACTTATTGCGACCTTAAGGTGAATTTATCGGTGGTGGTGGTGGGTTGTCTGGGAATGAGGGTGTGACTCACCACAAGTCACTCAGTGAATTTCCATGGCTGAGCAGGGAATTGAACTCTGATCACCACAACTGTAGTCCAATGTTAAAACCACTACACAATACTAACTCTTAGTTATAATTACTGCTGTTTTATTACTCACAATGCTGTTCAATGGAGACCATTTACACAAATGCTAGAGTGATTTTGGTTTTGAAGGGGAATTCCAAACATTTAAAAAGAAAGAATATTTTAAGTACTTCAACAGCAAGGCCAACAGGATGAGACTTACCTTGGTGAGGAATTTTCCCTCTTCAGGGTGTTCAAGTGGAAAAGAGAAGGTGCTAAGCACACAGCAAGGTTTGTTGGCGTCATCTGGTTTTCCTTCACAGCAGCCGTGACGTCACTCAAAAAATATAGGAGGATCTGTAGGACCTCTCTGTTCTCATCTGGTAGAAGCATAATGGCTGCCTTGATTGCCTGGAGACGCTGGTCCTTTGGCACATCTGCAGAAGATTAGTAATCCTCTCATCAACTCATTGATTTTCCATACATATAGCATGAATGCATCCCAAAGCAAACTCTAGTTTTAACTATTTTTGACTCCAGTCTGCAGTGATTTCCTTCAGCGCACTGCATACCATTCATGGCAAATGAAGGTTTTTGGATTTTTTTGGTCAACAGCTTAACTGCCCTCAGGTATTTCCTGCCTAGCAAGAGACTCAACAACGCTCCAAATATTCCAGAGTTAAATTTAGAATTTAATTTTGAGAGCCACACACTTCTGCAGACCTGCAAAAAAGGACCATTAAATTAGATGGGGGCTTCTCCATTTTATGAACATGGGTGGTGACGGATACACAAAGAGTAAGCTCTGCTAGTTTGGGCTGCAAAAGAATTCATGCACACCAATTCCTCAATCATGGAGGCAATTAAAATAAATAGCCCTTAAACTATTCCCAACTTTGGCACCACAAAATATCCAGACAGACCTTCAATAAGCGGAGAGCATTGCTTCAGTGGACAATTTTTTAGGAATGGAAGGTGGCTATAAATCACACAACTCTGGGCTTAAAAACAGAAGAAAGAGTGGTCAGGACAAATTCTTGACTTTTTAAAAAAAAATAAGCCCTGCATAGTTGGAGAAAACTATGAGAGACTGATCCATTTTGTTGCTAATTATCAAAGAGAATTGGGAATGTGACAAACATGAGGGGGGAATTTAAATACAGAATTTAATAAAATGGAAAGCCAACATTAAAAATGAAAATACCAGAAAAACAAACAAGCAAATAATTATTGCACACAAAATCACAGCACCAACTTATACACACATGTGCAGGAGCACATGCACACACATTTAGGGACCATGTATAAAAATGCATAGCTGTGAATAAAACTGAAATTATTAAACACCTGCATACACACGTGTGTATATATATGGAAGAAAATTGCAAGTGGCATCCAAGAGACTATTGCACTGGTTTCCAAACTGTGTAGCAAGCTCCTCTTGGGGAGGCATGTATGCCTTAAAAAAAGGCACAAGGCAATTCCTTCTTCCCTTCAACAGGCAAGACATGGACAGGCTGAAGGTCCCTGGTAGAATATTCTTGCCAATTCACAGTAAATTTGTGGCAAAGGCTCCTCCCAACTCCTCCAACTCGGCCCACCTTAACTCAGGAAGAATGGGTGCTATGTTGTAATGAAGTCTCTCTTCCCCCCTTTCTCTGTGTAAGAGGGCTCAGAGGGAAGTCATTCTATTCCTTTTTCTAATATCAGTGTTGGATTAATGCCCCAATCCACATATACAGCCGTCCCTCCCCATTCACGTGGGTTAGGGGAACAAGACTTCCGCGAATGTGGAAAATCCGCAAATAGGGTGAGCCCCTCCCACCTCCTCTTCCATGCTTAGGACAGCTGTCTCAAGCATGGGCAGGGCCAGGAGAGAGCTCGTGAATAACTAAATTTACGAATGTCAAGTTTGCGAATGTGGACGGACCACTATACTTGCACACAGCAATTGGTGTCATGCATGGGACTCTATGCAAGAATCTCTGTATCCTTTGCTATACATGGGGATGGGCAGCCTCCAAATGTTGGACTGCAGTCTTCATCATCCCTCACTATTATCTCTGTTGACTATATGTGTGCCTGGGAACTGAGATCTGTTGAAGGAGCTCTCCTTTGTGTCCCATACATATATGTGGGAAGACATGGAAGAGAGATTCTTAGTTGTGACGTCCTATTTATGGAATAACTTCTCCTCAGATTGGTCCCAATGTTGATGTCACTTCATTTCCTGGTTGAAAAATGTATTTTTATTAAAGTTTTTTGGGGCCAAATTGATTCTATCAAATTTGCACATTATTTTATTTTAAATTGTTTTAAGTTCTTTTACATAATCTGGTTTCAAGTGATAATGATTTAGGATATGATTAACCTTTTAAAATTAGTTATTGTTATTTATTGTCCTAAATTTATTTTATTGTACAGAGCTTTGATAAATAAAGTAAATAATTAGGGCTGATAGGAAATACATGCATGAGCAGAATGAGGGCAATCGCTTACCGATGTCTGATTGGTAATTGGTGCTAGGTTGTTTTGGAGCAGAAATTATAGGATGCAGGCCAGGAAGTTTGAGAAATATTAGACTCATCCACACCATGAATAGTATTGTCAGTTTTTGCCAGGCAAATAAGGGCCCACTCCACGTATTTACAAAATAATAATTTTTTATTAACATAAATGCTAATACAAGTTGAGTATCCCTTATCTGGAATGATTGGGGACAGACAGGTTTTGGATTATTATTATTATTATTATTATTATTATTATTATTATTATTATTATTGGAACATTTGCATATACATAATGAGATATAAAACCAAAAAGCGGGAAGAGTCCACAAGGGCTATCCAGTCCAAAATATCAAACTACATGTTGTTTTTAGCATATTAGTCTGAGAAATTATGTATCTAAGAAGACATATTTAAAGATGACTAAAAATGAAACTGATGAAAATCCATGACTTACACTGGTAGATCTGTAAGAAAGTCTCTGAAAGTTTGTTGGTCAGGAGTGGTTCTGGGAGATCACGGAAGTACTGCTTCAGCATGTCAGCCACATCATATGCAGACTGCCCTTCATAGCTGACCTTGCCTGTTGAACTTTCATTCATCTGTCGTAATGCCTGGATTCTTGACTTGACCCCAGATTTTCGGAAAAGGCCAACCTACTTGGCAAAAGAGAGATATACACATTATATAGAATAGATTATTTAGGTTCTTTGGTTTGCAATTAGATGGTGGATGTTCTCAAACCCAGGTTTCAAGGTGGCAGTAAATCAAATTCAATGCTTTGTTTTGTGAAAAAGTAGCATATGTTTATAGTTCTTCTATCTTCTTCCATATCAGACTGAAATAGAAGGTCACATGTTTGAAAATGGTGAAGGGTCTGGAAGCCATGCCCTATGAGGAGAGACTTAGGAAGCTAGGTATGCTTAGCTCGGAGAAGAGAAGGTTAAGAGGTGATATGATGGCCTTGTATAATATTTGAAGGGATATCATATTAAGGATGGAGTCAGCTTTCCGGAACAATAGATGAAAGCGACAGGAAAAGAGTTTCCACCTCAACATTAGGAGGAACTTCCTGACAGTAAGAGCTGTTTCGCAGTGGAACACATTCCCTCGGAGGGTGGTGGATTCTCCTTCTTTGGGGGGGGGGGGATGTTGGACTGGATGGCCCCTGTGGTCTCTTCCAACTCTATGATTCTAATATTCCTCGTATTAAAAGTACCTGGGAGGAAAAGTGTTGTATAAAATTTTCTTTGACATCCTAGCTGTCTAAGTGTAAGAAGTTTACCCTTATGTGGAAGAACATACAGACAAGTGACTCCCTTTTCTCTCTCGCTTTCCTGGAACATCACCACATATCTTTCTTTGTCTGATACTCTAATAAGAGAAGGAGGTAGGTAGATTGACAGATGACATTATTTTGAGTTTGGGATTACAATTCAGTTCTCAATGTATTTCCTTGACCTATCAACACAGTTCTCAAAAGCAAAGAGCTAAACAAGAGCATTGGCGAGAATTAACTTTGGGGATTCTGGAAAACAAGAGTGGAATAAAGAATCCAACCTGATCCAGGCAGTGGTTGCGAAGGTATCGCATGGCTTGTTGAATGCTCTGCGGAAGAGGCTGTCCTGTACGTTGGACATTAACTGTTAAGGGAACTCCAAACACATTTCGGTCTTTATAATCTGGGACTTTTATCCTTTTCATGAACTTTGGCACAGCCCTGCAAAGGAACAGAAATAAGTGTGATAAAAGCTGACAAAGTATCAAGTGTCTTTTTCATGTGCATGTGTTGTCTCTCTCAAATACCCACTCTACATTTCTATTTCCATCTGTGGGCTGTGGAAGGAGGAATGTCAGAAAATATCTCACTTGACTGAGAATAGCAGTATGGAAAACCTGAATTAGAATATTCTGCTATGTTAAGAAAAGGCTGTCAGAAAAGTCCCTAAAAGGTAAGCACAATATTACAGAGTAGAACCCTAAATAGATTTTAACTGATAGTTTTGATCAACTGTTTTTTTAATTAGTCACTTTAATTTTTTTAAAAATGAAGCATGGAATTTATTGCAGGTTATATAAAGTTTCCAGGCAGCCTCTCACCAGGCACTGACCAGATGAACTCCTTTCACTGCAAGACTAGAGGTTATCACTCGCTATGAAAGAAAGCTTTTTTTTTGGTTTTTGTTTCCCTATACAGTAAGATATTTAAAAAGCCTCAAAAATTAAATGCAACATGCTTTAAACTGAGCTTGGAAATGTTACCTTTCCCCCTCCAGGAATTATTTTTTGGACTTGTAGTCAAGAAAAATATTGTTCTTCATGCTCTGCCTTTAACTTGCTGTGTCACCAGTGTGTAAAGTTTTTTTAAATTAATCTTCCAAGTGAAAATTGAATTCCTGTGTTTCTTCTGCCAAGGGGGCTTGGTCTTACCTTTAATTTATCTACGAAATGTAGAAATCAATTCTAGCCAAATTCTCATATCAACACAGGCAATGTTTTGAAGTGTTGCAATGAACAGAATAAAGTGTGTTAGAAAATTATCACTATATTACCCCCACCATGCCACACAGGCATTTTAGATGATTTAAAGAAGTCTATTGCATTAGAATTTGGGAACCATCAGGAAAAATGTATCTTTACTTAGGAATGTACAAAGGTCATGCATCATCTGAGTAAGAATGTGTTTAGAAGAAAATGGCAGCCAACATTTAATTTAATAATTAATTATATAGTAAACTTTTGGCACAGCCTGTACACCAACTAAGTGATGAAACCTTGAGGATTGCCATGTCAAAACAATTATGATGATCACATTAAAAAAAATATGAAGATACTGCTACAGAATCAATTTATGCATTGTATCACTAAATAGGTGGATCATTTCAGTTTGCTAATTTTGTAAGCCCCGATGTGCCAGACCAAAAGGTATAGGGCAGTATGAGGGTGGCCATGTCAAAACCTGTAAGAGTCAAACACAAATCTAGCAGTCAATGACCCTTTATAATCTTGCTTCTTTAGGACTCTTAGGAAAGACAGACATGGGAACAATGAGCTTTTTGTATGTTAACCACTTGCTTTAAAAAGCCCTCAAACCCACTTCACCACCCACCAGCCTGTGTCACAGCAGGAAACTGATGTAATACATTGGTTTTTGCCAGTAACAAGTTTTAGTTTGACAAGTGACCTTTTCAAGAGGCCCATTCCCCCTCACACACCACACCTTCTTTACCCACTTTGGGTAAAGGTCTTTCCATTGGTTTCACCTACTAAGGAATAAAGCCTACCCTAAGAAATTCCAGAGCCCTGCCATTTCACTTAATAAAATTGCTTTACACTTTTAAGTTGAGTTCAGCAAAGAAGCAAGTTAATATGTGAAGCAGGATTAGGAATGACACAAACCAATAAAATTCTAAACTTACAGGATAGCTATATAAACAACATTTTTTGGCTTATGAATGACTAATCTACCATACAACCATCCCACCTCATTTATGTTTCCACAAAGCTTAACACAGAACGTTATTGATATAAGTATATGCTTAATTCCCATTCCATCAAAACACATGGCACTGGAACGTAACATTAAAAACAAACACACATCCACACATCCACATACATTACGATGTCCGCTGAGAATCTGAAGCATGCAAGGATAAACTGGGCAAAACTTATTTTTGTCTTTCAGAACAAACAACTTCTGTATTTAGTAAAGGATCCCATAATAACAGCTTTTGAACAGGAAAAGCTTTGAAGCTGAATTTAAAATATTCTCAGCTAGTCCCAAGGAAAAGAAGGAAGGGATGAGACCAGATGGAGAAATAGTAGTAGAGCAGACTGCTGCTATTTAAAGAAATAATACTTATTTTGCACTTTTGGCTACCATATATTCCCATAGAAACAGCACTGTTTATCAGGCATTAACATTTTTATTGGCATTTTTATGATAGAACATGTTTACTAAAGGACCTAAGACTTATGTATTACAACATAACCTTAAAAGTATTGCAGTCTACCACATACAGTTAGGCAGAGAGCTGAATCTAGATTTATGCACCTGCAACATGGTGCATGGGGTGGGCTGGCGATCTGTGGTTTAGACTACTCGTAGATTGCCACACCCAATATTATTCAATAGCGGTGCATGCAAGTGGATGTGCTGACTTGTTCACGCAGACATCACTGCCATGGAATAACATGGGGCATGATCACCCACATTTTTTACCATTCACAGGGCCCACAAGAACCATACTCTCGCTGTATATCTGGTTGTGCTGGTGCCATGAGGAGGAAAGAAGAGGGAAGTTTGTTTCCCTCAGCTTCACTGTTTTTTGGGGGGGGTTTTTGTTTGTTTTTTTAAAAATCTGGACCCAACCCAATAAACCACTGCTCCCAAATTGCGGACTATTTATACTCTTTAGATGTGTGAAAGCCCAAGTCTGTGCATCATCCTGTGTATTTTTTTTAAAAAAGGAATTATATATATAAAAAAGTTATGACTAGTCGAAGATCTGTCAAGGATGTATGCAGCTCCTTACCAGCTGAAGCCATGTTTATTTGAAGGTGTGTATTTCTCCAGCAGTGCCGTTAGCTTCAAAAGGGAATATTTCTGCAGCAGGTTCATCTGTGCCACGGACTGACAGTCAATCTGCAATGATGCTGAGCTTAAGCTTGGTCGATGGGAACTCTGAAAGCTGTGCCACCTCATTCGGTGCCTTATGGAGAGGGAGAAAAGTCAGCAGAGGTTTAATACCACAGACAGGTCAAAGTTATACAGAAAAGTATCATAACATAACATGCCATAAAGGAGTGATGAGCCACACTGCACCAACATCTAGGTGATGTAAAGCAGAAACATTATGAAAATTGCTGCACAGAGTGCATAACAACATATAGGGTACTGGATGGCTAAATCGTCCTGAGTTCACTGCACTTAGATTTTACTGGTAAGGGTCTTCAAGATCTTTATAAAACCTTTATAAAACCATATGCATTCTCCCTGCTAGCATGAGGCAATCCAAATTTGATTGCTTAGCTATAATGAAAGAATCTAGGAAAAGGAGCCATGAGACTGGAACTCTTGCAAAATAAAGCAGAACAAATCAGAAGTAAAAGATATATGGCTTAGAGCACTCCTGTTTTGCACTACACACTGAAAAGGTCTAATACCATTCAGTGTGTGTGTGTGTGTGTGTGTGTGTGTCTGTCTGTCTGTCTGTCTGTCGACTTTCTCATTAGGTATTGCATGGAGAAAAAATCAGAAAATTTCACTCAACCAATATTCAAAACATTCCCTTCTGCCTCCAAGGTTGAGAAAACATGACTTCATCTATCACCCTGCCTCCTGTAGTCCTAGTTCAGCACTCAAACTACTGGACTATGCTGACTTTTTATGTAAGCTACTTCATGTTTTTCATTTCTTGGGAGTATATATTCCACATGTGAAAGCAGGGCAAGAATGGGTGAGAAAGAGAACTTTGTAAGAGTATCTGGTACCACATAAGTAGATTTCCTGCTCTTTTGCCCTTTCTCATCCCTTGGCTTGTCTCAAGCAAGATGCATGGCAAACACCAAAGTTAAGTATTGCAGCTACTATTTGTGGCATTTTACAGCTGGATTAATTGTCTAGATGTGGCAAGATTCTTTTGGGCTATGCCAAAGGATGTAGCTATAATCTTCCATAATCTAATGAAATATCACCATACATATAACATGCAACACATACAACACTTGTAAAATCCAAGAGAAAATCCAGGACCTAAGCACTCTCATGGTTGGTAAAGAATTTTGATCTCTACAACAATAAGAAAAGGGAACTGTGATGGCATAAATTTGATTTATATTTCACCAACAGGACTCCAGCCATTATCAGTGGCTACATCTCTTCACACTTTTTAACTCTCCACATGGGCAGCAGTCTCAATCCAAGTGAGAGTCCCAGTTTCCACAATTTTAATTGGCAAAGAATGATTCACTACAACAGATGAATCATCTTTGGATAATGCAACTGAAAGTATCCAGTCTGGATCAGGATCTTATTAAGGGCAAAAAGAAGGCAGGGCTTTTTTTGTAATCCCCCAACTAGGATCCCAATCCAGAGGCCACTTGTATTTCATTTTGAGGAGAAGAGAAAAACCTCCAGCACTTCTAGTTACTTGTTTCAAAAATCCCTGTGCTAAATGACATATTTTTCATCCAAAGCCTCAGAAAAACTTTTATTCTTCAGGGTTTTAAGAGCTGTTAAACAAATTTTGCTTATCCAAATGTTTTCTCGGCAGATTTTTATACTCTTAAGAGGTGTTTTTCTATCATTCTACTTTTTTAAAATAGTAATCACTATATTGCTGTTATCGTACCATTTTATAAAACCTGTTATTTCAGATTTGAGGAATGTTTACAGAAATACAAATCAAGTAGCTCTTAATTATTCATTCTTTACTAGATATGATAACAACTGCTATACAGAGCTACATGACCCACTTATATCAGACAATAGGTGGGCAATCCCATGCCCAAGGGCCCCATGTGGCCACCTTCTTGGTAGTTTGAGGCCTCCAGATCACCCCACCAAATATTTTGGTGTAAGAAAGGAAAATGGGTACTCTTGAAAAACTCTATGGATGGTGATTCCTCATGACTTGTTCTCTCCTCAGCATTTTTATGAAGCCAGAAGCTAAATTTATGGGGTGTGTGACCCCAGTTTCAACATAGGAAAACTAAGTCTGTGTAGTTGGAGTCAGAATTGCAGAAGTGGAAATGAAAACAACTGGATTCAGAATTGGTAGAAATGTACTCCGACTCTGGGTACAAACAAAATATATGGTAAATATATACTTATATTTTATACTTAATCAAATAAATATTTTTATTTTCTATCAATCTAAGTAGCCTTATGATTCATGTGGTGGTGGTGAAATGCCCTGTGCCACCATTTTACTTAAATTAATTTATTACTACTAACTAAGGTACATTTGTCATGTATAAAGGACTGGAAATTAGAGTTGGCAGTAGAAAAACAGAGGAGTGAGATATGAAAGTTTGGTGCATTGATTCCATAGGCCTGGGGAAAACTGTCTGATTGATCCCCTGAGCTTTCTTACCCCTGTGGTAGATCAAGACACATATTTACTGACCTGTTAGACCGTGTCAGTGATGCACCCACCCCAGAGTCCCTTCTCTCCTGAATTCCTGTAGGCTCTTCTGTATCGTTCAGTGAATTTCCTGTGCTGTCCAGGTCACTGGCTATTGTCCTATCATTGTCCACATCAAGGAGGATCTGCTTGGGAGATGAAGGGCATGGAGAAATTGAGTCTAGAGCTGAGTCTGAGTCTCCTTCATCTGAAAATTTCTCTGACCACTGGTTCACAATTTTCTGCATGCCTTTGACATGGTACAAGATGTCATCGAGTTCAGGGAAAAGGTCTTCATTTTCAAGATCAGCCAGGTCACCCGTGCTGGAATAGAGAATAGAGCCTGGCACATTGTCATAAATGCTGAGGCGACTGCACATAGAGCTGGAAGAATTGCGTCTTTTTCCAATACTCAGTTCTTTGGAGCTGTCAGAACTGGTCTCCCTCCTGAGGGAGAGATGACCGTGCCCATGGAAACTCCCCGTTCTCCAATTCACAGATGTGCTGTTCTCTGAGGGAGCAAAATTCCCATTAGAAAGAGCTTTGGGAAACGTTCCAGGTTTGTGGTCTTCTGGAATGAAGAAGACGGTGTCTTCTGCAAAGTTCTCCCGGTTTTTAAAGTTCTGCTCCAAGACATCATTGAATGTTGACTGGTTGAAAGGATCGAAGCCTTCCAGGTACATCCCTACCCTTTTACTGTAGGTGCTGAGACTCCGTGTCCTTGTTATGGGGCTAGGGGTGCTGACTGCACTGCTAGTCTCGGACTGGCTGCTGCTACTGCTGGTCTGGGTAGAATTGGAGACGCTTCTTTTGCGTACCATAGGGACATTGATGTGATTGCCATTAAGGGTAGAGATCTCTACACAGTTCAGTTGCTTTAATTTCTCTTCATCCACACCTTCTTGCAAGATGGGACCACTGATGATAAGGCCAAGCTTCGAAGGGGCTTTGTTTTTACCATGATGAGAACCTTTTATTTTAAGGCTCTCCATCCTCTTTAAAAGGCTTCTTGTTTTGGACTTGGCATTCTTCTCATTAGCTTTCATGTTAAAACTGAAGTTTGACAGCTCTTTAGGTGAGGGCATGCTGCTGAAGGAGTCCTCATTTCCCAGTAGATTGCTTGATGAGCCAATGCTAATGACCGAATTGGTCCTAGGTGTGGCTAATTCACTCTGGGAGGCTGTGGGAGGACTGCTGTTGCTACTGATACTGTGGATGGAAATGACTTCCTGGTGATCACTGGGGTCTGTCAGCATGCTTTCATGACTATCTGCAGTGCTTAGAGGAGGCATGTCTGGGGATGAGGGGCTCACATCCTGCTTGGGAGGGAAAACATTGAATTCCTCAAGCCGGGACCATCTCTTGCTGTCCCTCTGGAAAGTCCATTTGCCGCTGATTGCACAAGGTTCATCCTCATCTGAATCTTCACTCTGCAATGGAACAGGGAATCCAGAATGAGGGCAAATCAGAATGGTGAGATAGTTTGAAAATTAGAGGAAAAACTACAGTTGGCTCATGTTATTTCAACTAGCAATGCCATGTTGATCTGAACACTTGGGGATTTACCAAGCACACAGTATACCTCCACTTAAGTGCATGGTTTGGCTGCAAAGGTCCAAGGTCCAATCTCTGGCATGTGTAGGTAAAACTGAAATGAGAATTCTGTTGGTGCTTATTATGCATTTGTGTACTTTCTTTTGGACATGTGCAAGGGTTTTTTCTTGATCCCCTTGCACTTTGTTCAAATCTTCCTCCATGTACAGAAGTTAAAAAGAGCTGCATAGTCTGAGCACTGTACTCCATCCTGCCTGAATCTAGGGTCTTGGCCTGAGAAATACATTTGTGTAAAATCCCAGAGCGCAACTGTCATATAATGCAGATAACACTGAACTAGACAGACCAATGATCTTACTCAATAAAGGCCTGTTACAGACAGCCAAAATAAAGCTGCTTCGAGTCACAGTGGAGGTATGGTGTTTCAATGATGCATGCGTCCTAAGAGTCCAGAAGTCGCACCAAAGCCACACTCCAGTCCTAAGGACTGGAGCATGGCTTTGGTGTGGATTCTGGACTCCTAGGACATGCATCATGAAACGCCATATCTCCACTGTGACTCGAAGCAGCTTTATTTTGGCTGTCTGTAACGGCCAAAGACAGTTTCTTATGTTCCTGTAGAATGGCTCTCATATTGAACAAAAAAAGAAAAACATGTATGTACAATGATTGAACTTGTACAATTATGAACTTGTACATCATGTTTAAAACTCTTTGCCAAATTTTGAAACCTAAAAGGATTGGACTGGTTGTTACTTAGATGGGATTCTCCTGTTGCATATGGAATTTCTGGGAGAGCTGAAGAAAGAACCCTGCCTAAAATCCTAGTTTTCCCAGTAGAAAATACTGGGCTAGATGGACCAGTGATCTAGGTTAGTAAAGACCGTCCTAGGTGGGCTGGGGTGGGAGGGGATGGGGTGGTGAATAAGAAGCACTCTTCATCTTCTCAGCTAAATCTCACAAACTATTCCTCTTTAAAAAAAAAGTGCGGGATCCATTCACATAAAATATAATCTCCACATCTCCCGCTTCACAATATTGATATGGAAAAGTGACAGGTTGGAACCATGACCCAGCTATCTTATCTATCTATCTGTCTGTCTGTCTGTCTGTCTGTCTGTCTATATCTATCTATCTATCTATCTATCATCTAATTTACATCCCACTCTTCTCTCATATGGGATCCAAAGTGGCTTACATTATACGCCAAAAGAAAATAGCTCAGATAATCAGAACATAAAAATTGGAACATTAAGCCATCCATTTAATTTTTAATTTAGAACTAACTGTTCTAAATTCTAAGCGCATAAAAATCTCTCTCTCTCTCTCTCACACACACATGTTGCACACCCATTGCATTACCCTAACTAGTTAAAAGCTGAAGCTCTGTTTAAATAGGAAGGTCTTTGCCTGTTGCCAAAAAGAGATCAGAGGGAACGAACCTCTATAAGAAAAGAATTCCATAGGCAGACAGCAGTTACTGAGAAGGTTACTTCTGGAGTTCCCACCAGACATACCTGTGATGTAGTGGGACCAAGAGAAAGCCCTCCCTGAAAGATCTTAAAATACAGTTAGGTTTATATATTCAGACACTTTTCTTAAACCTTGATTTCATGCAGTTGGGAGGGGCAGAGCTGGCAAGAAAAATTCCAGTTAGAAGGCCCACAGAATGATAAAAAATTGGCTCTTTCTGTGTGGTGCCAATGCTATGAATTGCAATTAATCTAAGAAGCAAAAAGGCAAGTATTATGTTCTGTGATACATAGGGCCCAAACAGACAGGCCAAAATAAAGCTGCTTTGGATCACTTTGGAGGCATGCTGTTTAAATGATGCACACATCTTAAGAAGCCAGAAGCTGCGCCAAAGCTGCACTCCAGTCCTTAGGACTGGAGTATGGCTTTGGCGTGGCTTCCAGCCTCTTAGGACCCATGCATCATTTAAACAGCATACCTCCAAAGTGACCTGAAGCAGCTTTATTTTGGCCTGTCTGTTCAGGCCCATACATACATATTTTAAAATGCAGTTTTAACAAAAGAAAACCCCAAAACATTTGTTTGGAATGTGAAGAAAATTCTGTTCAAGCTGGAAAGAACTCTAGCAAGTAATGCATCCTCTACTGCCACTAACCCAAGCCTCCGCAGATGTACAATTAGTCATAGCGGATTCTATGTAGATCACTGAAAAACTATGGCATGCATAAAATATTTGACTGGAGCCAGTGAAGGCAGGACTCTGCAATCTTGGTCAATAGTGTCTCTCTGTTTATTTCCCTGGCTGCAATTAAGGGGTATTCTGAATTGTAGCCCTATAACTCCTGACTCAGTTTAAAGGGTCTTCTAAGTGTGACTAATGAGACCAGAGAGAGACTGCTGCTGGTTGATGCCTCCAGGCCTTGCCCATTCTTCCTTTCTTCCCACAGCTAGCAGCTAACAATAAAACAGAATCTGTAGAAAAGGCCTTTTCAGAATTGGCTCTTGGCATCTTACAATATTTGACTGCATGGATTTTGAGATGCAACTGATGGTTCACACTGCCAACACTTCAAAGATACCCCCCCCCCCTTCACTGATTTCTTTCTTTATAGGCAAGGCAAGGCAATCTAGTTCAAGCAGTTAAACAGGAAGGCTAAGGTATTAATAGTATAGAAGTGCCAATCTTGCTTTCTATTTATATGCAAAAATACTAAATTATTAAAGAAGAATACAAGAAAAGGTATGGAGAATAATGTATTTTAAAAGGAAATAGCTCAGACAATCTGAAACCCTGACACCACAAAACAAAACTTATCAGAAACTATCTTTAACTAGCATTTCTTTCCTTCTTTCAAAGCAAAGTGATGAGGGGGCCTTGTTAACAAAGGAGATAAGCCCAGGGATCATTTAATTATCTGGAGGAATCTCCACTGCATCCCTTCCCTCAACTAAGTATTATTAAGTTTGCTTAAGCTTCAGATTGATTCTTTTAAAGTGAGTAGGAATTAAACATTTCCACTATCTAGATATTTTATCATCTGAATTCTATTGAACAAACACTTAAAAAAACACAATAGTTTTAAACTCTTGCTGGGCACTTAGTTACTATGAAGTAAGGTGCCTGTCTTGCCTGATCTGCCATTCTTCCCTTCCAGCTACAAGCCTAAAATGGAGGAATCTCTTTATATAAAGCTGGATTCACTAAAGAGAAAAGTCAGCATTGGTGAAATCTACCAACAATCTAACTAGATGAAACATTATCTTTGAAGAATTGTGTACATTTCTTTGTCTGGATGTCAAGAGATACAGGAATTAAGACAAAATCAACACAAAGTGTTAGCTCTAAATCAAGGAGATGTAAACTATTAGAACCCATAGAATTATAGAGTTGGAAGAGACCCCAAGGTCCATCCATTCCAACCCCCTGCTATGCAGGAACTCACAATCAAAGCACCCCTGACAGATGGCCATTCAGCCTCTCCTTAAATACCTCCAAAGAAGGAGACCCCACCACTCTCCAAGGGAGTGTTCCACTGTCAAACAGTTGTTATCATCAGGACATTCTTCCTAATGTTTAGGTGGAATCTCCTTGCCTGTAGTGTTTATCAAAGTCCACACTACACTGTTCCTTTTCTCAGCTGCTAACCCTGTGACTGCGATGTTGGCTGTTGCTACATTACAGTAATAAAGCAATTAGACACCACTTTAACTGCCACGACTCAGAGCTATGGAATTCTGGGATTTGTAGTTTTGTGAGATATTTAACTTTCCCTATAAGAGAGAGGTCTGGTGCCCCAAACTACAAATCCAAGAATTCGATAGCATTGAACCATGGAAGTTAGAGTAATATCAAACTGCATAATGTTTGCACTGTGGCAGCAACTGATGACTTCAAGGTTTCAATTACAGTTGTTATGATTCCATGTTAACCACCATTGTTCCACTGTATGGAATCCTAGGATTTGCTGTTTGGTGGGCGCTACACCTCTCTGACTGGGAATTCTAACTACCTCTCCCTAAACTGCAAATCCCAAAATCCCATAGCACAGAACCAAAACAATGAAATCATGGTGCTGCAATTGTGTGCTGTGAAAAAGCCCTTAGTGTTCATCTGCCAGCTTAACCCTACCATCAGTAGGTTCAGATGTTGAGACAAAATCATTATTTGAAAGGAGAAGTGCACATGATATAAAATATACTATGAGTGTGAAGTTACTTTACAACTTCTTGTTTTTGAGTGGCTCTTCATGCATTATCATCTGATGGAAGCAACCCCATTTCCAGCTATTTACACATGACTGTTACTTCTGAAGCTGTCATAGTTCCTGTAAAATGCAGTAGTGCCCACATTTGACAAGTGGATACTGCCAATTTTGAACAACATACTTCTCTATTGATAGCAGGCAAAAGTCCCACTAGTCATGTAAGAACACCTTAAATACCCTGAAGGCAACAGATGATGTCTGATCATGGAAGCTAAGCAGGTTCAGGCCTGCTTAGAAATTAGAAGGGTAACCTCCAGGAAATAGCAGGTGCTGTAGGCTATATTCAGACAATGGTAAGCTACCTCTGAGTACTCCTTATCTATAAAAATCCTAAAAAATTAATGGAGTCACCATAAGTTGATAGGCAAATTAAAGGTACAGACTATCACTACTATAACTAAAAAGAACAAACTCATTATGGTCTGTGATAAATGTTTTAAGTACAAGGGTTGATTACACTACTAGTACATGAAACTTTAAATGTGAACCGCTTACAGAATCTTTGATGCAATCCAGGTCCATTACAGTAAATGGTACTTTTGCCAACAAGTAAAGCATGCCCTTTACTGTATTCTATGGAATCTGATCAGTGATTACCAAATACCTCAAAGGGAGAGGGAGGAAACTTGACCAAGCTTTGAAGTATTTGGATTTTGATAAGTACTAAGTTGCTTAATGTATACTTGGATTCCATGCATGTATTGTGGGATGCAAACATGACTTTGCTCAGTGGCACTTAACTTCCAAATAAGACGACACAGGATTTGAATCTTATTCATCAATGAACACTATTCAGTGAGATGAAGAGCAGTTACACAAGATTTTATTTTAGTGAGACTTGTTCAGGAACTTTATTCATTCAACTGCAACTTTGGTGTCTTAATGTCTGACTGCTGCTAACATTTTTCACTTTGCCTAGAATGGATACTGGATACCCAGACCTTACAGCAAATGAGGCCTTAATTCTGTACTAAAGTTTACAGAGATCAAAATGTCAGATACCAAGACCAGACTCTTTTTGGGAGTGACCCCTGTTGTGAATTTCTCTTCTGCATAAGACATGCTTGACTATGACACGGCACAGACTGCCCCAAAGGGACGGGTCTATGGTGTCCCTTTTATCTCCAGGTTGGGGGCAGGGCAGCCTCACCAGCAGCCCTACGGCCCCAATCCAGAGTTTTTCTGGGCCATGGAAAAGTGGCAAAATGCTGCTGCTTCGTGGCGCAGAAAAGGGATGTCCTTGGGGCTTCATGCCCCTGGACACCTCAGGAGCCACAGCCATGAGAGAAAAGAGCCATCCCCTTTCTCCTTGGCATCATTCCCGCAGCCATTTCATTGTTGTGGGAATGATGCAGTGCCCAAAAGGAGCTCCGTTTCGGAGCTCCTTCCCATGTTGTGCTCAGGCCACTGTAAGTGGCCTGGGGTAGTGCGGAGACGTCATGCATGCGCTGCACCATTTGGACGTGGCACATGTGTGATGTCATCATGGCGGCCCCCATGTGGACGGGAGGCCATCACCATGTACAATGTTGGACCGGGCCAACATTGATTTTAACATTTCAGTTGCAAGTTAAAACCTTTTTATTCCTTTTACATGTTTGAGAATTGAAGGTGAGTACAGTAGCATTCAGTTTTTTCTTGCTACTGTTTAATATTTTGTCAATTGTTTCTACCTTTTAAGACAAGGAAATAGTTTTAACCATATTAGTTTATGTTAATTTGAGACTAATTTGAGAATAATATTTTGTGTAGATAGGATACTTTTTTAAAAAAAAATTACAGAGTAATATTTATAAGACATAGTAAAATGCATTCTGCTTTTTAAAAATGTTTTGGATCCAGAACTCATCTTATACTCATCTGAGATGGGACAAATTGATCAAAACTCATTCCTACTAGGTTCCTTTTGACCTGGAACAATTTACTTTGTGGACGTTAGCTCCCAGAATCCTCCAGATAGCAAGGCCATTTTGATTCTCATAAAATGCTTTCTAATTTTTTTCACTACTGTGAGAGATTTGTCAAATGCACTTACCCGTTTCCTGTGTGGACTGATCTCTAGCTTCATCACTGCACATTTGTTTAGTGTATTCAACCGCCTATGGAGGAAGAACCATACAAGATTAAACAGTAAACATGTCATTCTGTGATACTCATGACTTCAACTAAAGGATTATTGAAGAAGTTCTCACTAAGTTTATTTACATACAAATGACCAAATGGGAAGTCTCAAAAAATAGTGTTTATGTTTAATACATTACACCAGCTGGATACCAGGTTTTATCAGGTGGGTGGGATGCAGATGCAGAAACATAAGAGCAAACTTTCCTAACCCAGTTTCTTATGAGCCAGGCATAGAAGAAACTTTGTTCAACTGGAGACTTAGTTTGATGTTAATGTTGTTAGTCATACAAATTTCTTGTTTGTCAAGTGGAAAACTACTTGTGTAGTTTTCAGTGCCTTCTAGGGACTGAATTTTCTTGGAGTGCTGCAATCTCTGGGTGAAATTAAATATTTTGGAATAATCCATCTACATCTAACACAGTGTCCACATGAAATCAAATATGAAAAAAAATCAAGTGAATTCCTTAATGCCATGTATATGCATGTATATGTGCCCTGGCTTCAAGAATCCTGTTGACTTATGGTGACCCCATGAATTCCATAGGGTTTTCTTTGTAAGGAATACTCAGAGGTGATTTTGCTGTTCCTTCCTCTGAAATATAGCCTGCAGCACCTGGCAATTGTTGGCAGCCTCCCATTCAGGTACTAACCAGAGCTGACTCAGCTTGGATTCTACAATCAGACAGGATATGGTGCGTTTAAGATATTTATGCCCTCATTTCATATATGCTGTACCTAAATGGACTTTGACGACACAGAAACTGCTACTGCTCTTTATTCTTCCTTTAATTATATAACCAACAGCAAAGTGCAGTTTGTGGAAATTCATCCACATTGGATTTTTGTTTATATTATATAACTTTTCTCATACTCTGCATTTAACCAGCCCACTAATCTGATCTTGTCACAGAAAACATATTTCCAGACAGCCTGATAAGAATGTCTTTCATTTCTCAAAGATTATCTGTAGGCCTCTTCATTTAAAAATGATTCCACTGCTATGGAAGTTTGTTCTGATCAGCCAGACATGCTCTTGTAATTCACAGCAGTGATGAGAATCCTGTGGGCCTCCAGATGTTGTTGGAATAAAACTCAACACTGGCTAACTTGGACAGGGTGGGTGAGATCTGCAGACAAATATCTGGAGGGATGCATAATTCCCACCCCCGACTGAGAGCAAAACAAGATAAGCTTCCTATATGGAAAAAAAAATCTCACAGGAAATACTTTGTTGTGGATTAAATTTAAGTGACAGTTAAAAGATAATTCAAATTACTTGCACATTCTTCGTTTTAAAAAGTTCTTGTGTAGAATTTGGAACTTGAGGTTTGTTTCACATAAACATTTATAACATTGGCCTCTCTATTCAGTTTTATCTAGTTCCAACCTGTGCATTTAACCAGCCCACCACTCTGAGCTGTCACAGAAAACACATTTCCAGCCAACCTGATAAGAATGTCTTTGATTTTAAGAAGATTATCTGTAGGCCCTTTCTTTTTTTCAAAAGGAGACCCTTGGGCAGCTGAGGCAGATAAGTGTACGGTCTGTGTTAAATTTTTCCACTGAGGTATCTATAAAATAAAATTCACACACTATCACACTTCATAGAAAGGGAAGACTTTTTTTTCTGTAGGGCTAAACAAAAGACCCATTTAGAAGGAAAACTGAATACAAAATATTACTGAAGTTCTTTTTCCTCTGAATAATTTTCATGGTATAGTAAAAGGACACTAATAAAATCTTATGCATGTCTACTTAGAAGGAAGCACCACTGAAGAAAACTGAACTTACTCTTGAGTAGGTGTGATGACCTAAGTCCTATTTTAGGGCTCTCTGGCAGCCTCTCTCTCTCTCTCTCTCTCTCTCTCTCTATATATATATATATATATATATAAATGGAAAAATTATTTTCTTGCAAGAGGTGTACAAGCTGAAAAGGTAACATGAATTCTGCTGAGGAGCTGATCACACTAAAGTGAGAGCCTAGAGAAATAAATTCTCATCACAATCCTGTAAATGCTTACTCTCAAGTACATCCTATTTAGTTCAATGGAGCGTAAGTCAAGAGAAGTGGATGTAAGACTGTGTCCTCCAGAAGTAACCTTAAAAAACAACAGCCTCTGTGTTTGTTTAAATTACTGCTTCCGTACTGAGCACAAGAATTGCATAACTCTTTACTCCCTTCCTCAATGAAATTTTCCTTCATCTCTGAAATTGCCAACATTGCAGACAGCGAGGAGATTATCGCACTACACTCTTAAAGCATTGCTTAATGGCTCTGACTGCCTTCTGTTGCATTCTGAGGTTCGTAGTTCAGTGAGGCCTAAGAGCTCTCTGGCTGAATATTCTAAATGCCCCTTCCTAAACTGCAAATCCCAGAATGTAACAGGAGGCAGCCAGAACAGTTAAAGTAGAATAGCAACACTTTAAGAGTGTAATGCAATAATCTCCTGAGATACTGAAACCTGTCCACACTTAAAACTCATATTTGTGTGTCCTCATTACACAAGTGACTTTGTCATAGTAACTTTACCTTTGGATGCTTCACTGTATTTCTAAATGCTCAATGGATGTTTTACATTACTGCAATACTAGAAACTTGAGGACTGAAGAAAAAAACAATTTGCTGTGGCAGAATTCTAATTGGATGGGCTGCCCTCACTTGGACCCCTTGTAACTACACCTTTGCTCAAGGTTCAGCCCCACTGAACCAGTTTCTACTTGGTTTCATAGCTGAATAAAAAGGTGAGCACAACAGTGCTGCATCAAATCTTGGCTCAGCCTTCGGTTTGGTCCCTCCCTACTTGCTGTTACTGCCAGCTCCCTCTTTTTGCTCTGGAAAGTTACCTCACCCTGCAGCCAACTGCCTGGGGTAACAGAGGATGTGCTGTTTCCTCCTCTGAAATCCTCTGTAAAATAAAGAGTATCAATTCACATAAAACTTCAAAGGAAATGGAGATGCAGTCCAGCACTTCCCCAATTCCAAAATCAGGCTGTGGAGTACTTTGTTCCATTTCCCCAGGCAAAGTAAGAAGCAGTAGCAATAAACAAGCAGGGGCAAAAAGGAGAGTTGAACTAATCAGTCTACCGGTGTCAGGAGGAATCTATGATGAACCCTTTTAGTTTACATTTGTCTTTAATACTCCTAAGGACCTTCTATGTTGCTGTTAGATATACAGAATATCATATCTTCCATCTGTCCTGATTTGGCAGGGATTGTTCCAGTTAATCCTTTGTTGTCCCAGTTTTTCAGATGCTTTTAAAACGTCCCTTTTTCTCCCTCTTTGTCTCTATTTTCTCCTTTCTCTCTTGATTACTTCATTGCTGCAAACAGTTCAAAGTGCAAAAGCAGTTTTCACTCAATTAACTGGGGGGGGGGGGGGTAAGAGAGGAGGTGTAGAATCCTGCCTTTCTCTGTAGACACAGGCAAAAGCAAACTGCTGCAGCCTCTCTTAACTAGAATGTCCTTCATTAATAACTTTTGCCAGAGACACATGTGTTGCTTGGCCACATGTGTCCTGGTTTACACCTGCAAAATGCTGTAGGGATGCAATCGGTACCAAAATCAGTGCTAGTTCTAGGCCAGACTGTAGTGGATTTCTATTGCATCTACAGTGACTCCATGTGTCCTGCAGCTAGTATATACCTTTGAAGTAAGAGTTCATATTTCATTTTGAGAGATGTTTTCAAGATACAATCTCTTTCTACATTAAGACTCCTGAAACAGATTAGGATTTAAAGCCTGTCACTTTTTTGGGGAAACAATGCACTGTGTAGAAACATACTATTATTCCTGGGACTTGGAAGTAGGTCACATAATTAAGGAAAAATATGGATAGATTGCATTGAAGATATCATAACCACACTTTACAGCCATTTGCAATTCTGCAAAAGGATGATCTGAACATCTGAAGCCATTACAGGCTATTTGTGATGCTAGAGCTACAGCAGGCATGAAAAATTCATGGCTCTCCAGATGTTGTTGGAGTGCAGCTCCCATGATCCCTCACCATTAGCTATATTGACTGCTCCAGATCGGAGCTGGTGAGCCATACATTTCCATTCCCTGGGCTCCAGTGAATGGTTGTATGTCAGATTTGAATATATAGTACATCCTCGGCCTCAAGAAATACTTAGAACCGTTTCTTGATAGTTGGTGCTCTCCAGATATTTGGGACTACAATGTCCATAACACTAAGCCATCATAGCCAATGATCAGGGTGTATTACACATGTAATCCAAAACATATGGAAAGTACCAATGTTCCCAGCTCTTACTTACAACCATTTTATTTACTTCCTAGTTATTTCCTTTTGCCCTTCCCTCCTCTGCTGCATCTGCAAAAAGGAGACCTGAGGCTTTTACTGTAATTTCCTTTTCAATCAACAATGGTTTAAACTGTGATTAATCTTAATTATGGTTTAGGAAATCAAGTAAACCCCCAAAGCACAGCTTGCCATTGCCTTGTTTTACACACACAGTAAAGCCTAACAGTTTGTATGGATTTTGATATAATGAGAAACTTTAGAATTGCTAGCTTAAAACAGAAGCAAAAGCAAAATTAAAATTTCCTCCTCACAGCCATGCCTTGATGGTTGAACCTTACTCATTCATAAAACAGCTGAATGCAAGAAATGACGAATGAGATGGCATCATTTTTTTGCAGTATGTGTTTATAGCACTAGTTTGTGTGAAGATGATCAATGTTCGATTTGATTCATTAAGTATATCATGTTTGTCAAAGTAAATTATTTTAGAAACCCTCTTAAGACCACTGATGATGAATATTGACCACAAAATGTTAGAATTGCACTGATTTAATCCTTTAATTGTTCCTTTGTGCCTTCAAGTTGTTTCCAACTTATGGTGGCCCTAAGGATCCATGAGGTTTTCTTGGCAAGATTTATTCAGAGGGATTTTAGCCTTTGTTTTCCTCTGAAGCTGAGAGAGTGTGAGTTGCTCAAGGTCACCCAGAGGGTTTCCATAGCTGAATGGGGATTTAAATCCTGGTCTCCAGAGTCAGAGTAAAATGCTCAAACCACTACACCATGCTCTTGCAAATCTTTAATTAGACACTTCATTTTTCTTGGTGAAAACGAATGCAGAATGTATCTTTGAGAGGTTCAGCTTAGCCCAGGCTACCATTCTGTATCATAGTGTTAAATACACTACTGCCAGATCAGTTTTGACAATAGCAATTACCTTGGAACAGCACACAATTTACATATGGTAAACTACAATAAAGTGAGCTACAACAGGAAACCAAAATATATCTATGGTTAGTTTCACCCAACCAAAGCAAGTTTCCCAGAATTTGTTTCCATGTCAGATCCTTCCCTTCTTTAAAGAGTTCTTGCATAAAGAGACTATACAAAGTTATATCTTTTTTTAAAAAAATAGCATTGTTTTCCTTCACTGAGACACATTCAATAATGTTATTCTTAGAGGAATACAGTACAGTGGTGCCTCGGGTTACGAAATTAATTCGTTCCGCCGCGGCGTTCGTAACCCGATTTTTTTCGTAACCCGAAAAAGCCATAGGCGCTAGCGCTGGAAAGCCGTGTTTCGTGCGAAAAAGCGCCGAAAAGCACCAAATTTTTTTTTCGTAAGCCGAAAAAAAAAAGTAACCCGGAACAGTTTTTTCCTATGGGATTTTTTCGTATCCCGGAAATTTCGTAAGGCGGTGCTTTCGTATCCCGGGGTACCACTGTATCTAAAAACCATGTGAAAATTATACTTACGATAAATAGTGTAAGGCTTTGATGGAGCACAGTACTGGCCTGGGAACAAAAACCTATTGCCATAGGCATTTGGTCTAAGGCAGATCACCACAATTGTTTAGGTGCTGGATTGTTACTCCTACCGCAGCCTCACCCAGAGCCAATTTTGTAAAGACAAATATTTTCTCCGTCTTTATAAATATTTTGTAAAGACAAATATTTTATCTTTGAAAAAGCCCTACATAATGTGCTGTTTGCATTAGGTAGAAAAATTGGACTTAGTGGACCGGACAATAAAGATACCAACTGACACACTTATCCTTATTCCACTTTTGAATTATTTCCTAAATACTGAATACTCAAAGTACTTCTTTTTCCTGAACCAATCTTTCTCCACATACCTGCACAAGGCTTCTATGGCATCTCTGTCCAGAAAGTCATGCTCTCTCTTGACTGAAGCAATGTCAATGGGAAATATAAGATCTGCAGGAATTAAGATGGATAGGCAATCAGAAAGAATGGTATTCCTAAAGACAACGTACTTCAAAGCAACCATCTGTCTCCAAGAAATCAGATACAAAGAGCCGGCTCCTATAAGATAAGTTTCCCTTCATACCACCTCGGATGTGTGACAGCAGCTTTGTTTCTCATAAGGAACCTTTCGCATACAGGGTTGGCGTCTGAAATTTCCCATGTGTGGCAGGAAGGAAAGGGACCGAGAGAGAGAGAGAGAGAGAGAGAGAGAGAGAGAGAGAGAGAGCGCACTGGAGCCAGCTCCACAATGGCAAGAGTTATGAAAAACCAATCTGAACTTTAAACACACATACACATTTGGAGGACACTTTCCAAGAGCCTGCAGCTTAGGCAAAAGGTTAACAGTTCCAGCAGTACTGGAAAGCAACAGATTGGGAAAAGAAAACATCACTCTACAAAGAGATCAACAGATATTTATAATAAACTGATGCTGATGTTCAATTAGGAATTATGAACTGCACAGAACAAGACTGGATCTGCCATGAAGCCTCCTGTCATTTCCATGACACAGAAGGAATATGGGGCCCAGATACACTATGCAATTATAGTGCTATGATTCCAATTCAACTACCATGGTTTCATTCCATGGAATCCTGGGATTTGCAGTTTAGGGAGAGGCATTTTGAATTCTTAGCCAGTGAGCTCTTTTGCCTCACCAAATTGCAAGCCCCAGATTCCACAAAATGGCACCATGACAGTTGTAATTAAGTACAATCAGCCCTCCGTATCCATGGGCTTCTTGTCCACAGATTCAAGCATCCATGGCTTAAAATATTTTTAAAATATATAAATTCCAAAAAGCAAACCTTGATTTTGCCATTTTATAAAACCGATTGTCATCTCTACCCTAAATTGTCTCTCTTCCACACACCTTTTGAACTATTTTAAATTATATTTTTGTGGGGATTTTTTTTGTAGATTTGCTTTTACTGTGTATTTTATTGTATTAATTGTATTTCTTTAACCCATCTCAATCCATAGCATATTAATAATAATAATGATGATGATGATGATGATGATGAGACACCATTTTACTATACCACTGTATTTAATGGGACTTGAACATCCATAGATTTTGGTATCCATGATGGGTCCTGGAACCAAACCCCAGCAGATGTGAATGGGCCCAAAGATAGGCCTACATACTGGTAACCAGATCACAGGAAAGCTACTTTTTGGACACCTGGGTTGCAGTCCCACAGGAGCTTTCTCAAAATCTGCTTGTAATCCATCAAGGTGAAGGTGGTGGAAGAGTGAGAGGCAGGCCAGCTCCATCGGGCCAAAGAAGAAGAAGAGCCCTCCCTCCAGTCCAACTGCCATGACCCCAGAGGGAGAGAAGAACAATGAACTTGATCCCTTCCTCACCACTATTTCCTTCTCCTTTTGTGTCATGTCTTTTTAGATTGTAAGCCTGAGGGCAGTGAAATGGCTAATTTGAAAAAAAAGTAAGCCGTGACCGGGTATAAATACTCCAAACAAATAAATATGCCCCCCCTCCAAAACAACACCTTGGCAGATTTTCTGCAGGTTCTGCCTGCCTTGGATTCCAAGAAAAATAAGTCCCAACAAGCAGGTTGCAGACTGGTAGGCTAGCTATGTAGACAGCTGTTTTAGTGTTTGGGGGAGAGCGCAGCATGGGCAAAGTATGGAAATTTACAGTAGCTTTGCAACTGGAAGCAGAGAAATTCACCACCCAGAGAAATATATTACCCTGAACAGCAGATGTATCTTTGATTCAACATTCCTTCTGCACTCAGGAAAAAAGCTCTATAGGGGAGTTTGTATTCCCCCACTTGTGGGGGGGGGGGGATGGGGTGGTTGGACTGGATGACCCTTGCTAACTCTAGGATTCTTTAATTTGATGATCCATAGGACACTGCTTTTATTCACATCCTTGAAAGTCTGTTAAAATGAGTGTAAAAGTACTGTTTGCAAGTCCTGCATAACAGGAGTTGATTTAAAAAGGAGTTCTTCTCACACAAAGGGGTGGTCTCTTGAATGGATGGGCCCTTCTGCGATGTAGAAAAATCCTATCCCCACATATTGCGGAGCTTGGGAAAGTTACTTTTTTTGGACAAATACTCTCAGAATGTACAATTAGCAGAGCCAGTGCCAAAGCTTGGCTATGTGAGTCTGGGAGCATGGTTCATTTAGTGTGTGTCCCAATGAACTCCACTTGCAGGTGTCACATTCACACTCCCATATGACCAGGGTTGCCAAATCTCTGGGCCTGCCCCTGAGTTTCCAGTTTTTATGGGTCATCTCCAGGCTTGATTGATTTGTTGTTGCAAATTGCAAAGACTCTCCAGCAGGTTTATGTATTTATATAGTTAAATTCCTCCTTTTCTCCCAGTTGTTGAGGAGCCAGGACTTGGCTCAGCATCTACTTTTCATCTAGAAGCAAGTGAACTAGATTAAATGTTCCTTATCCCATCTTCCTAAACAGATGAGAAGGAATAATTCTCCCATTTTACCTTGAAACAACTCCTTTAGTTTAATTTCTGCCTTAATTTTCAAACAGGAAATATATGTTCTCTCTTTCTCCCTCCCTCCCCTCCCACCCCGGCCTTGTGTTTGTGTTTCTGTGACAAGCTGTGAGCAACTGTGGTGGGTAGTCTATATGTTACACTTAATGACATCACCAGGGGCTATACCTAAAACTCAGGTTTTGGCCTGGAAATCTCAGAAGCTGGTACAATCCTGAATTGGCAACCCTTGAGGTTCCTTTCAGGTCAACAAATCTATGATTCTATGTCAATACAGACACATAAATTTAAATGTGTAAATTTAACTCAACTATGCATTAAAATGCTTTGCCTGCCAACCCTCATGGAAAGGCAAGATGTAACTTTAATTTTTTAAAATAATCCTCTAGACAGGAAGTATATCATCATCTCCCATGATTAAAGTCTCAATTCAGGTCTATACAATGTTCAACCCACCAAAATCACCAATAGGAACTTGATAAACTTCTTGCTTACATTGCCTTACTGCGGCAATAAAAACAAGGACCTAGGAAGCCATAAATTCATGCTAACAGACTATATTTGCTGATGTGAGTCATAAACTATTCAAGTCTATCTTAAATTAGAAATGATCTGAGTTGTTGTTGTTGTTGCTGTTGTGGTGTACTTTCGAATCATTTCCAACTTATGGCAGCTCTAAGGCAAACCTACCACAGGGTTTTTTTGGCAAGATTTGTTCAGAGGAGGTTTGTCTTTGCCTTCCTCTGAGGCTGGGAGGGTGTGACTTGGCCAAGGTCTCCCAGTAGGTTTCCAAGGCCAAGTGGGGATTCAAACCCTAGTCTCCAGACTTACAGTCCAACGCTCAAACCACTACATCATGTTGGTCTCTAAATTCAGAACACAAATAATTATCATGATTGGGTCTATGGCAGTGAAGGGAGGTATGTGTGTGTGTGCATGTACATAGTTTGTACATATGTGTCCGTGTTTGCATATGAGAAAAGCTTCTTAGAAATTGTGTACCCTGGAAGAACAACAGAAACCAAAGAGTACAAATACAGTACAGGGTTTTAAACAAAGTGAATGGACAACAGCTAGAACTATCCCAGTGAGATATTTTTATTTATTTATTTTTAAAAGTAGCTTTTCTTGGCAGCATTTCAGCCCCAAATGTGGAGAATATAATGGAAGGAAACTCAGTCCCCAAACAGATAAACAGAAGAACTGCCAAGTGTTGTCTCTGCAAGTGCTATTATTGTCTCCTGTTGCCAATGCAGCTGCAAACTAAAGCGCATCTCAACCATTCATCAAAAAACGCCTACTTAGCAGTGCTGCTGCTTCCAGGCCCAAATAATAATCCATTTCTATAGACTTGGAACCACCAGCTGTGGGGAGGTGAAGATGCAGGCCTTTCCTATTCAACATGGAGAAAGCTTCTGAGCTGCTTTGTAGAGCACTTACACTGAAAACCCAACAAAACATTTTCTTAGACTTTTTCTTAAAACACCGTCAAATATTAACTAACATTAGCCGATTTTGCCCCCAAACAAGCAATTCATCTCTGCAAATTCTTATGCCACTTAAATACCATTTCAATAAACCTGATTCTCATATAAAAATCACGTTTCAGCTACAAAAGTTCTCAGCGCGGCTTTCAGATTGTTAATTTGACAGTTCCCTGCCCTCAGTCTTACACTCTAAAAAGGCATGACACAAAAGGAGAAGGGAATGGCATGGCATAGGGGATCAAGTCCAGCAGATATCTGCCTATCTAAGGTATGAGGTGCTGGAGGGGCCCTCCTCGGACTGTTGTTGCCTGTCAGTCAGGGCAATATGCTGTTGCAGGACAAGATAAGAGGTTTTTCCTTGCTGTGGCATCTCACTTTTGGAATACCCTCCCATTAGATGCTTAACTGACATTAGGTGAAAACGTTGTTTACAAAAGCTTTTGGAGCTTAACTGGTTTTATATAGATCCACATATGTACAAAGTTTTGAATTGTTATAAAGTTTTAAAACTGCTTTTCATCTATTTTCTTTTCACTTGTTAGACTGTTTAATGTTTTTAGCCTTTTAAAATCATTTTTACTTTTTGTATTCATCATGTTGATATTACTGTAGACTGCCCTGAATCTTTAGATAGAGGGCAGGACGTAAATATTTTTTCAAAAAGAAAGCTATAATTAGATGAAATCACTCTTTTAAAAAGGGAAGGACACAGAAAGCCTGCTTGAGCATCTTTCTTGCTTACCCTCATAAAGTTGTGCATATTGTGGAAACCCAGCTGCCCGCAGCCAATCACATGCCTCCTTGGCCTCAATCTCTGAAAGACAAAGAGAGGATAAGTCACAGTTAGGGAGTATCAATAATAATAATAATAATAATAATAATAATAATAATAATAATAATAATAATAATATTTATTTATATACCGCTTTTCCGCAGATCAAAGCAGTGTACAAACAGTTAAAAAACCATTAAAAACATTGCATAAAATAGATAAAATCCTATAATAAAACCATGCAATCACAAACATTTTAAACACAATCGTTAACATTCAGGGGTAAGTGTAGGGAATTGATGGCAACAGAGTAGGCAGCTTCATTCTTCGGGGGGGGGGGGGGGGGCTTGACAAAAAAGAAAAGTTTTAAGCCTCTTTTTGAATGTTTCTAGGGGCTTGTCAGATGGAGCTCCTTGGGTAGATCATTTCACATCCACAGGGCCACCACTGAAAAGGCCATCTTGGATGTGGCAACATATTTGGAAGGTGGAATTACCAGTAAGTTCTTCCCAGATGTTCTGAGTGTGTGGGGTGGATCATATGGGGAGATGAGGTCCCTCAAGTAACTCAGGCCTAAGCCATGTAGGGCTTTATAGGTAGTAACCAACACCTTGTATTGTGCTCGGAAGCGAATGGGCAGCCAGTGAAGATCTTTCAAGATCTTTCAAGTGACCAATCTGGCTGCCATGTTTTGTACTAACTGAAGCTTCTGGACTTGGTACAAGGGTAGCCCCATGTAGAGCGCATTACAGAAATCAAAACAAAGGGTGCAATTTTCAAAACAATTTTTACATTTGAGCTTGGAAAATGTGCTTATATTCAGCAATCACCCTGGAAAAACAGTCTTTATTTCTCGTATATTGTTCACTATTGCCAGGCAGAGTCTATGCATTTGTTGGCACATAGTGCTTTCATTGCAGGCTGTGGCTGATGGAACTCCACCAGTGCAAGATACCATTTTTATTGCTTTTTAGGACACAAGGAAAGGACCTGGCTCAAGACTGAACTGCTGGCTCATAGCTTCTTTAAAAAAAAACAACCTTAGCAAGAGTGTATTAGATAATACAGGTTAAATTAATATCACTAAAAACCTCCAAATAAAAATTAGTGTTGCTCGGTAAATCATGTAGCTTTGATGTGACTATTTTGCAGACTGAAATACATAGTAAAGCTAATACCCAGCTTTTTTAGATAGTGTAAATAATACTGACAGGCCTAAATCCAAAGAACAACTGACACATTGTGTTACATCCACTTGAGCCTGCATTTACCATTCAGGTTAAAAGTGGAAGAGAACTACAGGTCTCCACGGCATTTATGAGTTACTCAGTTTACATATAGCTGATTTCCTCCAACCGTACTTTTCTTGTGCTTCACTCCTTCAAACTACACTATTTGGCAGAATCCAATCATTCACAAGTATGCACATGAGGCCAGGAGAAAGGGAATACGTGCAGGTCTTTGAGTTACATGCACTGTTTTCTTATCAAGCGTGCCAACATGTCTAATTAATTTGGATTCTTGCTCCAGAATACAGTCCGAGGTTGACAGGTAAATGAAAAACTTGGATTAGCTGAAGAAAATAAAATGCTCCAGTTGACCTCTCCCTGGAGTCTCTCATTGTGCCAGAGCTCTCACAAGGTCCCAAGCCAGACCTTAATGGAAACATTCAGTTCAGTTCCAACAAAACAGTGGTTTTAAAGAGCAATCTTTTGGTTACTTTCAAATCTGAAGCCTTCTAGGTGTGGGGAGCAGGAGAAGCTACAGGGTTGAGCCATGAAAGACAGTACCTGAGTGACTTGAGGAGATATCTTGTGGGGAATTTGCCTGTGTACCAGTATCCATTTCTGGTCATTGGGGAAACCATCAGAGGTAACAACTATACAAGCCAGTTAAGCCTCCATGTACCAATAAAGCAAAGCACATCAGGCAAAACTCTCTTATTTTTAGGAACATTTCTTTAAGTGGACTTGGTCACTAGACCAAGGCATGAGCAATGTATGGTCCCAGCACCCCTTTTTGTCAGCATGTGCCCAGTACCACTGGTGCAGCAGACTTCATAGAATCATAGAGTTGGAAGAGACCGCAAGGGCCACCCAGTCCAACCCCCTGCCATGCAGGAAATCCAGATCAAAGCATCCCCCGCAGATGGCAATCTAGCCTCTGCTTAAAGACCTCCAAGGAAGGAGACTCCACTACACTCCGAGGGAGTGTGTTCCACTGTCGAACACCCCTTACTGTCAGGAAGTTCTTCCTAATGTTGAGGTGGAATCTCTTTTCCTGTAGCTTGCATCCATTGTTCCGGGTCCTGTTCTCTGGAGCAGCAGAAAACAAGCTTGCTCCCTCCTCAATATGACATCTTTTCAAATATTTAAACAGGGCTATCATATCACCTCTTAACCTTCTCTTCTCCAGGCTAAACATCCCCAGCTCCCTGAGTCGTTCCTCGTAGGGCATGGTTTCCAGACCTTTCACCATTTTAGTCACCCTCCTCTGGACACGCTCCAGTTTCTCAATGTCCTTTTTGAATTGTGGTGCCCAGAACTGGCCCTCCATTTTGACAGCAGTAGTCCCAATTAATTCTCTGATGTCCCACATTTGGCGTCTGCTTTTAAAATGCCCCAATCTTTCACTGTTCCTCATACTTTCTCTTTTGACCTCAGCATACTTCAATTGCTACAAAACAAGTTCAAAATTCAAAAGCAGCTTCTACCCATTTAACTCAGTGGGAGAAGAGGAAACAAACAAGTAGAATTTTGCCCTTCCCAGCCAGCCTAGGCAAAAGCAAACTGCTAGTTTGTGTCCTGTCCTTAATTAATAACTTTTGGCATCTTGACTATACTTGGATGTTATTCAGCTATACACACATTGTCGTTGTTATCTATGGAATGTTGGAGGGCAAACTGCAGCCAACAACCACAACAATGAAATGACATCTATTTTTGCCTTCCCTTTCAGAAGGGAAGGAAATACTCTACACTGAAGAATGGGATGAATCTATGCAGCAGAGTTAATTAATCAATTCTGTTGGTGTGTACTGAATTTTGGCTGTAAACTCTGCAGCAGTAGAATTTCTGGTGGGTTCTGGAGGGTACAAAGAGAAGGTAATTTTGAAAAAAAAGTCCAATCCTCACTAGAAAACTGAACACAAGGTATGATTCAAGGATCAAACTATAAGCAAGTAGTGGTCCTCATGCTTTGGTCTTCTAAATGTTTTGGACTTGGCCTCCCAGGATCCCTGACTATTAGTTATTTTGCCTTTGGCTTCTGGAAATTGACATCCAGTGCATTTGGAAGACCAAAGCTTGAGAATCACTGCACTAAACACATAAAGAGTAACTCTGTTGAAAGTTTAAGCCCCCTCCAACCACACCCATTCCCTGATCTTGATTGGATCTGAATATGTTTGCTCTGTGTAAGCAGAAAACACTATGAATTTAATGTACCATGCATTTTTTCTTCTTTTTTTTTCCAAGTTTATTTGTAGTTGCTAACAGAATATAGAAAGACCAAATTAAACATATATATTTAGAACAATAAGAATGCAGCTCAACAGGAAAAAAACCCTAACAATGTGAACAAACAAAGAGGAACACATAGGTCACAGCAAAAGTACAGTTGCTGGATTTGGTTCTGAGAAGTTGCCAAACATCTCAAATAATGGTTAAAATGGATTTTGTCCAATACTGGAGTTGTGAAGAAGATGGGCAATGATGAGATGAGTCTTTCTAAGCAAAGGGCTTCTTTCAGTTCCACTGAGAAAACAAGGGAGAGGCTCCTCCCAGACTTTGGAAACCCTTCCCTTGCTCTCCTTCTGCCACCAAGTCAAAACTTTGCTAACCCAGCAGGCTTTCAGGGTTGACTGCAATGAGATTTTTAAACAGTTGTATCATTCTGTTGTTTTTTATATTCTGTCTTTTAATGGATTTTTAATGGCTGTAATTCTATTAACTGCTTTTTAAAATATTTGATTTATTTTAATATGTGTGTGCGTGTGTGTGTGCATGCAAGTGTGTCTGTGTTTTTGTAAGTTTTTGACTGGATCTGCTTCCAACATTCTGTACATTCTGTCTTGAATCCCCATAATGGGGGAAAGGTGGGATATAAATTAATAATAATAATATAAAAAGAAAGGTCACCAAATGTCTGAAATATGTCTATTTTCTGTGTATACTTTTTACTTTTAAATATACTTTTACATTTACTTTTAAATATACTTTTTAAAAGACAGATGGAGCAAGATTCTCCACATCCATCTTGTGATAAGTTAGACCTTTCACATCGTTCCAAAGTTTTAGAAACCAGCATCCTCTAAGAACAACACAGCATACTGTTTGACCTTAATTCAAACAGGAAGATTCCCCATGCTGACAATCTTTCTTTGTTTCCTCCATGTGACTGCTGCAGGAAGGAATTCTGATCAAAAATACTCTGTAAGTGAAAAATCCATGGCTTTTAACAGTAGAGGTCTGTTAACAAAAAACCAACCTGAAGCCTAATATACCCTTAATGGGTCTTTGCTGAAAATGTCCACATAGGCTTTCAAACTATGATAATATTAATCCTCCACAAAAATCACTCCAATAGCATAATTGGGACTTGTTCCATTATTTTGAAAGAAATCCTAATTACACTCATAAAAACACATGGGGTAAAGCCAGGGAAGAGATAAAATTGGGAAATAACTGTAGCCACCAACACAGATGTGATATTTGCAAATCGATGGTGGTAATTAGTAAAGTTCATAATTTTTTAAAACATTGTTTATGAAGGCAATGGGAAACCATAAACGGTTCCCAAGTTAGAAAGTTAAAACTTCAAAAGTCCAGCTGTCACTAGCAATTTACATGTAAAGAGATTTAGGGCCCTTTTAAAAGTTACCTTATTAGAGGCTCTAATTATAGGAACATTTACTTTAGAGTAGGGTCTATTCTGAATACAGCAGGGTTTACACCTGAGGTACCACAGTTGGAAGTGGGATGCTAAGTAGTTTAACAAAAATGGTCACAAAGACAAAATTAAATCAAATCAAAAATCCAAAGATTTGCTAGGCAGATAACGGTAAAATACAACATTGTTTCTTTTACAAAGTACCCAAAGATCCAATTCATACCCTCCAACACAGGGGTAGGCAACCTGCGGCCCACGGGCCGGATGCGGCCTGGCAAGGCCTTGGGACCGGCCCCAGCCCAGTCCTGCCGCCGGGGCCTTTGGGGAGCAATTGTCTATAGAAGCCTCAGAAACATGCATTAATATTAACATTTTTTAAAAAATCAGCAAATTTTTTTGCATGTCCTCCATTTTTTAAAAAAAGTGTCTTCCATTTGAAAATTTTGTCCTACATTTGTCCTGGTTTATTTATATATTTAATTTTTTAAAAAAAATTATTTAATTATTTATTTTTTGGCTTCGGCCCCCAGTTGTCTGAGGGACAGCAACCCAGCCCCCGGCTCAAAAAGATTGCCTACCCCTGCTCCAACATGTAGCTGGTAAAAACAGCTAATACTGGAAGAAGCACTTACAATATTGCCACTTTCAATTTGATTGCCAGGTATAAAATATCCCTTAACATGCCAATAGTCTTCTTTTTTTCCTTTTGGAAATATTTAAAAAAAAAATTAATAATGTGCCTGGCACAGAGATTTGGGGTAATTTAAATGGTAGTGAATAAGTGAGACCCAATGTGGTGCAGTGGTTTTAGTGTTACATTTGAACACTGGAGACCAAGGTTTGAATTCCCACGTGGCGACAGAAATTGACCAGTGAGTGATCTTGACCAAGTAACTCTCCCTCAGCCTCAGAAGAAGGCAAGGGCAAACCTCCTCTGAACAAATCTTGTCAACAAAACCTGTGATAGGTTCACCCCAGAAGTCGGAAATGACTCAAAGGCACACAACAACACGAATAAGCAGACTCTTATCTCTTACTCTTATTTACCCTTAGCCCCAATTTATTTCTTAAGTGCCTTGGGAAAAAAAAGACATAGACACACATAATTAGATGGTTTCACAAACTACAGGGGTCTAATACATTGGTTCTCTCCTCACCACATTTTACAGAGATAAACCTAACTGCTTGCATTAACTAAAGCAGAAGTCGCAAGTTTACAGCTGCCCACCAGCTGCCTAGTGAAGCCATTTGATATCACTGATTGCCAGAATTTTAGTCCTCCAGAGTAACTTTTCCAAGCTCTCTGAAACCAAAAGGGCTTAGTGCCCTCTCATTCTTGCTGCTGTCCTTATGTATTAGCATTATCTATTATATTATGGTCTGGCATTGGGCATAATATATCGATTTTGGTAATGGTTTGTTTCTGATCCCTTCCTACCACACATCTTAAGCATGCAAGCACTTAATTTTGAAATACAGCAAAATTACAATATGGTAGTCATATTAAAAAACAAACATGCACATACAAAATTGGTAGAGGAAAGTAACATGTATTTCCAGCTTTTAGCACATACACTATGCAATTTATATCAGGAACGTGCAACCTATACTCTCTGGTTGATATTGGACTTTGACATCCATCATCTCTGATCATGTGGATTAGGCTGATACTTGATGGAGTACAACGACATCTGGGAAGCTGCATTCCTGATCCTCCTGGTGAAGGAGAACTTTGCTATTGTTCTAACAAAGTATAGATTTTACAGTCAAATTAATGCAGGCCCATCTCATTTACTCATTCATATATAAAATGGTGTGTGTGCCTCCTATGCAGAAAAAGCACCCAGGAGACAACAACAAAAGTGCATTCTCTTGACTTTTCTCTTGACTTTTCTGCACTTTCTACTTGGAAAGCCTGTTTCTCCCTATATAGTACAACAGTTATGCTGGCAAAAAATCTTAAAAGCAACAGAGAAAGGAGGTAAGATAGGAGTGAAGGTTGAATTTGTCTTCTTTTTCTCTACAGGATGAACAAATGCTTGAACAGGATGAAACAAATGCTTAAGATGTCTGAGACAGCCTACACATCTAGTTTGGCCCTTAAGATCAGATCTGAAGGGCTCCAGGTCTACCCAGGTTCAGATACACCCAAGAATGAGACCAGATGTGAATGTATTATTGCATCTAACAGCCTGGGTTTTGTAAAAAGGTGAAAAGCACCAGCTGTGGGTAAGGGTGTGGATAACAGAGAGAGAGTGCAGTCATTATTATTATCAGGTTCAAGGAGATGTTGAAGGGGAATTTAAACCTCCCTTATTTCAATACTATAAAAATCCCCTCCTACAAGTGCTGTGCTTGCTTTGTTGCGGTGGAGGTATTTCTCCTTAATTGCACTTAGAAAGACTTCCCTACATGGCTTGGGCCCAACCTATTTGAGGGATCGCCTGCTCCCATATAATCTGCCCTGCACACTCAGGTTCTCTGGGAGGAATCTATTGCAGCCTTTAAAAACCAGACTAACTGCTACCTTCCAGAGATCCTTCTCTGCAATTGCTCCCTAACTATGGAACGGCCTGTTGGACGAGATCTGTCAAATTGTCAGCTTAGACAGCTTTAAAAAAGCTGTCAAGATGGAGCTCTTCTGGCAGGCCTTTCCTGAATAAAAAGTGCCCGACCACAGAATGACTGCCCCCCACATCATGTATCAGCCCACTGCTCTGTCCTCATCATACTGTATATATTTTCTTTCTTTTTTATTCTGTTTTAATAGATATTTTAATTGTAACATGTTTAATCCTGTTTTAAGCGGGGGGGGGGGATTTGGGACGCAATTGTTGTAAATGTGGATTTTAATATGTTGTGAGCTGCTTTGATTGTCTAGTTACAGAAAAGCAGGATACAAATAAAAGTTTTATTATTTATTATTTTTATTCAAGGAAAATGGTTAAATTCCCTTTCACACATCAATCCTGAACATTATTGGTTCCACGTCCACAAACCGAATCTTCAGTTTAAATGCAAAGATGTGCTTTTAGTTTAGCTGCCAGGCCACTTAATTCTGGCTTATGACACACATTGCTTGATTGCTCCCACAGCAAGCAAGAGTGGTTAAACAAACCACTGACAATGTCTGTCTATCATGATGCCTGAACCCAGCCATCTGTCTTGTTTCTTCTCCTACCAGCCAAAGAAATAACTCAGGGTTTGTCATTGGCTTCTTGGTTTGATCATCAAACTGCAGATTGCAGTCAGCCCTTCGTATCCACGGATTCAACATTCCTTAGTTTGAAAATATTTTTAAAAATATACATTTTTGATGCAAACCTTGATTTGGCCATTTTATATTAGGGATGTCATTTTACTAGCCCATTACATTTAATGGGACTTGAGTACCATGGATTTTGATATCCACGAGGGGCCTTGGAACCAAACTCCAATAGATACCAAGGACCCACTGTATTTGTTTTTGTTAAGGGTGGGAAACTTTCTTGCTACATCCCCCATAAATCCTAACTATGTTGCAGGTTTATGGGAACTGTTGTGCAAAAATATTTGAAGGTTCACATAGTTGCTCACTCCACATTTCACCACTCTGACGAATTGTAACAGGAACAACTGAGCAGAATACTGATACTTAACTCTGAAAAACCAGTACAGTATTACAAAGAATGGTGGCTTATTGTTGCTTGTTAATCCAGTCACAGTAGTGTATTCCATTTATGCCCAGGTTTCTTACAGACTTCTGTTTCTACAGGACGAAGTCCACTATCCATTTGCATGTGAAATTACAGAGTGATTTTGTGCTACTGTCTCCTTTAGAACAATAAAAACTTTTAAAATTAGAACTAAATAGTTCTCCTATTAGTGACATACAAGAGAACTGGTTATAAATTGAAAATACACAGGAATAACAATGAACCTTTTCTATAAGAAAAAGAGCAGACAAATTATGAATGGGGAAATTTTTAAAAAATTAAAAAAAGAATTTGGTGTTTAGTTGGATTTTCAAAAAATGATCTTCATGATGAAATGAGGACAAGCTTCTTTGCTATATGAATGGAAAAGGGTACCTCCTGAATCAAAGGTCAACCTAAATCAGTATTAACAGTCATTTTGAAAGGAATTCTTCCCTGTCTCTCACTTTTGTTTCATATGATAATGACTTCGCTACTTGAGATAACACCTATCAGTCTGAAAAACTGACCAAGGTCTCTCTGTTTCTAATTAAGAGTCTGTGTTCCTGTAACTCTATACAAACAGTCACTGTATATTCGGAGCCCTTCTTATCTGGGTTGATTTACATGTCTCAGAAGGAAACACTTTTGTGGCATGACTTGTTTTAAAGTCAGGTAGTTCTAGCTAAGACCTAAATACCTTAAAGGCACCAGATCCTATGTGAAGTCGAAGGATTTCATGGCCGGCATCTCTGAAGATGCCAGCCACAGATGCTGGCGAAACGTCAGGAAGAAACTCTTCTAGAATATGGCCACATAGCCCAAAAGCACCAGATCCTGTCTGAGCTGGGAAACCAAGCAGGGTCAGCCCTGGTTAGTACTTGGATGGGAGACCACCAACAAATACTAGGTGGTGTAGGCTTCATTTCAGAAGAATGAACTAACAAAACCACCTCTAATTATTCTTTGCCTGAAAGAGCCATCTGAAATTCATGGGCTCACCATAGGTTGACAGGCAACTTGAAGGCAGGCGTACTTGCATGTGCGTGCACACACACACACACACACACACACACACACACACACACGACGCTACAGCTTTCAGGTTGGGAATTCTGAACACCTTCCCTAAACTGCAAATCCCAGGATTCCATAGGATGTTGCCATGGCAGTTAAAGAACACCACTCCATCAAGCCAAATATTATTAGACACATTCTTCCTTCTTCAGTGCATTGTTCCTCCCTTAGTAGTGTGTGTGGTTTTCCAGGAATCAAATCTGCTTTCTAGCATGGAACAGCCTGGATTGCAAGAAACAACTTGCTCACATGTCTCATGATGCTATAATAAAGTAACTGAAGAAGCAGTCTGGCCAAGAATAGGAAGAATTTTTACAAGCTGTAGATGATTAGAAGTCACTAGCTAAATTAGACTGCTCTCATGTTTGAATGCTATTGTGTCCCTAGAATCATCACATAACATATTTATTTTATTTTTTGCATTTATCCTTGGCCTTGCTGCCAATGGCCTCCAGAACAGTTCAAAAAATAATTCTAAATTAATAAACGTTTAACAGTTAATTAATTAATTAATTAATTAAATACTTCCTATGGAGTATGAGAGCCCGTGTGGTATAGTGGTTTGAGCACTTGGGCTATGACTCTGGAGACCAGGGTTTGAATTCCTGCTCAGCCATGGAAATCCACTGGGTGACTTTGGGCAAATCACACTCTCTTAAGCCTCAGAGGAAGACAAAGGCAAACCCACTATGAACAAAACTTGCCAAGAAACCCCCGTGATAAGATTGCTGTAAACTGGAAAAAACTTGAAGGGATACAGCAATAACAAGATTATGTAGCATAATGGTGTAATACGTGTAAACTTAAAGTATGTGAGTCAAGCTAGGGTGGAAAGAATATGACTAGTCAGCTCTTACGTTGAGGTGGCAATAGTATTGTTTTTATTTCTTATTTAGCCTGCTTCATGCCTAAGGTTAGGACATTTGCCCACAGAATGCTTCTCTGGTTCTATAAGAAGAAGAAATTCTTGAAATACTTTCTACAAATTCTAGAAAGAATTCAGTTCTTCAAGTAACTGACTACTCTGTGTGGCAGGGAGGCACCAATGGAAGCCCTGTTCACAGAGACTTTTGTAACAGAATAAAGAGGTAGAACAGAGATTCCAATAACTAGCAAACTATTCCAACCAACATGTGCCACCTACAAGCACCAGTGTATGATCTTGGTGGGGAGGGGGGCTCATGAAAGTTATTTCAATGAAAAGAAATTTCCCCTGGTGCTACTGTGAGTCTAATCTTATCCACTTACATCCCCAGCTCTCATGAGCAATTACCTATAGTGCACAAAATATCTAAAGGGCATAGTAAATCCCAACCTTTGGTCTTCCAGATGTTTTGCACTTCACCTGTCAGACATCCTACCCAGCATGGCATTCTGGTCAGGGCTTGTAGGATTTTGAAGTACAAAACCTCTGAAGGCCAACAGCTGAGAACTGGGTTAGAAAAGAAAAGAATACATGCTAGTATGGCATAGCAGTTTGAGCATTGGAGAACAGGAATGGACTCCCACTCAGCCATAAAACTGACAGGTGATCTTGGGTAAATCACATGCTCAGTCTCAGCGGAAGACAAACCTCCTCTGAAGAAATCTTGCCAAGAAGCATATAAAAGTCGCATTAGGGCCACCATAAGTTGGAAACAAATTGAAGGCACGCGACACACGCACAACAAATCTTAGAACTTGTTTTCACAACTATTTACCATCCTAAAGGTAGTATTACTGATTACTCAAGATCAGTTGCAAATACTAAGCCCTGTACATACTCATGTATAAGTCTAGAAATTTTAGCCAAAAAATTACCCACACAACCTGATTGACTTATCCATGGGTCAATGCAAGTACTGTATTTTTTTTAAAGGAACCATCCCATTGTGAAAGGAAAGAGTGTAATCTGTCCTGGAAGCACTGACCCCCCCCCCCCAACCACCTCTCTCATCTATCTAGCTTTAGTGTGAGGACAAACAGTTACGCATGATTGGATTTTGTAAGTTCTTTGGCATTATTTTCCTTTGCTTCATACTTTAGAGCCTGTCTTACATGTCTTTAGATTTTAGGCTCGACTTATCCACAGGCCATAGCAAAATCCATAATTCTGGCCCACAAATCTGCCCTCAATTTATGCATGAGGTCAACTTATAGTCGAATATATATGGTAATATTAAAGTGTGAAAATAAATGAAAATCAAGAACAATTTAATCTACAACATTATGTCAAAAATGCTTTTGGGTTTTAACTTTCCACTTTCTTCACCAGTTAACCTGGGCAATATAAACAGGTTTATCCCTGTTAGCTAACACAGCAATAGTGACAAAATTAAGTTTGGCTAAAATCCTGTAGTGAGGATAATAGGATTTGGACCCAGGTTTACCCATGTATAGACCAACCTGTCAACAGGTAGAATGAAGTTGCTGACTCAGGCAACTAGTCTGGGGTATCACAGATGAACACAATGTGTCACTTGATTTGTTATTATTTTATTTTTGTTGAAATGGAGGACATTTTGTGGGATTATGTGCCTCAGGAGTCCCAACACGTTGGCTAGCCTTGGATGCTATGCACTTTACTTGGGAAAAGGAGGACACCATTTGTTGTTCTGTCTTGGACAGCAAAATGTATTGGGCCAGTTCTGTTCCACCTCAAAGATCAACAGCATAGCCACACTGAATTATTATTTATGTAGTATCATTCCTCTGCCCAACACTTGGAAGGCACACAACAGCAACAACACTGTCATATTTAGTAGTGTATTGAGTTGTGGGCCTTGCCTTGCTTTCAATAAAGCATGGGAAAATTAAGTCTTGTACAAATTGTTTCTCAATAGTTGTGCCAGAGTGGAAAAATATTTAAATATGTTAATATACTAGCTGTTGAAACAGAAAATGTTTTTAAAAGGATGTCAGTCTTCCAGAAGTGTGAAGGACAGTGATAGAAAACAAGCACAGTACAAAGAAACATATCCTGAAATATTCTTATATATCAGTGGGATCTAAGCAGTTACCAGCATGCCAAAGCACTTGAATGGATTTCAACAGGACTTTTAGGGCGGCCATCTAGATTATTCTATTCAACTTTTGCCACAATGTAAATAGTCAATATGGAACTTAACAAGGATTATTTATTAAAAAAATGTTGTTTTGCCAAATTCTAAAGATAATCTAGTTGGCATTGTCAACACAGAAGAACTATCTCCAGTTTATTAGAGAAAAAAGATTAGCAATGAAGTTTACATCCTGTGTAGTGATAAAAATGTTACTTATGACTTTCAAGAATTAACCGCTGGCTAGTCATGTACATATTTTTTTTAAAAAAAAGAAAGAAAGAAGGGAGAACAAACAAAAAGAGCAAATATGAAGCTGTCCCTCTTTGTCTGATCTTTAGTCCAGCATTATCAGATTTATTAACAGTGAAACATTCTTAAGAGCCCATTAAGAAACAAACAGAACAGAACAGTTCAATACACACACCAAGTGAAGAACTTCCGTTACTTGCACTTCCTGCATGCTGGACACACAAAGAACAATATGCTCCTCAGTGCCTCTTCCCTAAAAAGGACTGGAAATAAGACTAAATAAAACAAAAAAATGTCAACATAGCTAGGGTGAAAACAGGATGACCACCAGAGACTGGAATTGTTGGTGTCAAAGCAAATTCCTTGATGTTAATTTGGAATGCAATTTATTAACTTTGATTGATTTAGTGAAAATTAGAAAATCAATTCATTCTTTTAATCACTAATAATATATTTATGACATTGTTTTATTTTTTAAAAAATAACTAAAGGAGCCATAAATGACCTAATGTGGCTTCTCTGAAAATACACCCATTAATAATTAAAATAAATGTAAACATCAATTATTTTTCAAACAATTAACATCATTGTAATTTAAGAATTTAACAATGTTGAAAACTGATACTTTTTTTTAATGAACTGGGTAAGAAATCAATTAATTCAAAATTCTGATGACAACTAAGTACTAAGTGGCTTTAGTGTTTCTGCAAACTCCCTATCTCTTTTTTTTGACACCATGAAAGATCAGAAAATTATTGTTGTATTTTGAATAGCAGGGGTGGCATATGTCAGATTTTCTACTTCATGGGCTGAAATAACTTGGCTGGCTTTGGGTACTATGGACTTCCCTTTGGATATATGTGGGGGTGCAACTGGCTATCCCTCTCAGAGAACAGCAGAACATCTTAGGCCTGACTGGGGAATGTGTTGATGAGAGGCATGTACAACTCCTTTGTTATCCAGGAGAGAGGGTAAGAGAGCAAAGGTCTGCTACTGCACTTTATCTAAAATTAAGGGAGTCATGCCTTTATTTTTACCACTTCCCCTTTTCGTCTCCTAATTTTCCTGCTAAAAATAACCTAGCCCTCTGTGCACTTTCTAAGAAAATACTAATGAGTATGAATAGCATTTTGTCTCCAAACTTTCCAAGATCCACTCACATACAGAGATTAGACAAATGTCAAATAAGATCTTTTCCCACCAGCTGAGTTTCATCAAATCACACTACAGGAAGCCTGGGAGAAGGCAAGCATGGGTAGGCTCCATATACAAATGTCATGGTGACCCTTCGTTGAGAATGTATTTGAGTAAATATTGTATTTATAGCGACCCACCACAAACACCACTATAGTCCTTCTTCCCCTGAAGCCAAGGCTTTGAAGTGACTGAGCTACATGACAAGCCATATGCTTCTCAGCCAGCTGGATGACTAGAGGAGACAATGTGTGACTAAAGAAAGCATGTGGAAGGGTCTGTTCTTCCCAGTGAATAGCCACAGCTATAGCAGCTTCATTTATATACCGCTTCATACTGCCTAAGCATCTCTAAGTGGTTTACAACTGTAAGCTAAGTGCCCCCAACAAGCTGGGTACTCATTTTAGTGACCTTGGGAGGATGCAAGGCTGAGTTGACCCTGAGCCCCTGGCTGGGACTGAACTCATTACCTTATGGTTTGAGAGTGAGTGGCTGCAGTAAAGGCATTTAAGCACTGCGCCACCAGGGCATATATGAATATTTCCCTGTAGAACAGAGATTCCAAATTGCTGGATGCTATCAAATGATGCATACACTCAGTACAGGTACAGACTTTCTATGGTGGGATGCTTCACTCCTAAGTGTATGTCTCATGGTTATGTCATTAGGTTCATAGCTTAAATACAGCATATGTATATGACAGAAACAATGATACCAAGTAAAATTACCATTAGTGTACACTTGTTCCTCCACATTTGCTGGGGTTAGGGGCACAGGACTCCTGTGAATGTGAAAAAAAAACGCAAATAACAAAAACACTCTGTTTTTACCTCAAAGAACACCTTTCTAGTTCCTCCAGTGCAACTCTGGGGTCAACATCTGCCAGACATTGACCACAGAATTGCACTGGAGGAGCTACAAATGCCTTGAGGAGTGTTCTGTCTAGGTCCTTCAGTGAGACATTTAGTTAAAGTTGACCACAGAGTTGCGCTGGAGGACCTAGGTATTCCTAGAGAGAATATATTAATAAAATTAATATTAAAAAATCCATGAGTAATCAAATCCACAAAGGTCAAAGCCACAAATGTGGAGGGACAGTGTAGATGGCTCATGCAAAGTTAATAAAGTGCTTAAGTAGCTCAGTCACACTACTACAGCTTAGCTTGTGTGTGTGTGTGTGTGTGTGCCTTCAAGTTACCTGTTGACTTGTGGAGACTCCATGCATTTCATAAGGTTTTCTTAGTCAAAGAATACTCAGAGGTAGCTTGGCATTACCTTCCTCTGAACTAAAGCCTTCAGCACCTAGTATTCTTTAGCAGTCACTTATACAAAGACTATCCAGGCCTGACTCTGCTCACCTTCCAAGATCAGTCAGAATCTTATGCCTTCAGGGTATAGCTATACTAACCGTCAAACCCAGCTGTCACTGCCATCTAGAATGGTTCCACATCATCTCCCTTTCCCTTCCTTTGCTTAACAGTAGCTTGAATACCACGATTCTGCAAGTGTGGAAAACATATCTAATGCAAAATTGAGATCAGTGAGAATCTTTACTCAGCCACTTATGTAAGAGTCTTTCTGAATATACAAATATATTGAAAATGTATAGCCAGTGCCTGCTAAAATCTGAGGTGAGGAGTGAGATTTCCAGAAGTCAGTGTCAAGGCTTTGCCTAGTCTCTCACATTGATCTTTATCCCCCATCCCTAGCAAAACCAGAAGAGATTACAAAAACTTTTAACAAAAGAATATATCCTGTTAGAAGAAAACATGCCAGTGTATTTTTATAATGCACATTGCAAAATTCAGTGATCTCGCTATTAATAATATAAAAACACCTGTTTTAATATTATATCCAAGATATCCAAGGATTCAGCGTGGCATGTCTGAAAAGTTTAATTTCTGAAGACTGGATAGCAAGAAAATACTCATATACATCACCATGAATGGAATGCTTTCCTGAGATTCAGTTTCATCATAGACTACATTCATAAACTAATTCTTCCCCTTATTTATAGCACATACACAAAAAACTTTCCAGAGACACTCGCTCCTTATTCCAAGCACATTATTACTGGAAAGATGGTATTTTCTAGAGGAAGAACAAATCTAGAGATATGCTGGTAACCTTGGCCTAAACAGCATAACCCCATCCTGCTAATTTGAAGCCTCTCTGCTGTAAAAACAGCAGCCTTCACATTCCTTCATATTTATCAGCCAAAGAATCAAAAACAAACAAGATGTCCTGACATTCTTCACTACACAGAATTATTTAAAAGTCACTTTGACCCTTGTAGCAGAGGAATAAGGTAAGAAACTTAACTGAAATGGCTAAACTCACTGGATTTGCCTCTATATTTATAGCCAGTTCATGGAGTCTACTCCTTAAGATGTCTAGTAAATCACAAACTTTCTGAAGACTATACATATTTCCCCCCGAAACACACACACATCATCATTTGGAGACTGGAATAAAGCATACTGTTGTTTGGGAATCCAGTCATTTCTAAAGATGACAGCTGAATCTCCATGTGGTACTCATGTGTCTTGGAACTGTATGTGTATGCACCTTCTAGTCATTTATCTGTGGCAACCCCATGAATTTTATAGTTTTCTTAGGCAAGGAATACTCAGAGGTAATTTTGCCAGTTCCTTCCTCTGAAATATAGCTTAAGCACTCAGGAATGCCAGGTACTGTAGGCGATAATAGACAACAGTAAAGTGCCACCAACTGAGATGCCCTGGCCTGCCTTCTTGGAAAGTTAAGAATCAAAAGAATTTCAATGCCCATATACTGAGGAGTTTCCAACATGGTGCCTATGAGCATGGTTACTGTCTGTAAGCATTTCTGATGGAGCTTCCCAGGCTTAGCATCCCTCATGGCTTTTTCTTTTGTTTAAAAAATGAAATGAGAAGTTGTATTGTTGCTGTTAAACAATTTATTTCTGAGAGTGCTTGTGAAGCCAAGAAGCTTTCTTTAAAAAATAAAAAGGCCTGGAGGTCTTCATCTTTAAGTGAACAGGCAGACTTGTAAGAAAAAGGTAAGAAGAGATTAGTTAAAAGTCACTTTTAAATAATCTCATCTTACCTTTTTCTTAAAAGAGTCACTTTGAGTCTTGTTGCACAGGAATAAGGAAATAAACATGTATAACCAAAGGGTGGGGACAACATGCCAAGGGGCTGGAGCCATACCAAGGAGTGAATTTGGGGAGGGGGTTCCTGGTGTGTTTTTTTGCCTGACCATATGTGTTTTTCCAAGCAGTTTGCTTTCTGTGAAATGGGTACTGGTTGTGCTTTGTAGGAGCAACTGCTTTCACATTTTGAGACTCAGATTTCACTCCTTGATACTCATTTTCCCAGTGAAGTTGCTTGTTCCTGAAAAGCAGTGATTCACCCTTTTATGAAGAGGGTATTGGGATATACAATTATGGGTTCAAAAAAATACTTTTCTGTTTTGAAGGTGGGACTCTTCCACTTCTGTCTTCCATTAGGTTTTTTAGCATGTTTGCATTTTTTCTCTCCCAGTCTCACCAGTTTGCTTTCGAAAAGTCAAACCCACCATTTTCTCTGAGTGAAACAGTCTTCCAAAATTCCAGACATGTTCACCAGTTCATCTTTCACAACAAGGCTGTGAGCAAAGCCCCTGTTAATTCCAAAGTATACAGAGTGGAAAGAGAAAGATTGGTACCAAGTCTACCCATCAAGTTATGGAAAATGTATTCCTTTACAAGCCTTTCCATACCACTTTTCATTTAAAAGAAATCCCCAGAAGTTCACAATAAACAAATCTGAACACATTTCTCCATGTGTCCAAGCTCAGTATTCTATTTAATATTTTTAAAATATAATACCAAGGTTTCTGCCATATCAAACATATAGCACAGTCATGTTTGTGGCTCTTCATACTTCTGTGGAAAACCAGAATTCATAAATGTAATTACTGCAAATGAGATCTATTTGTCTCACTTTGGATAGTACAAGAGAAGCATGAAAGTTCTTATTCTTACTGTTCTGGTCCAACCATTGTTGCTCTTTTCCTAAAATAATGTCTTGATACACCAATGGGGGCGACTTAATATAGGACAGTTTGCATTGGTTTTTGTTATATTTCTCTGATAAGCATTAAAAAGGAAGGGGAAACATCTGAAGTTATTTTTATGTCTTTAGGTCTTTTGGCAATACAGTGAAAAATGCTAGGGTGGGCCTGGTATTGTCTGGAGCCTGTCAGTTCTTCTGCATAGCCTCATTTCCTCCTTCCTGTTGCTAGTGAAGCATGAGAAACTTCTGTTTACAGTATAGGACCATCCTGTTTGACATACACCTCCCTCCCCATCCCCCCTTCATAGGCCAACAGACCATGGTTGTCTCTCACCAAAGCATATGAAAAAACTCCATATGCCTCTGCTGGTCCTGAGCAATTCATATACATTCCATTTTATTACCTGTTTCCGTACACTAGTGGACATAAGGTTTGGAAGATCTCATACTGAACATCTTTTCAAACTGACCTCCACCCCTGGCAGCCCCACACATGCTTTGAACATGATGTTTCTCCATGTGTGGGCTTTCCACGTACTTTAGTGGAAGACTGGTAAGTATTATATGTGCAAATTTGATACTGGAGAGGATGAAGCTCCTTGAAACAATGTGTGATACAACCTAGATTGCTCTGAATTTAACTGAATTGGGAAATCCAGAGATTGAATCTAGAACTGCCTGAATACAAAGTAATATATATTTCTACAAACTATAGGTCTTTCTCCTTTGTCTAGAGCTGCCTCCTATATAGTCATGTTAATTGGAAGGTTTTTATGAATTTCAAGTAGAGTTGCTGCTTATCAATCTATCCTAGCTCACAATGGAAACATTTACCTCAAGAGAACTGTGTATCACACATGCACTTTACCTTTCACCATGGCAAGTGTCTTGCTAACATCTGTCAAGTGCAACTTTCTACAGCTACTATGGTAAGGGTGGGCTCTGGCAAACACACTTTTGATCCAAAATCTGTAAATGCCTGCATGAAACTCCTTTCACCTTTTAAAGTCAGTCCTAATATTGTTTGGTCCACATGCTTAGACAGCTGCACATGAAAAATCTGAGCACTCTAATCCTATATAGAATTAGGCATCACATACTGAATACTGTGTGCCTAGAGATGCAGATTATTCTGAACAAGAGCAAGATGGAAGAGAAGCATATTAATTTTCTTTTAAAAAATCTAGAGCTACATATAAGAATATCAAAATCTTAGTTTATGTAAAATCAATGTCAAGGAATTCTAAACAAGGTAACTTAAAGGCTACCTGCAAAAGAAAGAACTTGACCTGGTTCTGAAAAGACAAAAGGAAGGGGTGGTGTTGGTCTGGACTCTGCAGGAGATTAAATTCAAAGCAGAGCCCCACTTTCAGCTCTGAACTTCTAAGAAGCCTTAAAGGGGAAATTGTTCCTTGGAACAGTCAGCTCCAAGTCATTTTAAGACTTTGCGGTCACACACAATATTATGAATGGGCCATAAGTTTGTATCAAGTGCAGTTACTGATAATAGATGAACCTTGGTGCATATGTGTGTGTGCATGTGGAAAGAGAGAGAGGTTCTTCACAGGCTAAGTGGCACCTCACTAAGCTCTGCAGTGGCTTTGCTCCATTAGCTATCAAAAGAAACTTTGCATATTCCCCAAATTCTCACAGATCTTGTGTATTCCACAATGTGAGTCTTCAGCAAGAAACCAGACAGTTAAAATGAAAGGGAACCTTTGAAAGAACATTGGTTTAGTGGACTGGAGAACACAAAGTTTAACAATGGCTCTGCCTGCTCTCATAAAGAGAGCCAGTGTGGTGTAGTGGTTTGAGCATTGGATTGCGACTCTGGAGACCAGGGTTTGAATTCCTGCTCAGCCATGGAAACCCACTGGATGACCTTGTACAAATCACACTATTTCAGCCTCAGAGGAAGGCAAAGACAAAGGCAAAAACCCCTCTGAACAAATCTTACCAAGAAACCCTCATGACAGGTCCGTTTTCAATTCTTGAAGACATACAACAATAACAACAACAACAAATCTCATAAAGGTGAAGAGGGATACCAAAACATGACAGTGAAAGGAAAACCAATGGCCAAGTACACTGGCCCATTAAACTACTCATGCATGGAGTAGTACCAATCAATCCCAGCCATTTTAGAAATAATCTTCAACTGAGGGGACCACAGCCAGTCTGTCCTAATCTCCCCCACAAGGCTCTGCTGTGCAAACATTTGGAGGGAATTACCCAATTGAGACTCCTCAATAAGGATTTCCTGGTCACCTATGATAACTGCTAATCATGTCTATGCAAATATTGTAGCCCTTTTGAATTTTCCCCTTTAGGTCATAAAAGACTTTGCCACTACATATTGGCAAGTAACTTTTGAGATCTAGTTTGCAAGGCTGACAATCCTCATACATTCTCTCTGGTTTTGAAAATGAAAAAAAAGTAGGCTAGTGGATCAATTATGCTTCCTCCATTTGATCCAACAGAAAGACAACATAATAAAGATCAGTTAATTAAAATGGAGGCACCCAGAAGTCTATTGGGTTAGATCAGATGTACAATCTAGCAAAGAACTTGTAGCCCAGATGGATGCTAAATTAATCAAAATTTGAGCAGCAGATATATTTACATACCCATGAAAAAAAACCCAACAACACTCCTCAATCTGCTAGGCTATTATCTTCTTTCTAGTTCAATATAAATTGCATTGTAAATGTAACCAGATTCTCACTATCCAGACTACTGGGAGTTCCTCAATCCTTCTGAGACTCCCAACAGCTCAAGAGAGAAAATGCATCTGTAACTGATGACTGTGATAATGTTACAGTTGCTCAAATAAAAAACTCTGCACTTTAAACAAAAATGGGGAGGGAGAGGGAGAAAATCCACTATTATTGTTAGATAAGGTGTAAGTCAAAACCTGGGGCACACTGTTAACAGGCAAAACATTCTGCCAGATTGCCTGAAATTTCATCTTCAGGGAGCAAGAGGCAGAATGTTAGCTAGACAAGGTCATTTGTCTTGGGAGCTCTTTGCCTGCCTGGTGCCACCAGATCTCCAGCACATATATTTTAGCTCACGCTCATTTATTTATTCTAGAGTAACAGGAATGAGAGTAGCACTTCCCAGCCTGATTTAGAGGAGGGTAGGCACTGGTGCCATGCACACAGTTGTCTGGTAATTTTCCTTCAGGGACTGCAACATTCACAAATTGTTCTTTAAACTATCCCAAGTTCAAACATTCAAGAGGAAAAGGAAAAAAAAAAAAGGGGGGGGGAGGAAGCATGCTGTTGGTATTTTCCTCTTCTTGAAGTTCCTATTGCTCTCTGAATTGGGCGTTTGCTCATGATTCAAGGACAAATCTGGCCCTAAGTGTAAGTGTGAGAGGGTCATTTTCCCCCAAAGGAAAACAAAGGAATCAAATTAGGGATGCTGTTGGAATATAAAATGCATCCAACCTCTGAATGCCCACCTCTGTCATGAACTGATATATTGCCTTGATCATGCATACCCAGTATCTTCATGTGCTGTTGAACTGGTAAATTAGAAATGATATGGAGGGCTTTCTCTCCAGGGCAAAAAGCCTGAACTCTGCTGTGACGTTGTCAAGCACACAGCTTACAAAACCTACTTTACAAATCACCCAGTGGACATGCTGTTCAAGGGATTCTGGTACCTCTAGTCTGAAAATTAAGTTTTCCAAGCTATGCTCAAGCACCTCTTTAAAATTCAGAAAGCATGCAGCTAGGGATTGTGGGAACTGTAAACCAAAACATTTGGAGAACTGTGTGTGCTGCTTTCCCACCCACTCCAGTAGAGAGGTCCATCTGTGACCCTCTGGGTTGAATACTCATCCTCCACAGCAGAAACCTAGTTTGGGTTTATGGCTTAGGATCTGTTTGGAAAGGTCTGAAGTTATGCTAAGAGCAGATAGATGATTTGGATGCATAGTATCTCAAATTCAATCTCTGCCAAATCTGGCTGGAAGAACCTCAGACTGCAGAAATGAGAAAATAATGCTGCCTAACAGTCTGAGAAATTCACTAACAATCCCATGGGAAATCAGATGGGAGAAATGGTCTGGACACAGCATTAAGAATAGCTGAGAATCATTACTCCCAGAATGACCAGGGAATTCTGTTATCTGATAAGATGTAAATTTTGCAAGCATGAGTATTAAGAAAAGAAGAAGAGACCTGTTGAGTTAGACTGAAGCCCTACCCAGGCTAGGATTTTCTCCTCATAGTGTTCAACCAAATGCCTAGGAGAAGCCTACAGACATGACATGAACTCAAGAACACCCTCCCACTTCCCAGCAACTGCTTTTAATGCTGGGAATAACATGTAGCACGTCCATATGTCCACTTGTCTCCTTCCTGAAAGAGGATGGATAGCACAATAAAAATGTTGTTGCATGCCTTCAAGTTATTTCCAACTTAATAATAATAACAATATCTATTTGTATTCCGCTTTTTGATAAAGGAATCTAAGCAGATTCCAACAGTATAATTAAAACATTAAACAATTAAAAATTACAATTAATAAACCCCAAAACCTTATGGCAACTCTAAGGCAACCCTATTATGCCTCCCCCCAGCAATTTTTGTTTAGAACAGGGTTTGCCATTGCCTTCCTCTAAGGCTAACAGAGTATGTATGTCTTGCCCAAAATAACCTAATGGGTTTCCATGGCTGAGTGGGATTTGAACCCTGGTCCCTAGAGTCTTAGTATAGGACACAGATCACTACAACAAGCTGGTTCTCACTGAACATATCTTTATGGGAAAAAACATTTGTGAATTGTGTGGTCAGAAAACCAAATCCAGCCCAGAGTTGGCTAGAAGATTAATGCTAACAGCAGATGCTGGTGGCTTCTATGCCAGTGGGGTGGTGATTCCACTCTGGGTTTTAGTCTGAACTTTGAATGAGCTATTCAAAGTGCTGAACTTTATCCTAAAGCCCAAAGCAGATTCATCACCCCAGTGACATGGGAGTATATCCACAATGCATTGTTATAGTCATTTGATACTAGTTTAACTGTCATGGCTTCATCCTAAGGAATCCTGGGATTTGTAGTTTTGTTAGGTACTTAGAATTCTCCCCTAGAGGCTTCTAATGCTTTAATTCAGGGGGGTTTATTACAGAAGTTTATAAATCTCACCAAACTATAAATTCCAGGATTCTATAGGATGGAAGGTTAGCAGCTAAACTGGTATCAAAATGCTATAACTTTGCAGTGTGCACACATTCCTGGATGCCACCAGCCACTACTAGGTACTAACTTTTCAATCTGTCTTCTCTTGCTCTTTAAGTATTATTAACATCCTATGAGTAAAGCAATGCAATGCTATTTAAAAGTAACTCCTGAGGTCAATGATTTCAATATAAGAGGACCACAACCTTCATGTATATATCTGTGTTTTGTTTTCTGAAAGACATTTAGGTCATCAGGCAAGCTTATTTCTCAATGCAACGTTACAAGGGTTACTAGGCTGAGGGTGACCCATTGCAAACTGCTGCATCTTCAGGATTTCTTTCTCCTTTCTCTCCCTCTCTCAAAAAGGAGCAACAGGCACATGTTAGAGACTCCTCCTAAAATGTGTTACACCTCATTTGCTGCTACTTAGGTATGGCCTTCATTAGAGTTAAGAGAAAGATTTTGTTCCCAATGATGCTCCAAGTATGTCATTGGCAGGCTTTTGTGAGAAAGGAGACGTTGTGGTACCCAAGGTAGACCACAAAAAGAGTTTGTTTTCTGTTTGTGTTTTAAAAATAAAACCCCACAAGGCATTGTTTACAACTGGCAGGGGGTGTTGCTCCTTGGAAGGGATCAAAGGCTCCTAGGATGACATCTTGAACTCAGGCACCATGGCTGGGGGTGGGGGGTATTTGGCTCTTAGGAGCCACCCGGTTAATTATTGGAAGGAAAGAAACTTCAAAAGGGGATTGTAGGTTTCCTTTCTCTTTAACTCCCCTCAACCCCCCCCTCCAATTTAACTCCTTTCTTCGATTGCTCTCTTTGCAGACTCCTACCTACACACAGATCCAAGTGACATGGACATTTTGGCTTGAAACAGGGGAAGAAAAAAAAGCACACACACACACACATCACTCTGCTAATCTAAACTAATCTAAAACACATTTCCAGGAAAAAGCTGCCACATGGCTTCAGCCAGTCAAGGATTTCTCCTCTTCCTGTTTCATTAGGAGCCCTAGGCTATGATCCTAAGCACACTTCCTAGGAAAGAATCCCCAGTGCATATTGTACAATGGGATTTAGTTCCAAGGAAAGGATGAGACTGTTATGTACCTTCTTGTCATTATTACAGTTAAAAGTTTGGGAAAGTTAGTTTTTGAATTACCGCTCTCCAACCCCCCCCCCCCCCCACCAGCCAGCTTGGTCACTGGGGATAGTGGGAGTTGTTGTCCAAAAGGGACACTTCCCTCAGCTTTGTCCCTTTTCTCTGCTGTGTGGCCAACCCAACATTCTTTCCCTCCCCAGCTGCACAGTCATGACCCACTGCTGGATTTTGATTTTCCAAGGAGGGCATAAACCAGGTGAAGTGGGAAAGGATCTCAAAAGCACAGGACCCATTAAAAGTGGTGTTGAATTAAATGTTTTGGTTCCTTGTGGACTACAACTCCCACTATCCCCAGTCAGCACAAATGCTTCAGGGTGCATCTATGAGAGCCGGCACTGTGTAGTGGTTTGAGAATCATACTATGGTTCTGGAGACCAGGGTTCAAATCCTGACTTGGCCTTGTACAGGGGTGGCCCTGGAAGAGTCACACTCTCTCAGCCTTAGAGGATGGCAATGGCAAACGCCCTCTGAATAAACTTGCTTTGGGGTCAGTGTAAGTTGAAAATGCCTTAAAGGTACACAACAACAACAACAACAAGGGCATATCTACTCTGTAGAAACAAAACGTGGTCATGTCCTCCCTTTTTCTCGAATGTTCCACATGCTGGCAGTGGTCCCCAAACTGTGCCCTTTAAGCGATTTTGGATTTGAGCTTCCAGAAACCCAGACTATTGGCCAACATGGCTGAGGCTTCTGGGAGCTGAAAATTTCTTAAAGGGCACCATTTGGGGACACTGCAGTAGAGCCTTGTCCTCCTTTGTGACTATTATATCTGGTCACCCTGCACACAAGGTGCCCTTCCTGCCAGCAAGCTGGAGACCAGGAGCGAGGAAGCAAACCAGAGAGCCAGGCAAAGCAAATACCCAACATTTCTGAAGGGGGCAGAGGATTTCCCCTGAAGACTTGTTGCAAGGCGTCTGCCTACGTGCCAAACGAAGGGTCTTCTTTGCCCTTTCGACTCTGTTGGAGGCTCACCCACCTCTCCTGGCTGGAGATCAGGAGATTAGATGGTCCCATCTTGGCTTCTGCTTTTGTTGTGGGGGAAGAAACAAAAACAGGAGCCAAGGTGGGACCATCTAATCGCCCGATCTCCAGCCAGCTTGACTGATCAGAGATTTCCCCAAAGGGGCTGAAGTCACACCTTTGCCAGGGGTCTGGATCCCAAAGCAAAACTTCCTCAAGCCACCTCCTCAATCCATGCCTCAGGCCAAAACTTCTCTCCCACCCCCACAACATTTTAGGCTACCTTCTTAGGCAACCTGTGCATGCCTCAATGCATGTGTGAGCTGCTGCCTCTGCTGAAAAAATTGGGCAAAGCCAACCATCATCACAATATCCTGTTGTGGTTTCAATCTCTCTCCTTCCTTTCAGAACTTGGAGAAGTTTCTGGCATGGACCACAGCTCCCAGCATCTCGACTTGGTGGATTCTGGGAGTTGCAGTCCAAACAAGGAACCCCTCCAGCTCTAAAATTATAGTGGAAAGAACCCCCTTTGAGTATTCTTTACCTAAGAAAATCTTATGAAATACACAGGATTGCTGTTAATCGACTGGCGACTTGGAAGACTTGGTTGGGGAATTCTGTAGTCCAGGTACAACTCGGTCCTCTGTATTGACGGATTCTTTCTTGATAGATTCAAGCATCCGCAGTTTGAAGATAGTCCAAAAATATATCAGTTTCAAAAAAAGCAAACCTTGGTTTTTGACATTTTATATAAGGGCCACCATTTGACTATGCCCCTGTACTTAATGGGACTTGAGTATCCACGGATTTCGGTATCCACTGGGAACCAAACCCCAGCAGACACCAAGAGCCCACTTGTAGAACAAATATGTAACCTTCTCAAGCTCTGAAATAAAGGGGGAAGGAGGGTTGCCCACCCCTTGGACTGCAACTCCCAGAATGCCTGAGAGATTCAGAGAGGTCTCATCCAAAAGTAAGAGAGTAACTTTCCCCAGCTGGACAGAGATCCAAAACACACTTTAGAAACAGTCCAGTCTGAGACCACTTTCACTGCCTCAATGCTAGAGAAGTCTGGGAGCTGTAGTTTTGTGAGACCTTGAGCCTTCCCTGTCAGAGAGAGCTCTGGTGCCATCATAAGCTGCAGTTCCCAGGCTTCCCTAGCCCTGAGCCAGGGCAGTTAAAGCGGTCTCAAACTGGATGATTTCTGCAGTGTGTTTGGGACCTGAGACTTTTATTTCCTGCCCTCCCCTTTTCAGGAACGTCCTCCACTTTTTTGGGTGGTGCGGTTTGAAAGTGACCCAAGCAGGTCCTCATTTTCCCGGACCCGCCCTCCATGTCCACCTTCTATTCTATCCCCTGCCCTCCCTCCTCTGTTCCCTCAGGAGGACCTTGGGCTTCCTTCCCCAAATGGCGGGAACTTACTTGTCAGGATCATGCCGTTCTCCGGCTGCTCTTGGCACAAGGGCCGGGGAAGCAGAAGGAAGGCCGGCCACTGCTGCTGCTGCTGCCGCTGCCTCCAAAGCCCCAGGGGCTCCGTCTGCTCCAGGGTCCCGCCTGCCTCCTCCACTCCTCTCTCCGAAGAAGCCAAAGCCCTTCAGAGGCAAAGGAGGGGGCTAAGAAGCCTCCATCCCAGGCATCGCCCTCCCCTTCTCCTCCTCTTTCTCCTCCTCCTCCTCCTCCTCCAGGGGCTGGTCAGAGGCTGAGAGGAAGGAGGCCAAAGAGGGCTGCTGCATCCACACTGGGGAAATAACCCGGTTTGGCACCGCTTTAACTCTTTGGTAAGAGAGGAGGGATTCCTAAAGGCCCTCCACTCACAGCAGGACTAAGAAGCCTGGGCTTACACTTCTAAGAGTGTGCCTAGCTTTTGTTCTGCAGCTGCCTACATTTGTCTGGAAGAAAGTCCTCCATTTTGTCCAGGAGGAGTTCCAAAATGTCCTCCATTTGGAGCAGGTTTCAGAAGCATGGGTTTACATTTCTAGGAGTTTTCTTAGCTTGTATTTTGGAGCGCCCGACATTTTCCTGGATGGTCCTACATTTGTCCTCCTTTGTGACAAGGACATCTGGTCACCCTGAGTGGACTGTCTCCAGTAATTTTGTTAAGCCACCAAGTCTTTTTTTGGGTTGTCTGCCTTCAAGTGGTTTCCCACAAAGACCAGATTTGAATGCAACACTATAACTGTCATTAGCATTTTGCATTAAAAACCCCAAGAAAACTCAAGACGCTTCCTCTCCTCCTCCTCGTTGTTATATGTGAACTTTAGCAGGGGTGGTCCCTGGGCCACATGCACCAAGCCCCCATTTTGGCAAGATCATAGACCTTCATTCATGACCACTGTTGTGGATGTGTGCCTTCAAGTCGTTCCAGACTTATGGTGACCTTAAGGCCTTTCATTGCAAGTTCCTTCAGAGGGGCTTTGCCATTGCCATCCTCTGAGGCTGGGAGAGTGGGACTTGCCCAGTGGGTTTTAGGGCCAAGTGAGGAAACAAACCCTGGTTTCCAGAGTCAAGGGTCTTTCCCTTAACATTATTGGATATCCCTGACACTGAATACAGTTGGTCCTCCACGTTTGTGGCTCTGACTTCTGTGGATTTGGATCGTCCATAGATTTGATTAATATTTTCTATCTAGGAATCTCTAGGTCCTCCAGTGCAACTCTATGGACCTAGATATTCCTAGAGAGAGCACTTCTCTAGGCACTTGTGAGCCCTCCAGCGCAATTGTGTGGTCAATGTTGGCCACAGACTTTTTCAGCCAAAGGGCCTCCTTCTCTCCTGAGACACATGCCAAAGATGAGCAGGGCCCAAAGCTAAACCAGGCTCATCAGACACCCCCTCACAACCCAGGTCTAAACACCCTAAACTAAGGCATCAGGTCCTGGCTGATCTTGGCTGCTAAGCAGGGTCAGCCCTGGCTAGTGCTTGGATGGGAGACCCCCAATGAATGCCAGGTGCTCTAGGCTATATTTCAGAGGAAGGAACTGGCAAAACCATCCTCTATTCCTTGCTTAAGAAAAACCTATGCAATGATGGGGTCACCATAAGTTAAAGGGCAACTTGAAGGCACATACACAAACAATCTCATAATTAATTTGACACTCTTGTGGAAAAAATAAATCTGTTAGTCTTTAAGGTGCTGCAAGGTTTTCCTCTTCTCTTATAGAGTAATATATTCAGCAGTATCATTATAAATAATATGCAGAATACTTAGCATTCCCTTAGCAGGGGACTTGTGTGTATTTTTGCTGGATCATACCTGTTTTCTGCAATTCCACAGGCAATACTTTACATACTCCAGCTTTCTTCCTCCATGAGGTATTTTACACAGCAATTTTAATGGGTGAAAGGTGTGTGTGTGTGTGTGTGTGTGTGTGTGTGTGTACAGCGCTGTGTAAATTTACAGTGCTTTATAAATAAAGGTTAATAATAATAATAATAATAATTCGTATTGGGGGGGTGGGAGGTGTAATAGATTGTGCAACTTCTTCTGTATGAAATGGATCAAGTGTGAGTGGCGAAAAGTTGAAGTTCTGAAAACTTGAGAGTCTGTAAAACTTGCATGAATTGTGAAAGCTTGAGATTTTACGATGAAGCTGCCCAACACCCAGAAATGGAAAAATTTAAGCTTCATTTACTCAGTGCTATGGCTCATCACCTTAAATTATTCTTGTGCTATTGAAACAAAGTTTCTTTTATCCTCCAAAATAATGTAACTAGGGGAAAAAATGAAAGTACTGTATCAGGGGACCTCCAAAAGGGAATGGTATACATATTGCACACAGAATGTCAGATCCATATTCTCTTCTCTGTACAGCATCCAGGGTCCAACCATTTCTTTTGCCTCACAAGTAGATTTTTGCAAAAGTATGCAGGGATGGAGCTCCGCTCCGCTCTGGGGCCACAACAAACTACAGTTCCCAGAATTCCATAGCATTGAGCCAGTTAGTGGTGTGAAACTGGATTATTTCAGCAGTGCTGTTGCAGCCATATCCTTAAACAAGGTGTTCTCTCTCACTCATTCTCTGAATAGAAAATGTGTGAATAGGAAGACTTTGAGACTTTGCCCACACAGCACAGCAAGCTTTGAACTGAGACTAACTCAGCACTCATGCATTCAGCTGTAGGACGCACAGCCAGTGGGCATGTGCCCTTTGTGGCACAACAGCCAGTGATGGACAACCTAAGATGACAGGCAAAGTCAGGGGCTAAGTGTTCATTCAAACATCCACAAACACCCAGGGCAAGGCAGGCAGGCATTCCCTCATGCAAACAGACACAGAAGGAAATATTTACTGTGGAATATTTTGGCTGGAAGTAGCCTAAGCCAGTGTGGTGTAGTGGTTTGAGCTCTGGAGATCAGAGATTCCTCACTTGGCCATGGAAATTGACAGGGTTACCTTGGGTGAGTCACACAGCCTCAGCCATAGAAAACCCCATGATAGGTTCACCTTAAGGTCTTCATAAGTCAGAAATAAGTTGAAGGCACGCAACAACACAAGCCTGAGCTGGAGGCAATGGTCCATTTCCTCTAAAGCATGAATTGCCCCTCCAGTGCTCTCTGTCATTGTTCTGGCTGAATGCTTAATGCCTGAACAGTTTGTGTGTGTATAGTTGCCATTTACATCAATGTTACATGTAATATACAAGAAACTCTTATGTCTGGCAGTCTGAATGCATTCCCTGCTTCCTTACATTTTCTATGTGGATGGACAATTGTGCTGGATCAAATGTTTTATTTTATTTTTATTCTTGCACTGATGCAGCCCAATGAACATGTCCTCTCCATTGGTCTGCATCAGTGCAAGAATAATGGTAAAATAAAACATTTGATCGTTGGGACTGGGGAGGTTTATGTGGCCTACAGGCTACACTCCCCCCCCCCTACAGATAATAAGTCTCCCATTTGCATCTAATAGAGTCTTTGCGAGCCATCCCAGGGAAAGGCAGGATATAAATAAAATTAATACACAATAATAAAATAAAATTACTTTGCAAGCCAGTTCAAGTCCATGGCCCAGTTTCATCAGTAAGGTACCTCTATCCACACATAGTGGTTCCATATCCTGCCATCTGCAGCAACTGATTACCTATATCCCCCCCCCCCAACTTATGCCTGGCATTAGAGCTCTGGTGAAAAAAACCCCAGCAGTGTTAAACAATCTAGCACTTTACATTGTAGGAACTGGAAATAATACAAACCTCAGTCTGCACCAATCCCTCTTTAAATATTATACAGATTTGGTGGAGCATGATCATTTCAAAAATCCACACCTGAATTTTTGAAACATGTGTCATTTCATTTTGCAGTGACATGTTGTACCTACAGCCCCACCCGCTTTTCGGGCCAACCATTCCTGAGCTACACAAACTGAGTAAACATTGTTTATTGGTTCCTTACTATACATGCACACTTCTGAATCATACTGGAACTTTTGCAGTGAAGATCAGGGAAGCTTGAATGTGATTCACAAGGCCCATCTTTGCTTTTTCTTTTTCGGCTACATACTTTTAGTATAACTCAGCTTTTAGGGATTTGCCTGTAATAATTTGACAAGCAAAGAGCAAGAGACACACCTCCCCTCCAATCCATACATACAAAGCAAATAGTCATTCTGACACGATGACTTACTCAGCATGCAACCCAACAATTTATTTAATTCAGGAACTCACAGGATCAATCTCACCAAAGTTTGTGTATTCCCCAAACAGCTGAACTTGCAATGTTAGTCATAGTTTTGCCAGTGTTTCCCTAAAACAGTTACTACTGATGATGGGTGAGTGTCTGGAATTGGCTCAGTATTTATGAACTTCCTTAACAAGTGCTGAGAAAAAAATCTGCCTCTTTTCCAAGAGTTCTCTCCTGGTTTATAAATGTTGGCACATACTTTGTGATGGTGCTCAATGAATGCCTGTTATTACATCATGCCCTGGGTAGGAGCAGTGTGTGCAGATGCTACCCTTTCACAATTGTTTTCTGACAGCTGCCTAGTTTAAGGATGAACCATTTAACCACAGCCTATTTTTGTTAGGGCCCTAGAAGGACTGAAGTGATAGAGCAGATTAAATTGGATAGACTGTGCATGTGTATACACTAAAAATATTATTAAAAAGGGCCAGTGCAGGAAAACACTCTAGTACCATTTCAACGATGGTACTAGAACAAATGGCAAAACAAATGGTATCATTTGAGGAATTTACTTCTGTCCTTCTGGACCCACAGATATACCTGTAAGTAATTTTGCTGTAGTGAAAGCTATCAGCTTTAATCACATGGAAACTGATTTCATTCCATGAGATTTCTCTATTGAAAACCCCTCATGTAATGATAACTAGTTCTATTTATTAGGTTCAGTGATTAGGAGGATAAAATGGACAGCCCAATTAAAGTTGCTGTAGTTATTATAAGCTATTATTAAATAATATTTCACATGACAAGTAATAATGTTTTCAGAAACTTACATATCATACTTGCCTACACTGTGCCCTTTTCTCCTACTCCACTGTCACAAGCTCAAGGCTGAACAAGATGGCATATAAAACAAGCTCAGATTCCTTTCCTGATCAGCCTTGGAGAAAAAGGCCCCAGCACATCTGAACTTGTCAGCCACTTTCACGCAAACAATGATTTACACAATTACTGATTTAGGGGCTTATTTGAAATCCCTAACAGAAAATGGGACAGTCTGATGAGGTGGAGTGGTGGTTGATGGCGCAACTTTAAGCTCAGTTTCCAGTGTATCCCACTCCTAGAAACAATCTTTTCCTTTTGATTGATTGATTGAAATTTTATTTATATACCACTGTTCCTATGATCACGGCGGTTTACAAACAGAATAAGATACAATACGATACTTTCCATAGCTTGCAACAGAGTTGAGCAGATTCAAAGTCATGGGAATATATTTCCTTTTGTAAAGACCTAGAAACCTGAGATGCTCTATTTGGAGCCAGGTGTAAAAAGCTCACACTTGTAGAATTAATCTGAAACCCAGGGAATTTGTTTTTTGTACTAGAACTAGACTGAAATGAATCCTTCAGTTTAACATCCCTCCCCCGCCCCGGAAAAAAACCCCCATCTCTACTCCTGTTTACACCCAGTTGTCAGCAGAGTTATATAGGACAGGGAAAGATTAGCAAAAGGATATGCTTTGTTTGTGTTACATTTCTTTGAAAACTGAGTTTAGAAATCCTTAACAATCCTTTACATGTAATTCAGATCATCTAGTCATCAGTAAGATCTCAAACTACTCCTGGCAAACCATTGATTTACATAACGCATATCTATAGATAGTTTCATCCTCATGAATAAAGATCGTAAACATAGCCTAAAGGCTAAAAAACTATGTACTTAATTGATTAAAGTAAAAACCTAATGAAAGAAAGGAGATGCGATCTTACTACACAGTTTCTTGTTCTCTCTATTTTTCCCTCTGCTTTGCTGAGAAGTATATACTGGTGTTTGGTAAGGACAGTTTGAGCAGATTAAATCAGGAGGCAGATTGATAAAATGTTCTGGTGTTTTCATTGTGTGAAGATGTACTTTGGAGGTAAAGTACATGTTTACACTCATTATACACAAGATATCCACATAAGCATCAGATCATGCTGAAATCTGACAACAAATAACAAGTACATATATTTTGTATTGTGTCTCTGCAAAGCATTCACATTTTTAAGTGAACTGTTGCTTCTGTAAGGTGTACCCAAACATACATCCTTAGTGGAGTTTATGGTTGAAACAAGCAGCCCATTTTGTGCACAGGTACAATGTTTTCGCCCTCATTTTGTTTTCACAGGTACAATCTGCTCCCTACTTTAGGGATAAGAAAAAAGAAAGAAACAGATCTTCAAATTGGGAATGGAACCAGCAGTGAACTGTGTTGATCTGGGTGTGTGTTGTGTGTGTGTGTGTGTGAGAGAGAGAGAGAGAGAGAGAGGAGAGAGAGAGAGAGAAAGAGAAGAGAGACAGATGACTAGACCCTCTCTTGTCTTTCGTCTCTGAGCATGTCTTCAACTTATTCAATCGGAGTGGAGATTCCTGTAGCCCTATCCATATATAGTTTAGAACCAAGTGTCAAAGTTTTTCCTTAGCCCTGCGTAAAAGTGGGTTTTTTTTAAGGTTGGAAACAAAATGAGCCGGATAAACTTTCCAGCAGTAAATTTTAAAAAATTAATTTAAAAGAATGAGAAAAAGAGAAAGAATGAAAGGTGACTGGCTGCCTTCCTAAAGCGGCAAGGAGACATCAAGCAGACAAACAGGATTTATTTGCTCAGACACATTGTCAAAAACACTGCAACGAAGGATGGGAAAGTGGACTTTTTTTGTAAGAGCCATTCCTTTTTTAAGTACTTTCTGGCTGCAGCAAACCCTGAGGTTGAGCGTTTATGCATTGTGGGTTTGATTGAAAGTGTGGGGTCTTACATAAGGCAATCTCTTTTAAAAGTAAGAAAGTTACCTACTGCTGGCTGCCTTCTAACACTGGCCAGGTTGGGAGTGAGTTTGTTTTCTGGCACCCCAGCATAGCTCTCCAGTCAATTAATTCTTTTAACAGCCAACTGGAGAGTAGGACTGTAGCACAGCTAAAGCTTTGCTATTCTTGGGATTACTGGTCATGTCAATTACCTTCTATTCATTCACTTTTTACTAGCTTAGTTATGATTCACCTGCCTTTTAAAAACCCTTTTAGCACATGTGTGGTTACAGGTTTGCCTGGCCCGAAAGACAGGGGTCCCCCCCCACGAGCATGAGTGCCCTGAACAGCATTTTTCCAGACAAGTCTTAATACATTAATAGAATACTATGTTAACTGCATAAAGAATTGTTATTCTCTTTTTGGTAGGCAAGCAGCAGAAAGTTGTCATGTTAGTTTTTCACATTATATTTCCTAGAGGATTTATACAGGTGGAGAATGGCATGTTAGCCTGCAACTAGATGTACGTGTTTGCACTGAATTTAGTTATAAGGTGGTTTAGATGTGTTGTTGGTTGAGTGTTTTTTGGTCGTTACTGTAGACAATTTGTAAATTATGTCACTGGGTATTTTGGGTGGTTGCCTCCTGCCTTCTGGCTAAGATCTTTCTGAGAGTGCAGTTTACAAGGCCTTTCATGAAGCCTGAACATGAGCTTGACTGGAATGGAGGCTTGAAAAGCCACATGGACATGGTGCACAAACCATCTGGTGGAACTTACTTGAATGAAAATACAAATTATTGCTTTCTGAAATATTGTTTGTGGAAATTCAGTTTTAATCATTACTGGAGGTCTTAATATAACCGTCTGGTGTCACATAGGTGCTATTTGCGACGTCTTCCCTTTAAAAAAAACAAACAAAACAAAACAAAAAACAAACACACTGAGGGTAAAGAACGGGGCGTCTCTGTACTGGGATGTAAAAGTAAGGAAAAGGGGGTGGTTTCGCAGTGAGGGAAGGTTGACTCAAGAGGCAAGGGCAGCTGATACAAAGGCGGCATGCAAAGCAGCAAATGGGTGCTTCCTATTCAACTAACTGAAGAGATATAATTTGCAAAATCACACCCAAATATTTGTAGCCCATGAGGCAGAAAAGCACAACAGGCCTTTTCTCGGGCTATGGAACAACAAACAATAACTCATAATCATCAACAACAAATAATTTTTCTTTCCCCCCCTCTCCCTCAAGTCGCAAGGGCGGGGTAACAACCGATGAAAAATAAAAATTACCGTATATATGTAAAACGTGAAACCATTTAAGCACATAGGTAAAACACATAAACATAACAGGACCTAAGTCGAATATGGCCCAATCTTAATAATACAAATTAAGCAACCATAATTTTGCTGCTGCCTTTCCATGATTATACAAAAATGTATTGACTGAGGTTGGCTGCTTTAATTTCATAAAGACAGGACAGCCTTGCAATCTGGCAACCACCTATGATTCTTGGCGATATTTGTCCAAAGCGGTGAAGAAGTAAAGTGACTCAATGCTTTCACCATCCTCAACTTTTTGCTGTCATGTAAAACTCTGGAAGAGTGCACCTCTTGCCAGATGCGACAGCCAAATAGTGCTTACTTCAGCTATTAAAATCACTCCACTGGCTGCCAGTTTTTCTGAACAAGGTCAAAAGTGTTGGTTATTACATTTAAAACCTAACATGATTGGGCCAAGTCCCACTACAGATTGCCTCCTCCCAAAGACTTCCTCCAAACAGCCAGTACTAGGTTTGCTGACTGTACAGCCAGAGGACTTTTTCTTCAGCACCCCAGACGGTGGGAAAACTGCGGTGGAAGAGATTCAACAGCTGAATATCTGCCCAAATTTAAAACAGCGTTGAAGACTAAGCTCTTCCAGCAGGTCTATCCAGATGATTCATAAAATGTGAATTTTAAATTATAAATTTTAAAATGTAGATGGTTTTCATATGTATTCTCTCTCTTGTTTGGTCTTTTTAAACAGATGTGTGTTTTAACTAATGTTGTGTTCGTACTGGAGTGCATATTGTGGTGGGCTGTTCTTGTTTTCCCTGCCATCATCCATGGGAGAATTGGTAAATAGACAACACACAACAACAACAACAACAACAACATCCAAGTTCAAAACCGTGTCTTCCCATATGTGTGGTTGGACCAAACTACCACTGCCGCCTTACTGTTGGAAGGCTTACTGGTGACAATGACAACTAGAGCACCAACATCAAGTGGAAACCCACAATTTCCAAACGGCTGCGCTAGACATTAGATACAGTAGGCGGGTTACAGACCGCCCGTTGGGGCGGCCTGCACCCACCCTTCCCCGCTGTATCGGGGCCATCAGCTGCCAGAACGGCGCCTCGGAGGCCCCCAATCCACACCGCTTTCCCAGGCCCGCGGGGAGCGGCAAAAGGCCGATTCCCCACGGCCTGGAAAGGGGTATGCCTTGGGGCTTCAAGCCCCAAGGACAACCCGCGACGGCGGGGAGGAGGAGAAAGGGGCCGCTCGGGCCCCCTTTCTCCGCTGCGTCGCTGGGCACAGCCATGTAAAAGTTGCTCCCAGCGACACAAAGCTGGAAGGAGCTCCGAAATGGAGCACCTCTGGGGGCTGCAGAAAGGGCACTCTAGGCACCCGTGAAGGCGCGTGGTTGTGAGTGTTGTAATGGCGGCCCCGGTGGAATGGAGCCGACATGTTGTAACGTGCTGAGCACGTAACTAGGGTGTGGGGGCATCCAGAAGGGACGCCCCTTTCGAACCTAGTACTGCTGAGCAAGTACTTTGATGTATGCCCGTCTAAGAATGGACCATAGTTTTTAGTTGCAGTCAGTGATGGATCAACTGTTTGAATGGAACAGAGATATAAAAATAAATTAAATGATTGAAATCCTGTTCATTAAAAAAAAGCCCCAAAAAACTCAGTGGGGGCAGCCGAGAGCAAGGCTGTTATTTTAAGTCGAACATCACTTATAAGGATGGCAGTGAGGTAGATGAAAAAAAATAACTATTAGAACACAATTGTGGCAGAGAAATTATAACACTCTTCACATAAAGTAACAATAAGATGAACGGTGGAGGACACTTGTATCTATATGGACAGATTAAATAGAGTTTTACTTAGGCTGGTTTTATCTAAGCAGTAAAATGAACCAGTGGGAAAGACAGATACGTTCCAGCACAAAACAGAAATCAACTCTCCTTGTTTTCTTCTCTTTCATTTTGGAGAGTAAAAACGTTATCATAAGGTGAAACAATATTAGCATCTTTAGCTCTTGTCTAATTGCTGTTTCTTCCATGTCAACACTTTGTGTACAATTTGAGAGGCAAGACTCTTAAAAAGGCAATAATCCTAACAAGATGGAATAGAAAAGAAAGGAGACCACATGCCGGATGATAGACTCAATCAGGATGCAGGCCCGGAAATTTCAGGACCTAAAGCAGAGCAGTAGAGGACAGTGGGTTGGAATGTCTCATCCACAGGGTTTGCAATGATTTAGGGGAGGATTGAAGGGCAGTCACAACAACAAAGCAAGATAATGGGTGGTAAAATTATCTACAAGCCACTAAACTTTAAGTTGATACAATGTACACTCTTATACACTGGATATCTACATAAACTAATATTATTCTGAAATGCTGAAACAAATTAACAGGGTCGGTATTTGTATGTTTTTCTTCCAAAGCACAGTTCACATTTTAGTGAACGATGTTTCTGTCAAAGTTCATTCAAAATCCTTAGATAGTGGAGTTTATGAACTGAAACAAAGCAACCCATTTTTGTTTCACAGGTACAATGTTCTTCCTTATTTTTGTCCCAGTTTTTCCATCTGAACCAGTTTGCCTGGCTGTGACATTTACCAAATTTTGGGAAATAATTATTGGAGTCTGTGTTGTTTGTCTAAAACTAACTTTTTTTATGGGCACATATAAGCACAAGGATGGGTTAAACAGCACTTCCGAAGCTTTGGACTAAGGACCCTTGAGAGAATTTAAAATGTCCCTTTTCAGTGGATTTTTCTGACCGCCCCACCAGAACCTCTTTTCTATAATGTTACAATAATCTTATATTTCCTTTCCTTTCATTGGCAGTGTCCTGGAGAGCAGTCTAGTCTGTTTTAGTGTACACTTTTAACGTTGGCATTGCCAAAGTGAGTAGGTTTTCAAAATGATCAGGCAAATCATTTTTAAAAACACTCTTTTTAGAGACTATTATCTTTTAGAGAGAAGATTCCTTTAAACAAAAATACTGTTAAATAAGAGCCATGAAAGAACCTAAGAATCATATGCTGATTTGTAGGTATTCAACAGAATAAAGTTTCCTTTCAGGGGGCTGTAGCATTTAATAAGTCAAGGAATTCAAGATAATGACAAAGTATCTGTGGGAAAATCACCCCATAAGGCATAGTTTAAGAGTGTAGTTTGAGGGCTTTTTTTCTTTCGTTTTTTCTTTTTTGCAAGATAAGGGGATTGAGAATAGGACCAAGCTCATTGTCCCCCCCTTTCCTTTTAAGGGGCCAACAAGTTG
>NC_056526.1:123373332-123399070 GCF_019175285.1 Sceloporus undulatus
CGGCCGGGGGGCGGGATATGGCAACCCTAGTAGAGCAGGACACGCTAGCTGAGGTATCTGCAGGGATGACTGGGTCTTCTTTAGCAATGACCTGATCTGCTCAACCTCAGTGCAGCCTATATGTCTATGAGCTTGCCATCCACAGATTTAAGCATCTGTGAATGGCAAGCCCTGTTGTCCCTAATGGTGGTGAGTTCACATGGCTTCAGTAGTGGTTGCATGCATGTCACACCACCATTAGGGACAATGGGACTTTGAGGAGGGGTTCCGGAACGGATCCCTGGCAGATACCAAGGTCTGACTGTACTTGTCTATATCCTCACACCAGGGAGACTGTCAATTTCTGCCACATAGAATCATAGAATCGTAGAGTTGGAAGAGACCACAAGGGCCACCCAGTCCAACCCCCTGCCATGCAGGAAATCACAATCAAAGCATCCCCAATAGATGGCCATCCAGCCTCTGTTTGAAGACCTCTAAGGAAGGAGACTCCACTACACTTTGATGGAGTTTGTTCCACTGTCGAACAGCTCTTACTGTCACAAAGTTCCTCCTAATGTTGAGGTGGAATTTCTTTTCCTGCAGCTTGCATCCATTGCTCTTCCCTGTGGTTGGGAGGAGGAATTCTCAGAAGAGGGAGACAGTTACTTAATTGAGCATTATTAAGGCAGGCATCTTGCTAGAGGAACTGAGGCTTACATGCTGTGGAGGGAAGCTGAAACTGAGGACATCCAACTTGCTGAGACTATTTGGGTCCCTTGCTCCACCCCACAGACATTGTTAAGGCAAGCATCTTACCAAATGTGTGAGCCAAAGGGTGAAAGCACCCATGTCCACCCTGGCTAATTAAAGCTGCCAGTTTAACTGGCTAAATGGATGATGGAGGTTTTAAATGCTTCTTTGAGAGCTTTCAAACTCTTTGTAAGCAATTGCTGGAAAAAAAACCTTCATTGGACACCAACTCCCTAGGTAACTATCACCCAGTCTCTAATCTCCTCTTTCTAAGTAATGTCCTAGAATGAGTAGTGGCAACACAACTCCAGGGTTTCCTGGATGAAACAGATTACTGAGACAGACCCATTCCTATCTGGGTTCAGGTCTGGCTATGGGATAAAAACTGTCATGGTCACTTTGGTGGATGACCTACACTGTGAGTTGGACATGGGGAGAGAGTTCCTATTGGTCATCTGGGATTTTTCAGTGGCATTTGATAGCATGAAATAAGCCATAGTTTCCTTCTGGGATATCTGGCTTTGCAATGGATCTAATCTTTCTTGGCTGAACATTCCCAGAGGGCAGTGCTGGGGAACAGTTCAGCCTTTTGTCTGTGGGATTTCACAATGATTAATACTGTGCTTTTCAATATCTACATGAAGCCACTGGGAAAAATCATTCAGAGTTTTGGGGTTGGGTGTTATCAGTATGCTAATGATATGATACCCAGCACTATCTCTCCTTTACAACTAATACCAAGTAGGCTGTGGTAGTACTGAATCATTGTCTGGATGCAGTAAAAGCTTAACCCAGACAAGGTGGAAATGCTGTTGGTCAGTAGGAAAACCAACCTGGGATTGGGATCACAGCCTGTTCTGGTTGAAATTACTCTTCCTCTGAAAGAGCAGGTTCATATCTTGGGGATGCTCTTGGACCCAACTCGGCTCCTGGAAACCCAGGTTGTTATGATGGCTAGGAGTGCTTCTGTCTAGCTTTGGCTGGTGTGCCAGCTGTGCCCTTTGTTGGAAAACACCACAGTGGTTCATGCTTTAGTTACCTCTTGATTAGACCAATGTACTGTAATTTATTCTACATGGGGCTGCCCTTGAAAAGTGTTGGAAGCTGCTGCTAGTGCAAAATGCAGCAGCCCAACTGGTGTCAAGTGTGCATTTTAGAGATCATATAACAGTAGTTCTGCAAGAACTACACTGACTTCTAATTTGCTTCTGAGCTCAATTCAAGGTGCTGGTGTTGACCTACAAAGTCCTAAATGATTTGGGCCCAAAATATCTGAAAGATTGCCTCTTCCCATATGAGCCTGCCAGAAACTTGAGATCTCCAGAGGAGGCCTGTTGCGTGTCCCCACAGCTTGTGAAGTTAAGTTGGTGGGTACCCTAACAGGTACACATTCTTTGTGGCAGTGCCTTGACTGTAGAACTCCCTACCCAAGGAGGTTAGGCTGGCCCCATCTGTTTGAAATTTCTATCAGACAGCCAAAACAGTGCTGTTTTGCATAGCATGGAAATTGCTCTTTTAACTATTTCAAAACTGAATTCTAGGATAATTTTTAGACTGCTTTTAGGAGTTTTTAAAGAGCATTTTAATGCATTTTAAAAGGTTTAATCTTTGTATTGTTTTAATTAGTCTCCATTTGTTCATCACCTTGGGAGCTCTTGTTGGCTGGAAGGGGATACAGAAATACACCAAAGACCTAATAAATTCCACACACAGAATCTCATATCATCTCATCTAACTTCAAAGCTAGTGGCAGGATATCACCTGAAGATGGCAGATGAGCATAGGAAATTCAGTGTGGCCAAAGTTTATGCAGATCTGCTAGAGACAGTGATATAGAAAGACTTTGAATTCCACTGAATTAAATGTGCCTTGCTTCCTAGTCATATTTTAAAGTTCTTGTTGCTGGCTACATTCTTCCTGTTTTTCTAAGAGCATTATGTTCTAAAAAAACCAATTAATTAGATGTTCCCAGTCAGGATAGCTAAAAGTAGTCCCAAAGTCTAATAATGCTTCTTTTTTTTAGGATAAAGGTGAGTCAAATTTCTGACCACTGGGGGAAAAATATGTCTATAAAGGCACACAGTTCTTCCTGGATTCAGTCCTGTTAATTGTACCCACAGGGGTTAGCTAGGAAAACTCAACAGGTTATTTATAAAACGAAGCTTTCACTCCAGAAGAAGAATGTGATGCTATTTCTATTGTTCCTATTATGAAACCACAGCTGACATGTTCCACAAATTGAGCATTATGCTGCGTTCAATAGATGTACTGTCAAGACTGAGCTGCCAGTCAGGAACAAGGAGGGAATGGAACAAAGGAACCTCAAAGGAAAAGACAAGACACTGTGCCTTTTGTCTTTTGTTCCTACATGGAAATAAACTGTCTCCAGTTCTGATAAGCTTCTTCTTTGATCTCCCCCTCCCCTCCAATAATTAGGAATAGACACATTTATGTAATGTTTTCAGTTCAAAGTTCAACCAACAATACTCTGACATGTGTCTTACTTTCTTGTCACATACAAGCATCCAGACAAATAAAATACACTGTCACTGCTTATGTAATAAATATTCTTAAGTACAGCTGTTTCTCTGATACTCGAGTAAACACAAAAGCCACAATTAGGAAAAGATCAACTTTTGCTCATGTCTTTGGAAAGGCAAAGATACAATTTAGACCCTCAATCACACTTAATGACTTATGCAATCTGTGGGTGTTCTGCACTTGGCAGTCCATTCCCAAACATCATGCAATATGAAATTACAAGGCTTACCTTTTTATATTCCCCTTTTCCTTGTGAACAGCCAATAGTAGAACTTAGTGGTATATTTGTAATCTTTGTTTACTTAACAAACTGAGCTTGGGGATGCAAGCCAGCAACCCCAAAAGACAGCACTAATCTTTGAAGTGCTCTCACTTCCCACAAATAACAATATATCCATTGGCAATTTCTTGCTACCAGCTGAAAAATTCTGATTTATTTCGCTTTCTATGGCCACACATTTTGCAAACCATTCCTTTAAATACTCTCCAAGCATCTGGGATGTGGTAGGATCTAGTACTAATAGTCATCAAGGTTACAAGCTTGCTTCATGAAGTCAGCTTAGTCAACACAGCAAATGTCTCTTTATAACAGTGGAGCAAAATCCCTAAAGCATTGGGTCACAGCTCCCATAAGCTGAATCCAACACAATGGTAGGATTTACAAGATTTCTTGTCCAAAACATCTGGAGCACCAAAAGCTTCCTGCACTTGTATTATTATGTGAAGTAGCCTATGTTCTAATTAATCCATTAATTTTCTCTCATTCTCGAATAACACTATCAAAATCCATTCTATTTCTAATAACACTATCAACATCAGCTTTTGATACCGAACAAGCCAGTCTTTTTCATTTGGTTCTCCATTACTGCCCTGAAATTTCAAGATTGAAGAGAGAAAATGTCAGAACCCCAAGAGTGGTCATATACAGCTCTCAACTGGGACCACTCAGGCTCATCATCAATGAGCTACAACCCATTCTGGGCAATAATGCCACTTTTTCAAAGGCTCTTGGTGACAGACCCTTACTTGCCTACAGCCAACCTCGAAACCTCAAACACATACTCACCCACAGGAAGACACAGATGGGGACATGGGTACTAAGTCTTGCCACACACCAAGATGTCAACTCTGCCCACACATTTATCCAGCAAATGTCATCACAAGACCTAATGGCATTACCCACAATATTAGCGGGACCTTCATATGCTCATCCTCCAATGTGACTTATGCCATACTATGTCATCAATGCCCTTCAGCACTCTACATCAGGCAAACAGGCCAGTACCTGTACCACAGGATAAATGGACATAAATCAGATATTAGGAATAGGATGACACAAAAACCAGTGGCAGAACATTTCAATCTCCCTGGGCATTCTATCTCAGACCTCAGAACAGTGGTCCTTGAAGAAAATAACTACAAAGGTAGATTGGAAAGAGAAATAGCAGATCTGGAATTCATCTATAAACTACAGTCCCTCAACAATGGATTAAACAAGGACAATGGCTTCCTGGCTCATTACACACATTTCAATACTACCTGATCCCATACTCATAGGGGTGTCTGACATTCATCTGTTCTCCCCACCTGCAGGATAGTTGCCAAGGCCAAACTGGTCTTGCCATCTAATTTTATATCCAATGGCTATGTCTCTGTCCACAAATGACCATCATTAAAACTGGACTTCCTATTTCATTTCCATACCCAAAGGATTCTGGATTTGAATTGACATTCTCACATACCTATGGCATATATATGTCTGTCCCTGGCTTCGACTCCACCAAAAGCCTTTGAGGAAGTAGACTGAAATCTATGAAAGCTCATGCTGCCAGCTTCTTTCTTTCAGTTAGTCTCAAAGGTACTACAAGCTCTAGCTACAGAATAACATAGCTATATCTTTGAATTCTGGATTTTCAAGGCACTTTCTAGAAAAGCTTGATTATTTGCATCCTTTGAGAATTGTTTAGATAGTTGCATGTGTCCTCTGGTAATATATGTTTCTACTTCTGCTTCAGAAGAAATACGCCCAGTATCAAGGTCAAAACCTGACTTAATATTCCTCCTATCAGAACAATCACAATGAGCTCTGTAGAATTCAAAAGTCTAAGTGAATACACCTAATTTCACAGAGTGAAATGATCTATTTGTTTCGTAGGAAGAGTAGATAGGTCTGTGTAAAAAGCCAAGAAAATACCCAAATTGCTAAATGTTTGCTAACCTTTGTAAAATGATGTAATAGGAGAAGGTTGTGGTTTTTTTTGTTTTGTTTTGAGGGAGAAGGGGCCATCAGAAATTCACAAGATCATCCGTAGTTCTCCTGGTCCTGGATGGATGTACTGGCTGATCCCTGCATGGCATTATTCTCATAGTCTCCAACATTTGACAGATGAAAACTGGGACATGGGCAGTCAAGGAACATCAGAGTGTGGTCAAGAGGGCAATTTTTTTTAATGATAATGAACAGACGTAGGAGAGTCTGCAGCAGCTTGCTTTTGCCTGAATCTATCGGCAAGTTTCTGCCACTCCTCTCCCCTCCTCTGCTGAGTTTATGGAGTGCAAACTACTTTTGTACCTTGAACTTGGTCTGCAGCAACTGAAGTAAACTGAGGACAAAGGGGGAAAGGGGAAAGATGAGAGACGAACTGGGACATTTTAAAAGCAACTGAAGAAAGCAGGATGACAAAAGATTGAGAGTGTTCCTACCAAATCAGGAGCATTGTGCCCCAAAATCTCTAAACCTGAAAACTGACTGGAAGAAGGACTAGATGTAGTGACTGGTTGGAGGACAGCCTAGGAAGAATGGAAATAACAGTCAATATTTAAATAGACTATAACATCATGTTATAGATGATTAACTATGTCAAATCCATCTAAAAACACAGTGGTTTTTCACAGTGGTTAAAGATATGAGCTGCATAGCACAAAGCTGGGGTTAGGGTGTTCTGTGCTGGGATTGCAATGAACTAGATACAGACAAAAACCGTATTAGTTGTCAGTTTCTATCTTGGATAAAAATGAAAAGAATAAATACACACAGCCATTAAAATTAGTTTTACAACAAACTAACAAGTTTAGTTTGGCATTTCCATGTTCAAGAGATGGCTGACCTTCAAAACATTGGACTCAGATCAGTTCATATTCTAATGTTTATTTGAAACTTGCCCTCTCTTCCCTGGTGTGTGATCAATGGGACAGCCTAACAAAGTGAAGATTTTTCATATGATTTCCTGAAGCTTCCAATTCAGAAACACCATTAACCACCCTTTTTCTTAACAGAAGTGTAGTATTTTTCCTATTGGCTTGACACCAGGAAGTGAGAGGCAGATGGAAATTAAAGAAAAACAAATCAAAGTGAGCTGAACTTTTTTCAACTCTCAAGTAAAAGACTTGGTTGGTTCATTCTGAGTTCAGTTCAGTTTCCTTACAGAGAGAGCTACTGGACTGTGAAATAAGTTGTGCAAGGCAAAGTCCTGTGGATTTCTCCACAACATCATGGAGAAAGCCATAATGGAAGATGTATTGGCTCCAGAGTTTGTCCAGTTTAAATGACTTTCCCAAGGTTGGGGAATAGCTTTACGTTTCCAACATTCTTTTTGAATTAACCTGTATTTGATGAGACTGCCACAAAAGTACATTTGTCCCTCCACATTTGCTGGGGTTAGGGGCACAGGATTCCTGTGAATGTGGAAAAACCGCAGATAACAAAAACACTCTCTTTTTACCTGAGAGAACACCTCTCTAGGAATCTCTAGGTCCTCCAGTGCAACTCTGTGGTCAACATCTGCTAGACATTGACCATAGAATTGCACTGGAGGAGCTACAAATGCCTTGTGGAGTGTTCTGTCTAGGTTCTTCAGTGCGACTTTTGGTTAAAATTGACCATAGAGTTGCACTGGAGGACCTAGGTATTCCTAGAGAGAATATATTAATAAGATCCGTGAATAACCAAATCTGCAAAAGTCAAAGCTGCAAATGTGGAGAGATGAGTGTACAAGCTAAAACACTAAGGAAGCAAAATAGAAATCTAAAGATGCACATTTTAATATGAATTTACTGGATACAAACACAGTGCTATACACATAGACACAGACACAGACTCACAAACAAATGAGATGATAAAAATGCATCATTATTGATGTATTTCCTGGAAGGTCAAATGATGCAGGCTTTGAGACTTTAGGCATCCTCAGTGGCCAGGATCATATAAAATGTGGCAACTTTGTCAAAACAGTTTTGGGATAATATCATTGTGGGTTATTGGTGGCTTAAGCCTCCGGCCAGATGACAGAGAGATGGAGATGGTCACCATTACAGTAATTTGACTGTTGTTTAAGGCACTTTGCCACACAGCTGCTTAGTTAAAAGGTGAGGTGTGTTCAAACAAGGAGATATCCTATTTTTTTGGAGAATATTTTTGCAGAGTGTCTCACAGAAAGATAATGGGAGCAATCCTGGATTACCAGGCAATCTTACTGACCATATTTACTTCCTGACCTTCTTCAAAACAGTGTCCATGTTGTCCTGATTCATCTGCACAGACTCCTGGTAAGATAGTTTAGGCTGAGAATTTGTGACTGACCTAAGGTCAGCTTGGAATGTTGTTTTAAAAAGGCAGAATTTTTGTTTATTTGATTTATAGCCCAACTTTCTTCCAAATGGGACTCAAAGCAACTACAGTAAATATTTAAATATTTGTTTAAATATTTATATCCCATCCTGTATAATAGGATCTCAGGGATGGCATATAATTTTAAATGATTCAAAAGTTAAAACAATTTAAAAACAGATTTAAAGTTAGGAATACTTTTTTTGAAAAAAAAAGACTAACTCATTCTTATTACTCACTAGGCAAACATTAAAGCACCTCTGAACAAATTTTGCCAAGAAACCCCCATGATAAGTTTGCCTTAGGGTCATCATAAGTCAGACATGACTTGAAGGAAAACAACAACAATGGAGATTACTGCAGAAAGCTTCCCTCCTGATGCTATTGCAGCTTTTTAAACACCCGAAACTGCAATGATTCTTATCACATTACCACACAATTGTGAATTGATAACATATTGCCTGTGAATCTTATTGCACTACAGTTCCTTTTATTCATCACCTACCCAAGCTTAAATCAGTAAAGTAGTCTTGCTTTTGGCAGTGGGTGTGTGCAATGAATGCTCTTTAAATCCCATTTTTACTGCCCCAGGTGAACTGGTTGCCTTGTCAGCACTAAGAAGCCTTGATTTCAATGAGAATGGTGTGTGTGTGTGTCCATGTGATGAAAGCCCTTTAAAGAACAGGCAAGTACCTGTTCCTCTTTTCCCCCTGCCCTCCTGGGCCTTTAGAGCATGCCCCCAACCTTCTGGGCCTGTAGCTGTCTCTGGAGAGGCAGCTAAAGGCATGGGAGGGTGGGAGAAGAGGAGGAACAGGGTGCGCCTGTTCCTCCTCTTCCCCTGCTCTCCCATCAGCCTGTGTGCCCTCCAAAATGGCTTTGCGTGCCAGAGAGGGCACGTGTGCCATGGGTTCGCCACCACGGAATTACAGGATACTTACTGTCTGGCCATTATGTGGGTTGATAAGATCTGTCAATTACAGTCTCAATCTCCCCCTATTGAAGAACTGTGCGATCATCTCCAACAACAACAAATTATTTGCTAATAACCTGTTATTGTTACCTTTATACAATTCTAATACACTGTTTAAATTTTTTTAAAATGCTCTAAAATTAGCTGGAAAGAGTAATGAGTTAAAGTAATGAACTTATATGAGTTACACCCAAAAATAATATATAAAAGTTGATGTTAAAACATTAAAAAATTCCAGTGATATCATGCCCTGGCTACAATTCAAAGTAATCTGTTATAGGTAGCATCCTTACTTTCAACATATTTCATCTACACTCTGCCCAAGGCCAGCCAACAAAGTTCATGGAGGAGTGAGAATATGAATGCATAGTCTTAAATTCAATACTACATACACCCCACTGGTTTTCATTTAACTGAGAACATGATTATGGTGGTATTTATTTTTAAAGATACACATCAGTAAGATTATATCAACTGTAAAATCATTATGACCCTGTTCAGTTTGGGTGTTTTTTCCCCTGTTTGCTTTTGTTTAATGACAGCATAAAGTAATTCCCATGTGTGATGAGATAACGGATGTGATATAAATCTTAAAATAGGGGTGAGATTGCTTTTTGGATGTAGGTAGAGGATTGGTTCTTGGCAACAGCATTTTTACAATGCTGTGTTACTTGGAAGTTATAAGTCAAATGCTCTACATAATGTGATTGTCATCAGTTTAAAAGAAATATATCCGATCATTGCCAAAATGGTATGGTATCATTTACAGGTTTCATATTTCATATATTTTTATAATTAGCAGACTTGTCAAAACATTTTATAAAGACTTGTGTGACATCACCACTCCTTTGGCTGAATAGATAACAGAGCAAAACCATCTGAATTAATGGGATAAAAGATTTCTGATCATTCTTGCACATCAAATTGGTAGAAATGTTAAGTAAGCTTAATTTTCTGTGCAACTATAGTTTGCTTAAGACCTCTCAAAAAGATCTCTAAAATTGTACAGAGTTTTAAAGTGTGAGATTTAAGCCATATATTGCTGGAAAGGGCTATATGTTTATTTATTTATTATGAAAAATCTAATTTGTAAAGATATTTGAATTTGATTGAATTAAAATTTGCTTTCTAAACAATAAAATAATTCCCAAGAGAACTGTGATCATTATTTGTCCTTCCTTGTCATTTTAAAACTAGGAAATAAAGTGTCTGAGAAGCCAAGAAGAGGATTCTGATTCCCACTCATATGGCCAGCCAAGAGTATGAGATGTTCCTTGTTCCTTCATTTAGGGGGGCTTTATAATGAGTCTTTGAGCAGTTAGTTATGTAACATATGTTTTGATATTTTTAAAAAACCAATGACTATCCTCTCATAGCATATTTTAAAAGTAAAAACAACTAACACAACCTCAAAATTATGTAGATGTTTATAAATGGCCTGGGCTAATTCATGGATGCTGCAGTTCAGTTTAAAGTAAAAAGAAAAAGAAAAAAAGAACACTCAATGATGAAAAAAGTGGTCTTTTCTACTCCATTCCTCTGCTCCTTTGTCTCTCCAGTGCCTGTGATATCTGTCCTTCTCCCCAGTTAAAAAGACAGGTACCACATATAATATAGCAAAACATCTATAGCCTGTCAAACTCTTGGCATATTCACTCTCAGCTTCAAAGTACAATTTATTCTAAGTCTATGCCTATACTACGGGTCTACATGCAGTTGCTTATTCTAGTACTCCTAGAGTAGCTGTGTGTTCTGCATTACAGAAAGTCAAGGGACATTCCTCTATTTGAAGGCATCGTCTGCTCGATGTCCTGTCCAGCCCTGTTTAAAGAGGAAGGATCTCAAGATGGAAGAGAAACAGAAGCAACTGGTGGCTTCCATGCCAATGAAGCAGTGAACTCATTCCAGATTTTTATCTAAGGTTCAAAACACATTGCAGAAATAATCCAGTATGAGACCATTTTAACTGCCTTGGGTCAGTGCTAGGGAATTCTGGGAACTGCAGTTTTATGAGTCAATTAGCTTTCTCTGTCAAGATCTCTGGTGCCACAATAAACTACAGTCCCTAGGGCCTGTTACAGACTGCCAAAATAAAGCTGCTTCGGGTCTCTTTGGAGGTATGCTGTTTAAATTATGCATGGGTCCTAAGAGTCCGGAGGTCGCGCCAAAGCCACACTCCATTCCTAAGCACTGGAGTGAAGCTTTGGTGCAGCTTCTGGATTCTTAGGGTGCATGCATCATTTAAACAGCATACCTCCAAAGAGACCCGAAGCAGCTTTATTTTGGCAGTCTGTAACAGGTCTAGGATTCCCTAGCACTGAGCCAGGGCAGCTAAAGTGGTCTCAAATTGGATTATTTCTGCAGAATGTTTTGGACCAATGTGAGCTGTTCACACCACTTTAAGTGCTGTAGCTCCAGCCTATGAAACCATGGGATTTGTAATTTTTACAAAATTTGTAGCCTTCTCTGGCAAAGAGTGCTGATGCCTTACCAAAAAATAAAAACAAACAAACAAACCAACAAAACAAAAACAAATCCCAGGATTTCAAAGGACTTAAAGTGGTGTCAAACGGCATGATTTCTACAGCATAGATGCACTTTTGGTCATTCTTCCCCACTATGATAGACCATAGCTCCATCTAATGAATTCTGAGAACTGTCATTGAAAACATTTACTTTCCAAAATTGTAATATTTGCTACAGATCCATTTCTTGATCCAGGCAGGTTTTCTTAGAATTTCCTAGCCTAAGTGTAATCCATCCCAGAGTTTATGTTAGGTATTTGGGAATAGCATTTAGCAATAGCATTTACATTTTTATACTGTTTAATAATGAACTCAGCGGTCTCTAAGTGGTTTATAATCTGTAAGCCAAATGCCCCCAACAAGCTGGGTACTCATTTTACTGACCTACAAAAGGATGGAAGGCTGAGTCAACCTTTGAGCCCTGGGATCAAACTCACAACTCTTTGTTGCTGAAGTACCAGTTTAACCACTGCACTACCAGGGCTCCTTAGGAAGGCAAGAACGGTTAACCTGTGGCTTTTGACAGGGAAGCATCCAGAGTATAAGAAAAGCCTGCATCCTTTAAGGATCTAATGATTTTGTGTTATTATTTTGAAGAACTCTAGAACTCTGAAGAACTCTAAACACAACACTCATAAGGAAGCATCCTCGGGTCCCATCTTGGGAGAAAGGCAGAATATAAATGAAGTAAATAAATAAAAATGAACAAATAAACACTATGACTGCAGTTGTGGAACATCCTGCTTTGAAAAGCCCACCAGGGTCCCCTTTACCCATCACATTTATAGTAGTATGATTTCACTTAAATCAACACTAATTGCACCCTGTGGAATTGAAGGATTTTTAGTCTGGTGAGTCACTAGAGCTTTCTGGCTGAGCAGTCTAAGTACCACTTCCTAAACTGCAGATCCCAGGATTCCACAGGATGTTGCCATAGCAATTAAAGGCGTATCATCACAATTAAAGGGGTATCATAGTGTACAGAGGGGTATCATAGTGAAGGGATATTTTAACGATTTTATTTGGTGCTATATATAGACACAGGCCTTTTAAAGTAGTTTTGTTTTTAGTTGTGTTCTGTCAATATAAAAATTGGTATTTCATATCGCAGTCCAAATAGTATGTAGTTCATAGTACAATTTCCTTTTCCTCAGCTTCTGAACTATAAGAATGACAGTATGATAAAACTGTCTGAATTTGATTTAATAGTTTGACTGAATTTTTAGTTTTAATAATCTTTATTCCCTTAGACTGTATTTTCATGTAGCATTTGTTTGTGAGCCATCTAGAGTACCTCTATTTCTGGATTTGTGGGGTTCAATAGATAAATAAAGTAATGAATAAATACATGTATACTTGTAAGCAAGAATCATAGAGTGCAGTGAATATTGTCGTTCAAGTGCACAGATTGATCAGCACTTTTATGCACACATTTCTCAGTAAAGGGTCTACGAAGCATCTATGTATTTTTGGGTCATGTTACAACTATTAAATTGCTATGATGACAACAAGGTACAAAAATATGTACTGTATGTACTGAATGTAAAATATTAGATTTCTACATTTTTATGAGCATTTATTTTTAGAATTTAAAAAACAAAGCATCTTCTCTATAGCCTTCCTTTCTAGAAAAAGCAGGTGTCTTGCCTGATATGGTGCATTGCTGGAAATCCTACATAGAAAATTATTCTACGTGATGGAGCGATGTCATATTCGACTGTCATCAACTTTCAGAAATAACTCTTTGGAATTGAGGATGCTACAGCCTTCATAGTCATCTGAACACTGCAGTTCCCTGAAAGCAACATTTATTATTGACAGGTGTTTTATCATTTTAGTTTTCAATTCAAATATGTAAAATGGTAACCAGAGATACTTCTCACTCCAACTTGTAGCTGAAACAAACCTAACTGATAGGCGTTACAAACCGTCGCTTTGAGGCGGTCTCCCGGCGCTCCTGTTTGCTCCATGAGGGAGCCGCCGCAGCCAAACCGCGCGGCTCCCTTACAGAGCAAAAAAGAAGCTCCAAAATGGAGCTTCTTTTCGCGGCATGCTCATGACGCCGCAATGCACCAATGGCGCACTCGCGACGTCATTAGCGCCGCGTGACATGCGGATGCACAGCATCCGTTACGTCAAGATGGCGGTGGCTGCGGGGAATGGCCGCCGCCATTTGTTACAGACAGAGTCAGTAACAGGAATAGGGGCGTCTGGAAGAGACGCCCCCTTTTTAAACTGGGACGTCCTGAGGACGTCCCAAGTGGCGGTTTGTAACCCGCCTGAGACTTACAGAGGTATTTATATATACTTAACAATGGATTAAAACATTGGAGGCATGATGCCAAAGTATTTCCAGGGGGTCTAATGCTTACTCAGTTTTCTAAGCAATAGGCTAGGAATACAACTAAAACGGGCAAATTTTAGATATCAGCTAGGATTGGATAGACCCATTCAAAAGATTTGGTTCTTCCAAACTAGGGGTAGGGACTGGGTCTCCCTTCAATACAGGGAGTATCATGGCAGAGGAGAAGGGTGAGAGCCAGCATGGCTTAATGGTTTCAGTGTTGGACTATGATGCTGACTCCTTGTTTGGCCATGAAACCCACTGGGTGACCTTGGGCAAGTCATATGCTCTTTGCCTTAGGGGAAGTCAATGGCAAATCTTCTTTATAGAAATCTTACCAAGAAAATTCCATGTTATGTTCACCTTAGGGCAATGATGGTGAACCTTTTAGAGACCAAGTGCTCAAATTCAAAGGTGTTCTTGCACCAGGTGTCACCCGGTGTCAGGGGGTGGGACATCAGGGGGTGAGATATCAGGTGGTGGGGCTTCCCCGAAGACAGTTGAAGGCCCAGGAAGGTGAGAGAGAAGAGAAGGAAAATGTGCGCATCTGTTCCTTCTCTTCCCCCTTATCCTCCCGGGCCTTAATGTGCCTCTCCAGAGACAGCTGAAGGCCCAGTATGGCCAGGAAGAGGAGGAACAGGCATCTCTAGGGGCCATCTCTAGGCCTCAGATTTTGTCCTGGAAACCAAAGGTCCTAGAATTATCCTAAATGGGCAATCCTATTCTGAGTAACATATGAACTGACCCAACTTCACTGACATAAATACACATACACACACACTCAGTTTATTTTCATACTGTCCACACATGCACACTTTGTAGCTGTTTATATATATGTTGTTTATATCTGTCAATTTTTCAAACTTTGTCTTTGAGTGGGAAGGTGGAAGTCAATTCCTCCCACAAGACGATGCTCCTCATCTAATTAACATGGTGTGTTTTCACAAGAGATATGAAGAATTCCTTCAGCCTTCGAAGCACATCTTTTAAACATAGAAATATTCTTCATGAGAAATGTAAAGTGAAAGGGGAGTGTTTTAGAATCACCAGATGTATGCTTTGATCTGTGTGACACTTCAATTGGATTTACCAATGCTGAAATTCGAATACCATGAAAGAGGATTGACTCCTGTCGGGAAATGAGTGGTGCACTGGTAGATATTAAAACAGTAATGAAATTATGTGTTATTATTTCATATTGTTCATGAAACTGGTGAATGAAATTGTATCAGTACATGCCTCTGGCTTTGAAAAAGCCTTTGAATATTTTGGAGTGTCAACATTTAAAAAAAAAGAATTGGAAAGCAATTTGAAAAAGGTAAATGATAGCACTTGAAATTCCTATCCTTGTTCTTTTCCATTCAGAACCCTCAATTCTGAACTGAATTCTGACAGGTGATGTAGAATAGATAGGTTTGGCAGCAAAGAGCCATAAAGTATGCTGTTAACATCTTACCTCAGCGATAAATTTATTTTTCTAAATTTTGTACACATTTGAGACAGAGCTCTCATCACATTCTTCTTTCTGCTTAGAATGCAAAGTCTATTTCATAGTGTACAGTTTTAGCATTCTGTTTCCACTATAATCACTATGGCACCATGCTATGGAATCCTGGGGTTTGTAGTTTGATGAGTCACTAGAGCTTTCTGGCTGAGAATTTTAAATGCTCCTTCCTAAACTTCAAATCCCAGCATCCATAGGATGGAACCATGTAGTGAAAGCCTAATATAGCATGATGTTATAATTGTGAAAGGACCCTAAGACAAATATTGATGCTTTACTTACATACAGTTCACATCAGTCATATTAAACATCTGCAAGGCTGATTCTGGTTGCTAAAGCAAATAGATGTGGGTTTTTTTTCCCACTCTCCTGGGCTATTGCTAAAATTATGACATTGTCCAAACCCTGTTGGAAAAGGCATCTCTATTCCAAATGAATCAGAACATCCCTGGCTGGCTTCCAGCCACATTCATGGGAGTGTGGGTGGGGAATCTCCTTCTTAGAAGACCAGTGTTTCAGCCATCAGATAAGCTTTCCAATCCGCAAACATCATTAGTTGTGGAAGGATAAAAGATCAGCTTTAGAAATTTCCTTGGGAGCTCAATGTATGACCATAATTCATCCCTTCACCTTTGAGCATGATGTTACAAATCTCCCTGGAATAAAATATTATGGCAGCATTCTGCATTTCCACAAAGAATGTTCTATTAGATTGCAGCGGATACTCCCAGAGCAGTAATAGAACAACCATGTACTAGCGGGCTGGAGGGACTCCAGCATTTCGACAAATGCTGCTCAGAATATGACTCAACACACCTAATCTTGAAATTCTGGATGTGTTCAGAGGACAAAGATGTAATTCTTGGCAAAAGTGTTGGGTGTAAATATGAGTTATATTTTAAATTAATCTTTAACCTGTTTGTTACTAGCAGGGCCTCCCATTAGGCAGTGAGGAGCCTGTCTTTGGTGGTAGAAGGTGAGGTGTAGCAAATTGCTCTGGCAACCCCAGTCACTGACTCATTTTGCAGCCAGCCTTGCTCTCCAGATTGGGCCACTGGTGGGCTCTGCAGAACCATACTTGCTACAGCAAAAAAAATGACCAGGGCTCACCCCTCCAAAGCAAACCAGACTTCAAATTACCTTGGTATAAGTTATCCTTAGGGTAATGCACTGGGTGCCCGAGAAGATACCCTGTGCTGTGGCAGTAGAGATAGTCTTCCAAAACACTCTGCCTATGACGCCACAACTCTTTTCCAAAAGAGAATAAAGGATGACAGATTCCTTCAAGGAAGAATTGTTTTGATGAAGAACCTCCAGTTTCAGAAAGTGAAGAGGGAGCTGGTCTCAAAATCTTTTACTGTATAGATCATGAAAAATTATGGATTGTTCCAAAAGAATGGGAATGCTACAGTATTTGATTATGTAGATGTTTAACATATACTCTGGACAAAAGAACACTGTGAAGACAGTATATGGCGAAACAGAATGGTTTTCAATTTGCATTTTATCATCTGAATTCTCACTAGAAGCCACAATGACTAAACAGACACTGTCATACTTTGGACTTATCATAAGATTATTTGATTGAAAGCGATTGGAAAAAAAAAAGGAAGACTGCATTACAGACAGATTGACTCAGTCAAGGAAACTATGACCCTGAGTTTGCAAGATATGAACAGGGTCTCTTGGAGATAATAATTTCAACCATCAACAGTCACACTTCTGGAGTCCACACACAACTCCCTTGATATCTGTGACTAGGCCACAGTTTTCTCTAGTCAATAGTAATGGCAGAGAAAATCTTCAGTACTGTTCTCAGGTTCTACATTTTGAATAAGCCTAAATATTTATGGAGAAAATTGTCACCAGAAGTTGGCCACAAGGTGGAGACCATTGTTGTGTTCACAACAATGATGAACACAAGGATTGTATGAAGTAGTTAAAATCAGCAGAGGACTTATATGCCCCAATGATATCATGTATCCTTAAGATATTTGAAGATTCAAAGTATATGGGATTTAAAAGCATATACAGGGAAGAGAGAGTCTCACTCCCTGCATATGAGTTTCTAATTAACTATTTGACAATGGGTAGAAAATGAACAGAGGGCAGAAGCGGAATAGTAGAGTATTACAAATCAACAGAAAATGAGTTTGAAGAAAGCAAACACATTTTATGTGGTACAGTGTGAAACAAGTATCTGGAAGAAAGAAGTTCCCCAGAGCCATGAAATTCACTGGGTGACAATGGGCCTATACTTCTCACAGCCTAACATATTTTACTGGGTTCTTCAGAGGAGGAAAAGGGCCATCTATACCCCTCCGAGTTCAATGAAGAAAAGAGGGATTTAAAATGTAACTCACTCACTAACTAATTATTCTATCCCCAAGACAGGAGATGCCCACTCCCACTTTAGGATCTCAAAGAATAGCTTGAAGGACATGAATCTTTTGAACAGAGAAGAGGCACATCCTGTTTTAAAGTTTTCAAAAAGAATGTAGGCCATCAGGGCAGTTGAACTTTGCTTCAGTCTTTTCTTCACAAGAACCCTGACAGATAGGTATGTAATGGGAGAAAAGGGATGGCTTGGATGATGAAAAACATTAGCATTTATGCTAAAGGAGAAGGAAAGCAAACCCAGACTAGAGTTCCGTGAAGACGTTCCTAAAGATGTTCCTGAGAGGTAGCAGAAAGGTCAGTGGACCTAGAAAGGGGCAAAGAGTTGAATGACCCAAAGGATATTTAAACATGGTGATGCACAGGCTGTGTTTACAGAATCAGAAGATGAACTGACTCCTCATTTCTAGCATGTTTGTTGCCAGCTTTTGATCCTTGGAGCAATTCTCTCCCCCACTTCTCCCTCTTTACAGCTGCATTTTCTCTCCATGCATTGACAGCTTTTTAAAGAAATTGTCTTCATGTACACCAAAATTAAAACATTCAACATTTTAAAAAAATAATAAAATTTACCAAGATGAAGATGGCTGCATGGTTTTTTGGGTGTGGAAAAATTGGCATCCTTCAGTATCAGTATCAGTATCAGCAGCTGCTGCACTGACACTCTGAAAAATGTTAGATCATAAAAAGTTTACATGCTGCAGTCCTACACACACTCACTAGGGAGTGAACTTCATTAAACACAGTGGGATTTACTTCAGATTAAATATGCATTAAAAAGTTCAGAGTTCTCCTGAACTACAGTAGACTGCACTGCCAACAGAGAGAGAGAGAGAGAGAGAGAGAGAGAGAGAGAGAAAACTTTTAATAGCATTTAAAAACAATTAAGTTAAACCAGAATGGAACCTTTTGATTTATCTATATTTACCTATTTGTCTACATAATTTCTATCATTTCATCCCTCATTTTGTTTGCTCATAAAGACAGTTAAAGATTTCACTGGATTAAGTTTGTTTAATTCTGTGTTGAATTGTAACCCCTGAATTTAAGCATCTTGTAGAAGTGAAGTAAGGTTTTGCTTTAGCAGCTGGCAATAAGAACGAGATCATTTTTAAAAAGGTTTGATCATATAATTTTCTTTCAAAACTCTGTATACTCTTCAGGGCATATAGAAACTGGGATGACTATAAATATGAGCAAGAAGGTATTTTATAACTTTTTATTGTTTTCCTTCTTATGGTTACCAATATACCAAATTTAAATAATATGCCTTTGTGTAAAAATGCATCACACATGCTCAGCTTCTCTGTGATAAGAAAGAGATAATAATGTGAATGAGTGTGTGTGTGTGCACACGTATTGAAGAGAGAGAGAGGGGGGGTAAGAATAACATATACTTGTTTTAATTCAGGTATAGGCAAACTTAAATCTTAAATCTGAATTTGAACCTCCTGTGGCTCCACTTTCAGATCCCTCCATTTGCCTCAAACCCCCCAGTTGTGCTCCCAGAAACCTCCAAGGGGGTACCATCTTTTGCCATTCCCCCCTACTTTAGCCTGATTTTTAAAAATCCAGAACCAGATGTGACCAGAGGAAAATCCACATGCTACAGTTACAACAGTTTGATCCTTTTGTTAAATGCCATGTCTATTTTTTAATGGAATGATGGGCTTTGTAGCTTGGTGCGGTACTAAGGTATCTCCTTCTAATCAAGGATCTATTAAATGTTAAACTTACTGGAACTGGATGCAGCAATAACAGCTATAGGGATACTTCTCATTGCCACCATCCTTGTTCTCCACCGGCCAGTAAATAGTTGTGTTGGGAAGGGATAGGAAGCTGCAGTAGCTAAAAGTGGGCTGTGATTATGGAAGAGACTTGGTGGGCCGTGATTAGGGATTAGTTCTGTTCAATGGAATTTTATTGTACCTCTTCCTAATCCAAGCTGTTAATGATTAAAGCTACACTGTATTCATCCTGGCAAACCTATGTGGCAGTTGGAATTCTCTAACACATTCCCCTGAACTACATCATGACATCTTTCTGGCAGCCCATTCTAAAGTGAGTGTATGTATGTATATATGTATGTATTTATAGCATTTCTATGTCACATCTCAATCCACCAAGCCCCTCTCAGTTATATGAATAAAATCATGTTTAAAAGATTAAAAAACACTCCCTAACACTACAAATCCCAAGATTCCATATAATGCTATAACTGTGTATTGTAGATACATTCCAGCTGTCACTTCCAATTTTGGAGAAAAATAAAGGTCTCTCTGGACCTTCCAGGGGTGGGGTGGGGTGGAGGAATGGCCAGAGGAGAAAACCAGGGCCAATCCAGTATTTAGATTGATTGAGGTGGCTGTCAGATGACAGCAGGGATGAAGAGGGGAGAAGCTGCAAGGTTTTAGAGGAGGAAGCTATATGGGTCCTATGTCTGGCTATGCCCATGGAAGAGGCTGGCCACTATCACTACCTCAAAGCAAGGTTTCAGATGCCCAGTCCTGAGGATAGGCCAATTTTTTCACTGAAAAAAGCTGTTCTAGTGCTGTGACTGTGGCCCATTACAGACCGCCCAAAAGGGGCGGTCTTGGGCCGCTGCCAGTTGCAGCGCGGAGGAGCCGCAGCAGCCAAACCGCGCGACTCCTCCACGCTGCAAAAAAGGAGTGCAGAAATTGCACTCCTTCCGGCAACCCGGAAGAGCCGCCGCAAGTGCCAAAGCGCGCACTCGTGACGGCTCTTCTGGGTTTAGACATCCGGACGCTGCGCGTCCATTACATCAAGATGGCCGCGCCCGTCTGTATAGGGCGCCGCCATCTTGCCGTACGGAATACGCGCAAGGGGCAAGGCGTGTCCGGAAGCGCCACCCCTCACGCGTATTCCTGGCGCAACAACGGCGCCGCTTAGGCCCGTCTGTAAGGCGCCTGTGTAAGGTTTCTTTTGTATCACACAACTGTAGCACTTTGATATTACTTTAACTGCCATAACTCTAGAATCCTGGAATTTATAGTTGTGTGAAATATTTAATATTTTTTGTTAGAGCCCAACTACAAATCCCAGAAATCTGAAATCTTAACCCAAGGCAGTTAAACTGGCATCCACATTGTGTTGAGCAAAAAAGACCAAAGGCAGAAAATGTCCAGCCTCACCAACAAGCTCACTAGGTGGCTTTTGATGTGCCATTTTTCTTTCAAGAATACTCATCTATCTGCTATGGTTGTAACACATATGGAAATGGAAAGTCTCATCTAGAAGGGTCCATGCAAAGTGGAAAAGAGAAATCTTGAGAAATATAACCTCTTCCTTGATAGTCAGAATCCTAGGACTGAAGTAAGAAGGGCATTCACCTTTGTACCTGCTTGTAAGAGTGGATAGGCAGGAAGAACTCAATTTCCCTTATTCTCCTAACCTATCTAGACACCAACAATTCTTTTAACACACTATGATAAGAACTGCATCCTGACTGATACTGTGCCTCAGCTTTGAGAGTCCAAGGATTTCAAAACAAAGCCCCTTTCAAATGGAAGTACCTAGGTAACCTTTGATGATGATCTTGAGATGCAAGGGCTTATCACATTAGTCAGTTGTTTTGGATCATGCCACTTGAAAACTGCTTCTCGTGTACTCTGAAAGATAGCAGAATGGCAATCTGGCCTTTTGCACCATCACAGCATTTCTACTTCAGTGGTGTCAGTTCCTGTGTTTGCTTTCTTAGGCTTCAAATACAACAATGCCATTTACACCATCCTATTTACTCTACCTCCTGTTCCATACTCTGTGTGTGTGTGTGTGCGCGTGTGTGTGTGTTTTTAAAAATAGGAAGCAATAATTGTGCAATGGCACAATTACATAATGACATTATTGCAGGGGGAAAAACCCTCTTTCCCTCTCCTTTTTAAGACAGCTTCAAGCTGGATTGGGGCCATATGCTCACTGTATCTCAACAAATGGATCTTGAAGCACCCTTGAGACTAAGGACTTAATCACACAGGGGAAATAGGGGGAAAGCGGGAATTTAAACTGCTATTATCTCATGAAAATCATGTGATTGCTCTTCAGATTTTCACACAATGTCAAAATTAAAGAGGCCTTATCCTGGCAATAACTAGGTAATAACCAGCAACAAATCATTCACGGGGAATGATTTGTTTCTGGTTATTAGCTGGTTATTGCTGGGGTAAGTCCTCTTTAATCACGATGTGTATGGAAATTTTCCCGTGACTGCATGGGTTTCCTGGAATAATGACAGATTAAACCTCCAATTTCCCCCTCAATTTCCCCTCGTGTGATAAACTCCTAACTGAAAGAGAGAGGCTGGTAGCATGAGCTTTTGTCTCAAAGATGCAACAAAGCTGCTCTGATAGCCTTTTGGGCTGAAGGGTGGTGTATAAATGCCATAATAAAATAAATATCCCTTTGCATACTGATTCACCAGACTAACACAGCTATATCTTTTAATACAAAGTGTAACAAGACATGTGCACTCAAAGTGGTTTCTAACAGATAGCAGTTTAAGGAGTCATTAGCAGATTATTTCCAGTGGGAAAACAATCAGTTTCCAAATGACCCAACAGTAGTAGAGCATGGTACCAGGGGAGCCATGATATTATGCAATAAGTTCAGAAGGCAGCATGGCGTAGTGGTTTGGATTGTTGGACTATGACTCCGGAGACCAAGGTTTGATTCTCTGCTTGGCCATGAAATGTACTGAGTGTCCTTGGGCAAGTCACATGCTCTCAACCTCGGGGAAAGGCAATAGCAAACCTTCTCTGAAGAAATCTTGCCAAGAAAACCCCATAATAAGTTTACCTTAGAGTCGTCATATGTCAGAAATGACGAAGGCACACACCAACAAACAACAAAGACAGCACTAACACAGTGCAAGTGCTGTATAACACTGCCATGTCATAAGCTCTGCAATCTTTGATTTAAACATTTTTTGAGCTTAGCTGGGATGGTAATTATCCTTTGCTCACTCCTATGCTAAGGGAATGGTGAGTCTAGGCAGAACTGGATTAGAAGTGGAATTTTATACCTGCTCATAGATGGCCACCCATAAACATTATGCTTTTTTTTTAAAAAAAATAAGTACTTGTTGTTCACTTATATTTAGGAAAAAGCCAGTTCTCCATTCTGTTGATTAAGGAAAGAGGACCAAGTAGAGCAAAGCCCTTGAAATGTTTGAAGTTTGTTCTGGTATTATCAGATGAATGCAACAGAACATGCCGACCTGCTGCACTTCATGACTAAACTGTTTGCAAGGTTAAAAAGAAAGGGAAAGGGGAATCCATGTTAATCTTCTCCAGCCCTAATTTTAATAAAAAGTAAATACTTCTGGAAAACCATTTCAAAGGCTTCCACTTTCAACTATGTGGCAGGTCGAGATTAGCAAAAAACCCCAAGCGTCTCTTAAGGTTAAGCATGCTATTTGTTTCTGTCTTTCAAACTCCACCACAGTGTGTTTAACCGATAAGTTTAGATAGGGCAAAGCTCAAACTCCCTCCCTTTGACTTTTTACCTAGAAATAAATAGTTGTGGATGCAGAACCTTTAGAGCCCTCCCCTTTCCCTGATAATTAATCACTATCTTCTTCAATTTCCAGAACTAATCAAGTACTTTTGCTAAGGATCCAGATTTTAAAAACTTTTACTCCACTGTTGCCAAGACTGCTTATAATGAAAGCAAATAGTTGGCCATTGATATGAGATAATTCCAACCTGATTTCATATGACTCACCACATTTTCATTCAGGTACTCAAAGATTTCTGTTTATTTTATACTTCACACAAGGAAGAAATTACAGCTTCAGGCAATAAACCATCAGACACTATCAAACAAAGAGTTAGGCATATTTAAGACTAGGGATTAAGTTTGGGCAGATGGAATGCTGGCATTTTGCAAATGGTGTGGAAATCAGGAGTCAGCCTCAGAAATATATTCCATACCATAACCTTTATTAGGCATCTCACAAATATGCCTCCCTTTTTCCTGATCCATGCTCAAATTTTGCGCAAATTCTTTTTCCATGCCTTTTTGAAATGAACCATGATCTTGTCTGACAACAAATATGCTACTGGTAACCATGTTTAATACGAACTAGGCTTCCCTTGTAAAGCACAGTTCAGTACCATGGCTTGAACAAATGGAAAGGTTAAATTTGTTTGGATTACAGCTGCCAGAATCCACCAGTCCTCATGACCAGTGGGGATTCAGTGAGTTGCTATTGTGTGCCTAAAAATCATTTCTGACTTATGGCAACCCTAAGGTGAACCTATCATAGGGTTTTCTTGGCAAGATTTATTTAAAAGAAGTTTGCCATTGCTTTCTCCTGAGGCTGAGAGTGTGTGACTTGCCCAACGTCACCCAATGGGTTTTATGGCTGAGCTGGGATTCGAACCCTGGTCTTCAGTGTCCTAGCCCATTGCTCAAACCACTATGCTGCACTGTAGTAAGCCCATGAAATATCTGAATTTGAAGTAGTATTCCAAGATATCATTATCAGGGTACCTGGTTAGCATCAATACTCACGTAATGCAAAACCACGCTTAATGCTTAATGAATCAAAGAGGGAATTGGCTTCAGAGGGGAGGCCTTTTTACACTACACTACACAATTATGGCACTGTTTTCCCAGTTTTGGAGTTTAGGGAGCAGTATTTAGAATGTCAAAGAAGGTCTATACATCAACAGCTGACTTGAAGGTGCGTGCATGCACACACAGTTACTTTTAGCCGGTGCCTGACCAAACTACAAACCCCAGGATTCCATAGGATACAGCCATGGCAGGTAAAATGGAATTATAGCACTATAACTGTATAATGGTAAAGGGCCCAGGGAAAGCCCTTTCCAAGCTTGCTCCCAATTGACAAAGGAGGGTTTGTAAACCAGAAACCTGAACTGATGTCTGCATAAGATTGGTGTTAGTTTGTAGCCATTTCCTTGGATACAAATCAATGAGGAGAGCAGAGGAGTGAGACCTAAACCATTAGTAATCTACTTCCCTGGTAAATGCATGTCGGGCGGATTTCACAGTCCCTATCTAGCCTCAAACAAGTGGCTACATAGGGATTGTAAATACTTAATAGTCACAAGTGCATAACTCCAGGTTATGCATTCTTAACTGTGACACAGGATTCTGGCTCACACATGTTTGTACTGAGGGGAGGATCCAAACATAGATAACATTCTTCAGATGTTTTGCAACTGTGGCCTGCACCTTTGGACTGGAGGATTTCACTGCTTGGATTTTAAATTGGCCAGCATTGTTTCAAAGTGAAGTGATTAGATTTTTTAGAGAGGTTGCACAAAACTGAATGTATCATCAGCACTATCATCACACCCATTGTCATAATATTTTATCTTCTTTCAGCATATTTATTAATCCAAAATGAGGTTCTGAAAACTGCAGCACAATAAAGAGTTAACTAATTAATATAATTTAAGAAATATTAAATCCGAGATGAATTAATTTTAATATAGTACCAGTTAGGGAGGGAAATTATTTATTTATTTATCCCTATTATTTGTTAACTAATCAGAAATGTTTTTTGTGACACATAGGAAACTGGGTTGGGAAGAATAAACAGTTTTGTTTTGTTTTTTGCAATTTTCAACTGGTATTGACACATCACCAAGTTTTTTGGCAAATTATTCTCTACTATAATCCCCATAAGTTCTTTGCATGACAATTTTGGGGTTATCCCGCTCCCCAAAAATAACCCTCACTGTTTTCAGATAGCCATGTGAGGTATTGTGTGTGTGTGTGTGCATGCATGCATGAAAAATTTCTGGGTTTTGCTTTTTTTAAAAAAACCCATAGTAATCTTGTACAAAAAACCCCCAAGGGGCTATCTTTTTTTGGTGCAAGATTGCTGTTTTATTGCACACACACAAAAAGAAGTCTTACCAATCAATCAATCAATCAATCAATCAACAAGTCAGTCAATCTCCATGTAGCTATTTTTGTGTGTGCTTACAAGATTGCTGTTTTTTCCATGGACCTACAAACACAAATCACACATGACAGGCGGGAAACAGATTTTCTTTTTGAGCAACCACCCTCTGCCTGATTCACAGGCAAAAAACCCATGTGTATTTCTGTGCTGAATAATTTTCCA
>NC_056526.1:123399080-123565653 GCF_019175285.1 Sceloporus undulatus
AAATATTTCATGATGTATGCCTATTTGGCAAAGACTGTGAAGAAATACTCCTTTTCTGTACAGAGGGAGAGAACTTTGGAAATTATTCATCCTCACTTGTGAGGATAAAAGTCAAACATGTACATCCCTAGCACAAGTTCAGTGACTAGCTACTTCTTCAGATGTTGGAGATGGAGATAGGGAACTGAAGACCTTCATTTACAATCTACATGAGCCATACAGGAATCTAGTAGCCAGTATAAAAAGTTGTGGGGTGGTCATGGTGTATACTTGGGTCTTAAAATGTTCAACAATATGACAAATTTGAGTCAGCATGTTGTTGTAGCTTGAGCGCTGGGCAATGGAAATTATCATACTGGGGACAAGATGTCATTGTCCCATCTTTGTCCCATCCTTCCTGCACAACAGTGGGAAGGACTTTCAAATGATGTTGTGCTTATCTGGACATTATCTCATCCAGAAAGTACGAGTGACAGTGATTGGGTGAAAGACTTTCATATGACACTGCACTGATCCTGTCATTGTCCCATCATTGTCCTGTCATTGAAGTGGCATTGCCCGGCACTTTGCATTAACAGGAGTTCATATTAATGCAATGCTGCTTCAATTATTATTATTATTACTATTATTATTATTATTATTATTATTATTATTATTATTATTATTATTATTATTCAATGACAGGATAATGACAGGATCAGTGCTATGTTATGAAAGGCTTTTGCGTGAGCGCTGTCATGGATGGGATAAGGATGGGGAAATGATCCCGTCCCTATCCTGTGTATGTGTGATAATCTCCTATGCCTCTGGAGACCAGTGTTTGAATCCTGGCTTGGCCATGTAAATCTACTGGGTGACATTGGGCAAGTCACAATCTCTCAAGCACAGAGGATGGCAATGGCAAAGCTCCTCTGAAGAAACTTGCCAAGAAAACCCTGTGATAGGAATGCCTCAGGGGTGCCATAATTGACTTGAAGGCACACAACAACAACAACAACAAATTAGCTAAACCAGAAATGTAAAATGGTTTTGGCTCTTGGGGCTGAGTTATCTCTGGATGGTGGAAAAGACAAGCTGCTGTAGAGATGATTGGGGTGGCTGGGACCCCAAATCCTTCTCTGATGTAATTAGGTTCCATTCCTTCCCTCCCCATTTTTCTACTTTCTCTGTGTATCCAAGTAAGTGCATATGAATATACCACTATTATCTGTAGTCCCTGTTTGGAAGAAAAGTATGGTTCCATCCTGCTCATGTTCCCAACTGCACTGGGATCACCAGTCACTAAGAGTTAACTCTTTGGATGATGACAAAAAAGAGCACTCAGAAATCATGCTCATTTCTCTGTCCTTCAGTAAGCATTAAAAGCTGTGTATCATCAATGTGACAGCTGTGTTGCCTTCCCCATATAAAAGTCAAGCCTGCACATTAACCCCACCCTCCAAAGAAATTTCCATATAAATCTGTATGAGCTTCTGGCAGGAAAAATAATCCTGTGTATATGTCAGCATTCCATAGTGAGCCTTTAATGAGGATCACATGTTAAACCTTGGCAAGCCATGGTAAGAAAACTATACTATGGTGTGTACTTTTTTGTTGTTGTAAAGCATTGTATGCATGGATTACGCACCATAAAATCCATTCATATGAACAGCTGTGCTGCTCATGAGAAACTACAAGGGGTCCCTCTCCTACTTCTGGTTACAAAAATTAGATATGTAAACACACCAGAAAACTCCTCTTGACTTCAGCTCATAGCTGAATAATACAAATTGCATTTGTAAGGTAATTGTTATGGTCATGGCTGGAGATAGCTATGGATAACTGTGAGAACCTGGACATTTTTGCACAAAACTCAGAGCATCCACTGAAAATATGTTTCTTCTTGTGGACTTTTGGGTGCTGTCCTCTTTGTGTCTGCAGAAAACAGCCCCCACATTTGGGTTATGTAACTAGGCAATATATACCACAGTGATTTGGACATAGTGCAGCTGTACTGTGCTGAGGGTAAGTGCTGAGATACATGGCAGACTATGGAAAAGTTAATTTGTGGACTACAATCCACCCAGCCAACATGACCACTGGGAGAATTCTGGCATTTGTAAATCTAAAAGTAACTTCCTATACTATTTTCTGCACACACACAAAAAATCATGCATGAATTTTGTGCGGAACAAATCCCTGACTACAGCATTTTCTGTACAGGAAACAGAAAATGCTGTTTCCTGAGCAGAAAGCTTGGGCATTTTTTTCATTGATTAAGTCCGAAACAGCAAACATTCTCATAACTCCTGGATTCTTCTCATCAAAGTTCTTTGACACTTGAGACACATGTGCTTCAACCAACTTTTTGCAGAGGAAAATATTTGAATGTATTTTGCAACCCTACAACAGAAGACCACTAAAGTGCAGGAGCCTGAATAAATCTGGTATAGATTTATTCAATCTGAGAATACATCTGGAACAGAAACTGGGTATAGAGAACTGCACATGTACTGCACAGATTCAGGGACACTTCAGAATCTTTATTTGTAACAGGAGGGGAACATTATAAGGCATGCTTATGATTGGACATCACAGATCAATAGATAATAGTTGGCAGTGGCTTCTTGCCCAGTGCTTAATAGAACCTATATTACCTTAATCTCTTCAGTGCTTATGTGATTAATTTAAGTGCAATCATAAGTAATGGTTTCAATTTCAGGTCTTCCTGCAGTAAAAATACAGTATTAACAAAATAATAATAATAATAATAATAATAGCATTTGTTGACCTTTCAAAGCACTCAAAATTTACTGCCAGAAAGGGCTACATATGACTACCTGGGTTTCCAATGGAGACATCTCTCACCAGCAATGTAGAGCAATGCATGTGGATGTGTACATCACTGCATTTTATTGACTAACTTGCTCAGTAAAGCAAAGTGACATCAAGGCATTAAAATATATACAGAATTACCCATGAAATAGATCCATTCAGTTTAAAGGGTTGAATCCTATTAGCCTACACACACACACTAACATAAGCCATGGTTCCCATGCTTTATGAGAACTAGCGATAACATTGTCAAGTAGCTAATCCTTCCTGCATTTACGGGCAGGGCTTAAAAGTGTGAAGTAGAGCAGCTGCTGAGAGAAATGCTGTGGACTGTACCTAAGGTGTGTCTGATAATGTCAGGGAGACCAAAGAAGGGACGGAGTGATGAAATGGAAAATGTCATTCAAAAGTGTTAGCTGATCCCTGCTTAAATCAAGCAGAGTACCATTCACCCTAGACAAGTGGGTTCAATGAACATTCCTTCTTCTTTTGCTTAATAAGCACAAATTAACAGTACTGGAAGGTGTTCAGGCATCTTTGTATTAGCATTTCCAAAACCACCATCTAGCATTTTAGGTAGACTGAATTGCTATGGTGTTCCATAATTTATTACTTTGGCTGACTGTATGATACTTCTGTAGAACAAATACAGCTTTGTCAGGGGAGAAGTTTCCAATGGGAAAATGAGAAAGATGGAAGGGGTAATCTAACACAATGAATTTTTAAAAACCAGGTCTGAAACTGCATTCACATAACTCTCATAATTCATAATGTCATAATGTGTCCCACATTCTTCGTGCATCCCTATTGAGAACCCTAGTCTGCTGACAGATGATAAACAAATACCTTCATTTATTATTTTCATGTATTGAAGGTATTTGTTTATCATCTGTCAGCAGACTAAGGTTTTCAATAGGGGGCAGGAAGAATGTGGGACACAGCTCCTATCCTTTCAGTGTTAACAGATCCTGGGCAGGAAGATAAGTTCTGGAAGGTGGAAATATGGAACATCTTCTCACTCATCCTCTCCAAACCCACCTTTTAGCTGCTGATCCCACCACAGGCCATTTCTTGGCTCAGGGACATCCAGCTATGCCCCTATAGCTGAAGGAATAACACTGATTTCATCCTTCAATGCCTTCGGTTTAGCTATAGGAACATGGTTGAACACTTCTCTTCTGCCCCTCTCTTTTCATCAGTCAGTAAAAGACATTATTGGGGAGAGGGATCAGCAGCTAAAAGGTGGGTAGGTAGGAGTAAGATAGGATATATTAAACAGTTCCGCCTGGCAGACCTTTATACTATGTCTTCCTGCCCCAACATTAAAGATATAGGAGCCTGTCCTGTATTCAGCTTAGCAGGTCTTACTCTTAGGGAAACAAGTAAAAATAGGTAAAGTTTTCGGAAACAATTTTTGAAAACAGTTTTTAAACACACACACCTTCTGACTGCACTTTGCACTATAGTCTGAATGTGAAGACAGTGAGGATTTGAGGTATATCCTCCTTATAAAAATGAGCCAAGAAAACCATGGAACATGCATTTAACTCCTTAATCCCACAGTTAAGTTAATACATTTATTTTTGCACAATGAATATTTTATGCCATTTTAAAATGTATTTTCACAATATTTTTTTCAAAAATAATTTTATTTGTATATACAAGATTGGTTTCTCTAGTTTTCATTTACAAAGTTGGAACAGTCCGAACATTGATTCCCACCCATTGTGTCACCCATGTGATAACTTGGTACACTTAAGTGTTCATCATTTTAACAAAATGTTATGGGAATTCATGGTTAATGTGTAATCACAGAGACATGATCCCCACCCATTATCCTGAAAACAACAGCAAAAACAACAGGGGTTATGCTACTAGTGCAAAGCAAAGTTATTTTTCTGTAATACAACTTCTGGAACTTCCCAGAATCTAGGAAACATAGTCCAAAAATGTAAAATTTTCCCAAACTAATTGTTGTTCCCCATGAATGAAAAGCATAATCCAGTTTATGTCTGGAACCACCAATCCATCACTTTTCTTGGATTTTGCAACATCTGTGTTTAGTAAATTGTTTCTACAATATATGGTTATTACACTATGAAAGCATTGTTGTTGTTATGTGCCTTCAAGTTGACTCCAAATTATGGAGACTCCATCATAGCGTTTTCTTGGCAAGATTTATTTGGAGGAGGTTTGGCACTGTATTCCTCTTAGGCTACAACTGTGTGACCTGTCCAAGGTTACCTTGTGGGTTTTCATGCCTGAGGGGGGTGGGGTGGGATTTGAATCTTGGTTTCCCAAGGTTTTAGTCCAACACTGAATCTGCTACATGACCTTTCATGTAAGCACAGTACTAGTTTTGTTCAAGTACTAGCTGTACTGAGATGCTATTTAAAAAGCTAGGTCAACAGCTAAAACTTCCTAAGTTATTAATTCTTGAGATGTCATTTCTAAGATAGACCCAGAGAAACATCACATTCTCTTCATATGCCATGACATTTTGTGTATAATTGACACCAATAGTTTGCCTTATTTAGTAATACGGGGAAAATGTACAAGTCTGACAGTGGATTCAGATCTCCAGCCAGACAAATACCATCTGAATACCAGTGGGCTGTTGCATATTTTAGATGAAGCCCCTGTAGCCAGCATGCATGCGTCTTGTAACACTGAAGGTCTCTGGGGCAATTTAGACAAAACAAAGGACACATTCTGCTCTCACTTTCACAGCCTAAACCAAGTGTAACCAACTCAGCCAGAGGTCAGAGGGGAAACATATAGAAGTTAGAATAGAATGTTGTCCAAGGAATCTGAGTAGATGAATTACCCACTTGTAAGGCATAGTAAGGATGGAGAGCAGTCTTTTTCAAAGGTAAAAAAATAAGCTCAGTATTCATCCTGGAGAGCATCAGAAATTGTGGGCTTATTCTAAAACCAGCTAAGGACAACTTTCTGCCAGGAATCTGGGTATATTTTGAAAAACGGGACCAAATCAGATATACATGTTTTCCCTAAACAAATCTACTCCACTTTGATTATAAAGCAGGAATAGATAACTAAATGGATTTTGTATGGATAGACACAAAACCTACCCTGCTCCCATCTTGATTTTCCCAGTTCTCCATTCCGAGATGGCCCTCCATATCTACAGATTCTGCATCCATGATTCAATCAACCACAGTTGAAAAGATTCATACATTACAAAAAGTAACCTTGATTTTACCATTTGATATTAGGGACACCCTTTTACTACATCATTGAATATAATGGAATTTGAGCATTCACAAATTTTAGTATCCATGGGGATCCTGGGACCAAACCGCAGCAGAGACCAAGGACCCACTGTACACTTAATTGCAGTATCAGAGCTGGGATGGGAGACAGGCAAAACACTAGACCTTAGAGTCAGGTAGGCACATATGTTGTTGGTAGGGACAATTTTTACGGCATTTTGGTAATTTTACATGAGGGCTACATTGCCATTCAACACTAAAATTGGAAATGAAAATGACAATAACGTGCCATTGCCGCCACCGCCGCCTCCTCCTCCTCCTCCTCCTCCTCCCTTTGAGAGGATCAGAGGGAGTGAAAGTGTCATATTTGACAGTAATTTTGAGCAGTTTGCAAACATTTAAGGGTGAAAATTTTCCCCAGATTAAAAAAAAAGTTGGGTTGGGAACTTTAGGAATGCCCTGGGGGGGAGGGGCTCTAGGGGCTACAAAAATGGGATTTGGACCTACATCCAATGCATGAGCTGCATTTTCCTTATCCCTCCTCTTAAGGATGGGGAGGTATGGTGTGGTTGGTTTTGTGCCCATGACCATTCAGCAATAAAGGAGACTCCCCATTTCAATTTTACAGCTGATCTGGAAAGTGGAAATACAGCCAACCTGGACAACACAAATTCAAACCTACATACATGGTTTGATTCCAAGTCACTTCCTTTGTCCAGTAGGGTTGTCAGGCCCCAGGCCCTCCTCCCTCTTCTCCAGTTCAAGGGGGGAATGGGAAAAATCTCAGAGCAAGAACACTTCCTTGTTTATGTTTCTTGAATTTCTAGACCAGGGATTCTGGTTTGAATAAGGTACTCCGTGCAACTGTAGTTGGTGCTTCATGTATTAGCCTTGACATCACCAGGGACTGGCCCTTGTAATACAGAATCACAGAGTCATAGAATTTGATGGTATCTTGAAGAGCCCCCTGCAAGTCTAGGAATACACTGCTAACTATTTCTTAGAGATCGGCATTCAAACTGTTTGCAAACCTCCAATGAAAGAAGTAAACAGAGACTAGATGCCCATCGCTCAGGGGTACAGCTCTGGGCCAGTCCTCTGTGGTTTCGTAAGAGGTCATCTCCATGTCTCAGGTTTTGGCCCCGGCAACATTATAGTCCAGATATGATTGGATCAGTGTGGGTCTGGACTAGAGTGATGTAATAGAGTGACACTATCAGCACTGAGTATATTTCTCACAAACAACATTTTAACACAATCACTAAAGAACATAAACTGGGTAAGTGCAGCATTGGCCCATGGCACTCTGCCGGGAAGCCAAAGTACTAGGTAGTGCTCTCTCATTCCACTTCCAGTAGCTGACTGAACTGGAATCCTACTTCAGCACTGGTGGTACAGCATTCTCCACTGATGGCATGAAACTAGGTTAGGCACCACTGGCCATGCTACAGGGCACTTGGGGGTCTATCACATGGGAAAAATTTCTCTTAATTTCAAATGAAAAGAAAGTGGGGCCAGAACGCATTCATGTGAATTCGCTAGTTCAGCGAATTTATGTAAATTCGAATTGCGTTCGAACTGATTTCCCATTGCCCGAAATTGCGTGTGATCACCTCTCACGCAGTAACATGAAATCCCATGATTGTGTTCGGATTGCCATTGGATTATACTTCCAATTTCCCTTGTCTGATAACGTCCATACAATTCTGTCTTCCAACAGATGGCAGAAAGGTGAAAAAAATGCATAGGATGGCTGTTGGAACCACTGCCCCATTGCATTTGCCCTGTGAGACTACTGACACATTTTCTTTTAGCCTAAAGCCATTTTCAGGTTTATAATTTTCTTTTCTTTTCTTTTTTTGTACTATGGTAAATTCTGTTAATGTTCTGATCCATTCAAAGCTATCACTTTGAATAAAAAAATATTTAAATATTTGAAGGGATGTCATGTTGCGGAGGGAGCAAGCTTGTTTTCTGCTGCTCCAGAGACTTGAACACAGAACAATGGATACAAGCTCCAGGAAAAGATATTCCACCTCAACATTAGGAGGAACTTCCTGACAGTGAGAGCTGTTCGACAGTGGAACAAACTCCCTTGGAGTGTAGTGGAGTCTCCTTCCTTAGAGGTCTTCAAACAGAGGCTGGATGGCCATCTGTCGGGGATGCTTTGATTAGGATTTCCTGCATGGCAGGGGGTTGGACTGGGTGGCCCTTGTGGTCTCTTCCAACTCTACAATTCTATGATTCTATGGCGGGTTATAGACCGCCCATTTGGGGCGGGCTGCACCCGCCCCTTTCCCCGCTGTATCGGGGCCTCAGCTGCCAGAACGGCAGCCGCTGAGGCCCCAATCTGCCGCTTTTCAGGCTGTGGGGAAGCGGCAAAATGTCGCTTCCCCACAGGCTGAAAAGGGGTGTTCTTGGGGCTTCAAGCCCCAAGGACACCCCGTGGTGGTGGGGAGGGGGAGAAAGGGGCCACTTGGCCCTTTCCTCCCTTGCTTCGCTGGGTGCAGCCGTTTGAAGGCTGCGCCCAGCGAAGCAAAGCGGCGCCTCAAACCAGGAAGGAGCTCCGAAACAGAGCTCCTTCCTGGTCCGCGGAAAGGGCGCCCTAGGCACCCTGGCGTGGACCGACGACGTCACGGCCGCACCACCCCGTGTAGAGGCAGCGTGGTCGTGACGTCGTCATGGCGGCCCCCTTGTGGAAGGGGAGCCGCCATTTTGTACGGACTCAGTCCGTACTAGGATTAGGGGGGTGCGGAAGCACCGCACCTTCCTAACCCTAGTACGGACTGAGTCCGTACTTTAATGGCGGTTTGTAACCCGCCGAAGACTTCATAACCAGCCTACATCTTAAAGGTATTTCAAGAGCTAGAGAACTGATGACTTATAATATGTTGAAGCATTCACAAGAATGCTTTGTCATATTAACGATCCCTAAAAACTCAAGTAGGTCTAGGAAACCAATTTCCATTCTAGGAATAAGCAATTAATATTCTTTTTTCATTGTCTCTTATTAACTATAACATTCATTTTAAAATCTAGTCACTGAGCTTAACCCAAAAAATAAAAAAAAATATCAAAAATCAAAATCAAATTATAAACTGGTAAAAACAACAAAATGAATACCAAAGTCTTGTATTTTCAAAGAACATTGTGCAACCACCAATAGCAGTAGAGAAGAACCCTTTTGGTATAATTTTCCTGGAAAGGCATTCATTTTTCCTTTGCAAGCATTTCATAAATCCAAAAACAATTCACCCGAGTTATCACATCTGAGTTTTATAGTATTATTAAACTTACTAACTCTGTTTCCTCCACTGTCAGGCAGTTTGGCAAGGATGATCTTCTTGTAGAAGGCATCCAGCTGTGCTTCTGGAAGACCATTTGGAAACCAGCTGCTGACTGTTGATACTGATGTCAGAGCAGATAATGTCTGGGTAGCTGATCACCTCTTTCATTGTGTGGGAGGGTAGAGAGATCCGAATGCATCCCCAAAACATGTGAATAGGATATTGGCATTATCAAACCCAGGGTTTGGAAACATTACTTTTCTGGTCTACAAATCCAGAATTCCCTAGCCAGCATGGTCACTGTATTCCAAAAAGTAACTTTTCCAAACTCAGACAAAACCTTTTCACATAAGGCCATGGCATGGTATATATCCATTAGCATATTCTTGAAGTACAAGCACACAGCATGAATTAATACAGTACTATTAGTTCCATCTACAGTCGACCCCTTGAATCAATTATTGAATGGTAAAGCAACACACAGGGAAACCCACAGATGCAATAGGTCTACTCTAGTAGGATCTGACAGTAGGTTTGAGAACATTAAAAAAAAATTATTTGTACCCTACTTTACCTCCCAAATCAGGACTCAAAGTGGCTTACAATCTAGAAACAGTACAGTTAAAAATCCACTTAGGAATGGGCAAATCTTGCTTTCTCCTACATTTGATTTTTTAAAATCTTGAATTCTTTCAGTTGAATTCAGAAATCTGGGTTATCTTATAAAGCAAACAAAATTTCCAATCATCTGCACTGACCAAATTCATTCAGTACAGCTATTTCCTGTATGGATAGGATCACGTTGTGCCTGCCTGCCATGCAATTATTAAAAGTGAAGAAACCTGTCAGGAAAAAAAGGATATGAAAATGAATAGTGTTTTCACTTCTTCTTTATAACAGGCTTCTTATCTTTAACCATTGCATGGCAGGCAGGCACAATACAGTCTTATCCATACAAGAAATAGGTGCATCAAATGAATGTATGTACAAACAGTACTGTAAAAGCATTGCTAAATATGAAGTGGACATCTGATAGCTCAAGCACTCCAATACCTCTGTTTGGATGGATGACTGATGGTTTTATCTTCTCCAGCATTTGAATTCCTTTAATGTCGTACATTAAGAAGAAATAGTTTTTTGTGGGGGGTTTCCGGCAATGTGGGCTTTTTGGGCTACATGGCCATGTTCTAGAAGAATGTTTCAAGCTTGGAAAGTTCTTATTTAAAATGAAAAAAAAAAATGCACCAAAGTTCTAGCCAAGCCATACTTTGTGTGGCTAAGGGCCAAAGTAACTGAATTCTTCGACTCAGTGAACATCAATCTATCGCTTATAACTCTGAGATATCATTATGGAATGATTTTGTATGATGGAATGAAACAGGAACAAAGCCACAGGAGGGTGGAAGGAACGGAGGGTGGGACGGAGAGATTTCCTCAGAAATGTTAAGAATGTCTAAAGAAATCAGCTCTAATAAGTAGCTTTGCCCAGAGAACAGTTGGGAGGCTATTTCTTTCTGTATCCAGTTTACCCCCAAATTCCCATGATCTTTATTATGTAATCTTTGGAATGGCTTCAGGTTCTGAGGACGTATAAAATATTTCACACATGAAAACAACTTTGTGCTGGAAACATTAGCAAATACACAGGGAATGGAGAGGTCAGCCAATATGTAGAGGACAGAAGGAATGGAGATATCTATCTAAGGCAGAGTGTATAAATCTGTTGCAAATAAACTCTTAATCCACTTTAGATCACATTTACCTATGTAAGACTGTTACAATTCATGGAGAAGGCATGGGAAGGGAACAAGGAGGGAGAGGTTACTCTTGTTACACTGAAGTAACAAATATTTGCTGGACCCTTCTTGACTAAAACATCTCAGGGGGAGATGATCTTCACTTGGAGAAAGGACAGGAGAAAGAGAGACCTTCATTTTCCCAACCATTTTCCCTGCCCCCAACTGCTTTGACGTCTATGGGATTACAAGCTTGCTTTTGTAATACCAAAATAAATACCAAATTGCTTTTGTAACACCAAAATACTGTAGGGATAAAAACAGTATTTTGGTACTTCATTATTTAAATCAAGCCATTTGTTCAGAACAAATTGCTCAGAACTTGACCATAGCACAGTTTCAGAATTCAGAAAAATTATGTTTTGGATTATAACTCCCCCAATCGACTAGCTGTGAATTTGGGGAGGTATAATTCAAAAAGTATTTTTTCCAAGCTCTGCAAATTTCCAGACCCATGTTAGTCTGCTGAAGCAGAAACAACAGACAAATGTCTTTTGGTATTTTAAATGCTTAAGGGTTTTACAGTTGGTCTTCTGTATCCATAGATTCCGCACCCATAGATTCAGCACCAACTTGAAAATATTCCAGAATAATATTTCCCACCCCACAAAGCAAAGTTGATTTTGTCATTTTATATAAGGGACAACATTTTACTATGCCACTGCATATAATGGGACTTGAACATCCACAGATTTTGGTATTCGGGGAGTGGGTGGGTCCTGGAACAAAACCCATATTTTGGCCCTCTATATAATGCAAAAAGGTTTCATGGACACTGTCCATATCTGATGGACAGTGCTCATAAAAGTATATACCATAATTATAAAAAAATAGTTTTGTTGGTGTAAGAATTGCTGCACAGTTTTCCTGGCTGAAAAATCTGTTTTTCCAAGTGAAGCTCACTGGCTCCGATTCATGATACTTACGAAGGGTTGGTAGTGTCTGAATACCATAAATACTGATGGCCTAAATTTCAGAAATACATTTATGGATATCTAAATGGAAGACAAGCTGAGGCATTCCTGACATGTTTTTTGGCAACTTAAAATTAATAGATGCCACGACTAGATCATGGGATGGCTCAAGGCTATTTGCTGCTATACTTAGAAAGCTATGTTTTGTTTTCGCATTGCTTCCCTTCCTTCCTTACTGAAGAAACTTCCTTTTAGACTTGCTTTGCTTATAGACTAGCCTGACAGTATACAGACTGATTATTAGTAGTATGCAACAAGTAAAATGAATACCTCCAGATTTACCATTCCATCATCCATAAGATGGCTGGATACTGTTGAGCCCAGAATTCAAATTCATAGTTGAATGATGGCTTTTTCTTTCAAAATAAATTGACCGGTAACATCAAACTTCCTCTGAAATTACTGGATTGTACTTTACTAGGAAGGGTCTCTCTTCATGTTACAATTAAGAAGATTATTTAAAACAAATAATAATCAGTTTGCTTTGATACTCAAGAGCCATGAGGCAGAGAGGGCAGGTGTGATATTTTGCATAAATGTATATTAAGTGGCTTTAGTGTAATTTATTTATTTAACAATTTTGATTTTGATTTTAAATAGTGCCCTTCAGCCTACTCCTGGTGGTTTCCATGTGAAATACTTTCCCCCTCTCCACAGAATGGATTGAAAAATCTCCAACCTGGAAGGCTGAGGGCCACAAAAGTAGCCTTTGAGTTGTCTTGCACTCATAACAAATGCATTCACTTATATGTAACCCTCTAGTGCTTCATAAGCTACAAATCCCAGAAGTATGTAGGGTGTTGCCATGGCACTTATTATGTAGTTTTATCATGTTATTGGTTTCCCCTGCCCTTTCCTCCCAGAAATGCACATGGTGAAGCCAGGAATAAGTGAGGATGGAAAAACATGATCCGGGGCTGCTGTTTTCTGTGGCAGCGATGTGTGGGGCGCCATGCACAATTTTGTCTCCAGCACATAGGGGCAATAATCCTTTTCATTCAGAATCCTTTTAAAATGCAGTTGCATGGAAATTGTGCAATATGAATTTTTGTTTCAACTGAAGCAACAACTCAATTAAAGGGACAATAAAAAACCCCCAAAACCTAGTTGGATTTTTGAAGCAATAAAGCTTGCATGGTGAGGGAAACTGCAGTAAGGAATCTTAGAACAAACAGATTAAAGACAGGAAAAACTCGATTAGTTTACATTCCTTCCTGTTTGTCTGTTTTGTTGGCCTTTGCCTAAACACCAAGTTCTTTGGATTCTTAGTTTTATTGCTACCTCTTATATGTTTTGGGAAAACCAACAAAAAGAAAAAAAAAAGGGGGGGATAGTCATTTGCTTTCCTTATTGCCTGCTCACATGTCTATACTTTCTGCAGAAGGTTCTTTCTCTTTCTTTGGTTCTAGCCTCTATATAGTTTCAATGAAAGTGCAATTTTTAGCAAAGCATCCATTGCTGCAGTCCATTATTTATGTGTTTATTTATTTCTTATTTATCAATTAAATTTTACATCTCCTCTCCTTTTTTCCAGGGAGTTCAAGGCTACCCTCCATGTTACCCTCACAACACATCTGTGAGATGGGTCAAGCTGAGAGATTATGACTGGCTCAAGGACATGCAATAAGTGTCAGGACTCATTGGCTCATCAAACCCCATCCAACAGGGCTCTCCCACCACAAAACAAAACAAAACAAAACAAAACAAAAAAGCCTAATAACCAACCAACATGGTAGTCAGAAGAACAGCAATGTCACTTCTAGTGTCTCAAACCATGACGGGGTGTCCCATCAGGAAGAAATGGATGAGGATGGCAGCTGTCCATCTCTTTGGTCTGGATTGAAGTACTATGATATACCTGCTTGTAATTATTGATCAATAGCTACAATAAGAACAATCAAATTATCTAAAATTTTATGTGCCATCTTTCTCTCTCCCTCCCTCTCTATAGATATATTACACTTTACCTTTTATTGATCCCCTCAATAATTCTGAGAACAGGGTGCCTCAGAACATGAAGCAATGCATTAAGTATTACATTGCTACAGAGCTGTAATTTAATCTTACTCTTTCCCATTTCCTGACTCCAAGACTTACCTTCTGTTGAGATGTCACACTCCCTCTTTAAGTATGGAAGGAATTTTCTTGACATGTGAAGCTGCTTATGCAACCAGCCCGTAAAACATGTGGCAATTACTAGCTGAAGATAGTATCAATAGCTAAATAAGATAGATCTAAGATGACGATGTATTATGGGAAGCTGTCTACTATTTGCCCACAATAATTTTGTACACTTAAAGGTAGGCTATTGACTAAAATTAAATTCCTGGCTTATTTGAATGATGCCTCCTTTCGGGGAAGTCTATTTAAAGCCTCCTTCCTGCTTTTATAACTCTCCAGTTGCTAATTCTAGACACTAATTATCCTTTTTTCCACCTGGCACAATTCTGGCACCTCATTCATTTCCTGAAGTCCATCTAATTTGGTTCTTTACTGGCTGCTTAAGTTATTTGGTGTTACCCTCTGAGAATTAGGGTTCTTACAGACAAAAACAAAGAAAGGAACATGTTGTTAATGCTACTTCTCTGCTAATTTTCCAATCTGTATTCCCCATACAATGTATTGCTGCCTTTCAGCAGAGGATATTTCACCACCAGCAGAGATCACTGGTAGGAAAGGTCAGGTGGCCATCTGTAAAGACTGGTACCCCCTGCTTTTGACACAGCTTGCATAATTTTATGTTACACAATCAGTGAAATAGGACTATATTTCTCAGAAAGCAAAAATGAAGTGCAAATATTATGTTAATTGTCAGTTTCAATCCATTTTTGCCTTGAAATTAGGATTTCTTGTAGATGTGAGTTAAGAAACAGTTACATTTCCACCTTCATCATAAAAAATTGTTTGTTTATACCAGAGCAGACAGCCAACCTGTCACAGCAATGATTTTTTAATGTGAAACTAAGAAGAATTCTCCTCCCACTTTTGATCTTGACAGCCCTGCTTCACTTTGAAGGTGAAATGAGGCACACTTGACAATATTTTGTCAATTAATGCTATTTTTACCTTGAGATTCTAGTGGGATTCACTTTAGTTTCAGCTTGGAGAACATTATAGCAGAGGGACAACTTTGTAGATTCTGCAGCGATAAGGAATGTAGTGTTAAGGGCTGGGGCAGGATTATCTGCATAGAATAAATTTACACCAGAGTTTGGAAAAGTTGCTTTTTTTTTTGCACTATAGCTCCAAGAGTTCCCTAACCAGCAAAATGTACAAATGTTTCTATATAGTACATGTGTGTTCTTGATTCCTGATGGTCATATTGCACCAGTATAAAGGCACGTAAAATGGTTGGAGCTGGGGTTGGGACAGGAGTGTATTTCCGGGTAAAAGAACTTAGTTCTGGTTAGTGAGAAGACCTTTCTGGTGTGCTTAGGGGCACATATGCTTAACTGGTAATGTGTGCCTGCCTGCCTGGTACAAAATTTCCCACATAGTTCCAGTAGGTGGATTTTGCAATGCTAGTAAAAAGTAGAAATAGACCTTATAAATATGTTGCCTTGATTTAAAAAGTGATTATGCCATATATATCTATAACTATATCTGTATCAGATCTGTATGTCTGTCTGTCATCTAATTTAGTGGTTCTTAACCTGTGGTCTGGTGACGCCCAGGGAGTCAGGTTCTCACAGAGGGTCCATGAAGGCTTGAAGGCTGCTCAGCCCACTCAATGGTGTCACTAGGGAGTGCATGGTGGTACGGACCTCACCAAGTTACACCTCAGAGGGGAGAGGGCACCTATCCTTAACTAGTAATGTGTGCCTGCCTGCCTGGTACACAATTTCCCACATAGTTGGTGGATTTTGCAATGCTAGTAGAAACTAGATATAGATCATATAAAATATGGAGTCTGTCACCTTGATGTAAAACAATTATTATGCCATATATATCTAAAATTATATCACTTCTGTCTGTCTGTCTAATGTATATCTATATCTGTCATCTAATCTAGTTGTTCTTAACCTTAGGTTCAGGGACCTCCAGGGGGTTGTGATGTTCTCACAGAAGGCTTGAAGGATAGCCTACCCAGTGGTGCATGGTGGTACAGACCACACTAGGTGACACTCCAGAGGGGGATGTCACCCTGTGGGGTAGTACACCCTAAGGGGAGCGGACGACTGTCTTCTGGGTCCCGTGTGGCCATGAGGGTGGGGAAGGTGGCCGCCTTCTGGGTCCCTCCCCCAGAAACCCTGCCCCAGAAGCCCTACCTCCCCGCACGGGGTGACACTCCAGACAGGGACATCACTAAGCCTACCTCCTCCCTGGAGTGGAGTGGAACGGCCCCATTGCAGGAGCCAAGGCAAAGGTTGGCTGGCTGAGGCTCTGTGTTGCTGTTTAATCCGCTCCAGCTGCAAACTGGCAAGAAGGAGGTGGAGAAGTTTTCCTTCCCCCTCTGGTGCCTCTGAGGGAAGGTTTAGCGGATGGCGTAATTATTAATTATCTAGCGTTCATGTATTATTATAGTTGTATTATTATTATTATTATTATTATTATTATTTCCATTTATATACCGCCATTCCTGCGATCATGGTGGTGTACAGCAAGTACAAAATTCAAAAAATACCCAATCAAAACCCCCATATTACTACTAAACAGTACAATTCATAAAAACCAGCATACAATCCAATAAGCCAATAAAACACATTAAAAACAGATTAAGTGCCATAGTACAGGATACACAAAATACCGGGAGAAGAGTGGTAGTTAGGGAAGAGTTAGTAGTAGTCGTTGTTGTTAATATTATTACTATTAAATTATTATTATGGTTTTAAATCTTGAGTTAAGTCATTGGGGAGCCTGGGGCAACAAAATATATTCAAAGGGGGCACCTGGTAAAGAAAAGGTTAAGAACCACTGATCTTTTGTATATATCTATATTGATATTTACAGTGCCATTCTATAAATTTAGTCCAAATTTAAGATACTAGATTAATTGGATGAATCAACAAAATATACGGTTGCAGTTCCATGAAACTGTTTTTTCTCACATAACTGGATTACTGGGTTTGTTACACGAAATGCACAATCAAATCAAATCAAATCAGATTTGCATCTTTCTGGACTCTCTACTGCATCTGAAGAAGTGGATTTATATCCATGAAACCTCATGCTAAAATAAAAACAAGTAAGTCTTAAAGGTGTTGCCATGTTCCTCCCTCCCTTTTTCCTTTATGTACTGCAAGAGACTAACTCTCACTAACTTTATCTTAAATACAAGTGTCAAATCAGAACCCTTTCTCCACAAAGAATTTGATCCAGCTGCTTGATATAGAAACTCCATGGCTGAGAGACCCCATCTTGCTGTGATAGCTCAATAAACAGAAACACACATGCTCATCACCACCCACTGGGCCAATGCTGCAAGCTCATTTTGCAAAATACTCCAAACATAACACAAAATGGTGACCTGTGTAATTCCTAAACATTTCAAAAGGCCTTATTAAAAAGCGATAGTGGCTTCAAGGATCAAAAACTTCTGGTTTCAATTCTTCAAATGCCCTCTTTAAGGGATTTAAAAGTGATATTATAATAACAAGAGGGATGGGGGAAATGGGTGGCACCCAGATGTTGCTAGACTGCTAGTCAGCCCATGGTAAGGGAATACTAGTGGGCCATGCATTTATCACTTCAAATATATACATTGCCTTACAAACCAGGGTTATTTTTAAAAAACAAAAAACAAAAGATGCTTGTGTTAAACAGCCAACTAGGGAAATAAGATAAGTTTACAACAAGCAAATGTTAGAAGGCGAAGAGAGAAGAAACACAGTCTGAATATGTTAGTATAGAAAATAGGTGCGGTGAGGTTTGTTCCTTTCTCTTAAGGGCCAAAGATTAAGCTTTGAAGTCCTTCTTTTAAAACAACCTCATTTTAGCTTGGTTTTGCTGTGGTCTCCAAAATATTCCACTCCCTCCATTCACTGCTGGAAAAAAGTGGTACAGCAGTAGTAAAGATGGTGCAAAATCTCCCACAGGTTAGGGTTGCCAGATCCCAGTGCCTGGCTCTGAGTCTTGAGTTTTCATGAGTTATCACCTGGCAGGAGTCAACAGTGCAAATTCTCATTTTGGTAGGCACAGCTCCAGAAAATAAGAAAGGACTGTACCCAAATGTCCAGTTCAGCTAGTAGAGCAGCAGTTTGCAACAATTTGCCAGACTTAATTCGTTCATTGCTGTGATAGTCTCTCCAGGGGGGTCCTTTGTTTTAATGTTTTAAGTTAGCTTCCGCCTTCCTTCACAGTTACTGTGGCGCCAGGGCTCACCCTCTGCTCTGCATCCACTTTTGGGCTAGAAGTATATGAGTAGGTTAAATATTCCTTATCCCATCTCCCCTCCTCTCATTTCACTTGGGGATTTCTGTCTGAATTTCCAAACATTAATACACATTCTGTGCATGCGTTTCAATGGCAATCTGTGAACAAAGGTACTTGGTACTTAATGCACAATGCTTACTGACTTCATCAGGGGCTATCCTAAGTCTCAGGTTTTGTTCTGGAAACCTGGGGGGCTGGGACAATCCTGAATTGACAATGGAAGAGCTTTTTATCCAAAGTAACATACATGTTTCTTTCTTAAATTTTACTGAAATCATAGGCCAATGTTCACATAACCTTCTGAACTGGTCTCTTTCTCCCCATTGAATCCATGGCTTATGCCTTGTTTGTTCTCTTATGGCAGTATCTTAAGCAAATTGTACACAATGCCTAGTACTGGAGCTGTGCTGTCCATATTCTTTCCTCTACAACCTCTAGATGATTAATTCTTTGTTTGCTATAGCTGTTGCCAAAATATAATTCCCTGACACAAATGTTAACTGAAACGAGTTGGGCTTCCATTCCAGGTGCTGCTCTATTACCTACCAAAATCAAGCAAAGTGAAGGTCGCTGTGTTGGGTAAACAATTTTTATTCAAGATAGTAAAAGAAAATTATGTACACCATTAACAGAAAGTGAAGTCATATGATTAATAGTTCTTGTAATGATCCATTTTTTCTAGGGCTGGGAAAAATACTTTTGGGGCTGCAGTTCTCATAATTTGGGTTAGGAAATTCTGAGAATTGTCCAAAAGTTACTTTTCCAAGCTCTGTTTTTTTTTTTTTTTTAAAGAGGTGGACTGTTGATAGACTAAGAGAAATTCTAGTGACCTATTGTCCATTCTAATGATAAGTTAACACTTGCTGGTATTCTTGTAGATAGTACTTGATTAAATGGGCCATGATTTGATCAGATCATAGGAAGTACATTTTTAGAAGTAACTCTTTGCATTGCTCAGTTCACTGTTTAACAAATAATATGTTGGCGATATTAATTACATTGATGAAAAAGTAAACCATTGTTTTATTTTTTGCACAGCTTGTTACTTCTCTTTTAATTTTAATTAGTTTTTAAAAAATAAAATAAAAATGTTTTAGGATTAATAAGGGAGCATTATCAATCAACCTGCTCTGGATTTTAGACTGAACCTCAAAGGAACTCAACACCTTGAAGAGCTCCTTTAGAATTCAGACCAAAAGCTGGAACGGACACATTGGAGTTTATCACACGGGAGGAATTTCTCTTAATGTCGAATGAAAAGAAAGTGGGGCCAGATCGCATTCATGTGAATTCGCTAGTTCAGCGAATTTATGTGAAATTGAATTGCATTTGAACTGACTTCCCATTGCCTGAAAATAGCTTGCCATTGCCCGAAATTGTGTGTGGTAGTCTATCACGCAATAACATGAAACCCCATGATTGTGTTCGGACTGACTTCCCATTGCCCGAAATTGCATGTGGTAGTCTTATCACGCAATAACGTTAAACCCCATGGTTGCGTTCGGATTGCCATTGGATTATACTTCCAATTTCCCTTGTCTGATAAACTCCATTGCCTTACTGGCATGAAAGCCACCAGCTGCTCCTCATCTTAATATACATCACCTTTGGAATGCAACTTTGTCACATACTCATTACTCCAAAACTAGCTAGTTACAGGTCTACTGAATCTGACCCAGCATGGCACTGCTAAAGTATTTAAGCAAGATGGCCTATGTTGCCTTTACTGTAAAGACATCTTGGGTATCTTTCTTTCTTTCTTTGTGAATTTAAACAATTTTTCTGGACCTTGTGGATGGGGGCAGGGGAAGAAACTCTAGGGAAAAAAAGAAATTGGTGACACAAGACACATAATTGTTCCTCCTGTACTTGATAACCAGAGAGAGAAGTGAGGGATGCAAAACAGTATGTTCTGCACAAGCTTCGCCATGGGTATCTCCAGAAGCCACATGGGGTGATGATACAAATGGAGAAACACTTTAAAAGCTTAGTTTTTCCATTCTGTTATTACACTGCACAATCTCTCTCTCTCTCTCTCTCTCTCTCTCTCTCTCTCTCACACACACACACACACACACACACACTGTCTGATACATAAAGAAACTTATTACTGTGCTTTCCTCTTTTTATTTCTTCTCATATCATTCTTTCAAGTATACTTTCTAAAAAGCAATTATCCTATTAGACCTTATGCAACTGTTTTCACATTTTGTACCTTGAGAAAATCTGCTTTCTTCCCAGACCTGGCAGACATTAATTGCAACAACAAATAACATTTCCCCCCTTTTGGCCAAGATTACTGCTTCTGGTCTGTTCATTTAACCATCTAATTTAATCTTTCCAAATTACTTTTCCTTTTTTGCCATAAACCATTTATGGCAGAAGAGCGAGGGAGCATTGCACATACGTCAGCTCAAGTGACAAGAGATAAAACAATTCAGTACTTCATGCTCTTCTTGTGTAAGTTAGACTCAGGGTGAAATTTCAGAGCCAATTTAATGGCAATTTTGCCAGCTATTTCAGTTTTGTGTACTGCTTTGACTTTAGAAGTACAGATTTGTGGCAAACCAAGATACATGATATTTTTACCCAGGTCTTGCTGCGGGAAGAGGAAATCTTTTCATTGACTTCTGTAAGAGTTGGTTAGGTCAGTTATCACATGCAATCCAACATAAACCTCTTTGTTATGTAACTAAAAGGGGGGTAAATCATAATATGCTTGGTTCAATATGTCCTGACATATTTAGTCAACTGCTAAGAGGTTAGCAGAATCTTGACTGTTTATGAGGCTAAGAAATTCTAAGCTGCAGTTTGCAGGGCTTTTTCGATAATAGGATTTAAGGATTCAGTGCAAGAACAGTCATACATTGGATGAAACCAGGACTGTACCTCAGATTACTTAAGATATCTGAAGGTGCCAAATGAGTTCCCTATCTAAAGAAGCATGAAAATGTCAGCATACGTAATTCATTTTCTTTGGAAAGAAGAGTCTGAAACCTGCAACTGCTTCTGATACCTTCAAGTTTCTTATCCATGGAGAGTTAGCTGGCTTACAGTTCTGATCTGCTTTAGAAATGAACACCCTTTAGATCTCTTAGACTTCTGCTCCCATGATCCTTCACTGTTGGCCATCTTGGCCGGGACTGAGAGTTACAGGCCAAACTCCCTGGCAGTGGGTTGCAGGAAGCTGTCTTAGGGCCTGAACAGACAGGCCAAAATAAAGCTGCTTTGGGTCCCTTTGGAGGTATGCTGTTTAAATGCTGCATGAGTCCTAAGAGGCCGGAAGCCACGCCAAACCCATGCTCCAATCCTAAGGACTAGAGTGCAGCTATGACACAGCTTCTGGCCTCTTAAGATGCGTGTGCCATTTAAACAGCATACCTCCAGCTTTATTTTGGCCTATCTGTTCGGGCCCTTAGAGTGCATCTACACTGTAGTAATAATACAGTTTGACACCACTTTAAGTGCTGCAGCTCCATCCTATGGAATCCTGGGATGTGTAGTTAGCCTTCTCTACCAAAGAATGCTGGTGCCTCACCAAACTACAAATTCCAGGATTATGTAGTATGGTGCCAAGGCAATTAAAGTGGCATCAAACTGCATTATTTCTACAGTGTATTGATTTTGGCAGCAGCCCAGAGTCTCCAATATTGACAAGCTCTGGCTAAATTAAAGCAGGGATGGCCAACTGCTGTGGATCTAGGGACCATTTTTTTTGCCTCCATGCACTGTTGGGATTGCACAGACTTTCCCTAAAAATGAAATAAATAATTAAATAAAAATAATATAAATAATGAAAAACATAACCAGAAGTGGCCAAAAATCCATGTTTGGTTTTGAAAAATTGTTTCCAATCCCTTGTGACCGATTGTATGTACTCAACTATGAGTAGAGTTCATATATAAGGGGAGGGCAGGTTTTGGGACCAAGATTATGCATTTTGATATGACCCATGGATAAGTCAAGGGTAAAATTTAGCGACGTGTAAACAAAGGATCTAAAGAATGAAGCAAAGAAATCAATGCCAAAGAACTTGCAAAATTCCAGCAGGCATCGTAACACTAAAGGCTGGATGGATGAGAGCATAGAGAGGGGGACAGTGCTTCTAGGACAGATTACATTCTTGTCTTTAACCATCAGATGGTTCCTTGTTTGTAAGAGTTAAAGTACATGGATAAGTCATGTAACTCAAGTCAATTTTCTGACCAAAATTTCGAGACTTATACCTGAGTATAGGTGTACTACACTAGGTGAACTGTCTGTCCTGGAAGCTTCCAGGTTAGATGGGCAGGGCAGAGAAGCAGGATACAGGAGGAAGTCATTGGGAAGATAGCAGCCAAGAGTAAGGCAGGAGGAGAGAGTCAAGGGTGGGAAAAAGGAAGTAAGGATCAAGTGTAGGTCTTAGAAAATGCCGGATGTTAAAAGACACAGGGCCTAAAGGGGCTAGTATATAACAGGATCCTCCACAGACAAGGGGCAGAATGAATATACAAGTAACAAATCTTATACTAACAGCAAGTGTCTCCTGAACAAGGACTGGTTGGCTAAAGATAAGGCAGATGCGAGAAGTAGCAATTTGCATGAGAAGGTTTATGGTGGTGTGGTGACTACCACTATGAAATGAGTGGACTCTCCCCACTCACGTCATAGATTTATTTTTCCCCATAGAGTTCTTTAGTTTAATCTCCAATGACATTTCAGCACTGGCCACATTAGCTTAGCCTATTGTACGACAGTCCAAAACATGTGGAGGGCAACAGGTTCCTTATCCCAGTCCTCCTGAGGGAAAATATTCCTCTAGAGCTACTGGCATTGAGTTAATTATGATGGATAGTGGAGGAATCCATCATCACACCATGGGTTTATTTTTAAATTCTGATTTGTGTGTGTGTGTGTGTGGGGGGGTCAAAACCAGGTGTGAAAAGCTATAAAGTTGGCCATCCATGTTTGCGATTTTGAATTTTGCAGATTTGATTAATATTTTCTCTCTAGGAATCTCTAGGTCCTCCAAAGAAATTCTGTTGGAAATTGAACATAGAGTTGTGCTGGAAAACCTGCCGATTCCTAGAGAAAACACTTCTCTAGGCATTTGTAGGTCCTCCGGCATGATTCTGTGGCCACATTCTGGCAGAAATAGACCACAGAGTTCTGCTGAATGACTTAGAGATTCCTAGAGAGGTATTATCTCAAGTTAAAAAAGTACTGGATTTTTTGTGTTTTTTCCACTTTTATGGGGTCCAGTGCCACTTACCCCAGCAAATGTGGAGGGCCCACTGGATTCCCTTAAAAGCTGCCTGCCTGTTAGGGCAGTGAAGCCAAAGTGAGTGGGCTAGGTTTGCCAGTGTGAAAGCTGGATCCTATCTCTTTAATGGTTGTCTAGAAGAGGGAATTCTGCTGAAATTCCCTCTTCTGCACAATCATTCATAGTGTAATAGCCATCTCCAGTTTTCAATGTGGCAACTGTAAATGGGACTAAAGCAACATCCACACCCATCTAAGCAATCCTATTAATTTTGCTCTCTCTTGCTCTCTCCCCTTCACCGACCCACCCATTTCACTGTTAATCAGCTCTTACAATCAAGAAGTTCTTCCTAATATTTATGGAGAATTTCTTTTCTTGTAATTTGAATCCATGGGTTCTAATTCCCATCTCTGAAGCAGCAAAAAAGAAGCTCCAACATCTATATCACATCCCTTCAGATGTTTAAAGAAGGCTACAATGTCACCTCTTGGTCTTCTCTTCTCCAAACTAAGCACATTCAGCTTTCGAAGTTGTTTCATTTAAGGCTTGGTTCTTAAGCTGTTTTAATGTGCTTGCTTTGTTTAATATGTTTTTCATCTTGTTTAAATTATTTATTGATTTTAGTGTAGAAATGTTTAAATTGTTTGTATTGTTTTAGCTCAGACTGTATGATAAAAAGAGGATTTAAAAGATTTTAATAATTTTTTTTAAAAAAAAAATAATACAGTTGGCCCTCCTTATAGGCAGGCTTGCCTTCTGTGGCTTTGAGCTCACACGGAAAGCAAGCCCAGGCAGAAATAATGGGGTGCGCCCCATGCACCGCCGCGAGCACATGCCCCATCATTTCCAATGGGGAATGAGCATATGCTCTTTTCCCCAAATGTGTGTGTGTGTGTGGGGGTCCGGAGCAGATCCTCTGCTTATGGGGAGGGCAGACTGTATAATATTGTGGATTTAACATTATGTGTGTGATGAGCCATAGACTAATATAAAGAAAACCAGGTCCTGCCCTAAACAGCTTATACGTACACTATGGGCTTTTCCAGAATGGTTCAAAGAAGTATGACTTCTTGCAGTATAGCCTCTTGGGCTTTGCTGGGTTTTGTGTTATTGTTGCTTTCATGTCTACTTGTTCTACTCTTTTGAGGTGTCTCATCCATGGGGTCATCATGAGTCGAAGTAGATGTCCATCAACAATAAAGAACACCTTTGACCTGTAATTCCCCTCTTTCTTTCTTTCTTTCTTTCTTTCTTTGTTGCTACAGTGCAAAAGTGCACTTTCACTGATGTACTGATGCATTATAACTCTTTTTATAAGTTTTAAAAGAGAAAGGAGAAAAGGATACCTTTTTGTTCTGACATGTTGTGGAATTGAAAATACTGTAAACCCATTCGCATATGAGAATAAAAAGTTGCGGCTGGTTTGGGGAATTACAAAAAATGATCTGGGAAAAAAGAATTTTCACATAGATAATATTTTTTAAAACTTTGAGGACTACAGCAACTCCCAACACATTTGCCCCATTCGAAGGACTCCTGGATTTCAACAGAGAGTGATGGAAGATTGAATGAAGAGTTGGGGCAAGGGCAAAAAATGCAGACAAACACAGTTACATGAAAGATTTAAGAAAAAAAAAACATGGAAAAGAAGAGTTTAAATAAAAGAGTATAGCTGCACCATGTCTGTACTCTGGAAGGGAATTCCAAGCATGAGGAACAGCAAGGGGCAGGAAGAAAGCCAACAGTCTTAATTTGTAGCCTTGATCATAAATTGTTCCTGGAAAGTATCTCATAATTCTTCAGAAGAATAAATCTGTTGCATGGCAATAAGTTCTAAAATTACAAGCAGTGAAACAATTGTTCAAATACAACCTACTTATGTTCTCGTATTTCCTAAGCTTCCTGTTGTCTGAATAGCTTAATGAGCAATGCTCCCTCTTGGACAAAATTAGCTAATTTTGCATCTCCTTTTAATTCAAAATAGCAATCAAGTATTTCCCTCCCTTATCTTAGAACTGACCTTCCCATAGACTACATATCCTTTAGTAGAACTGAAAATGCACATGATAACAGGAGTGTTCAGCTACTCCTGGGTTGGTGCCAAGTACTAATTTCATTTCCCACTCCCTTCCAATAACACTCATGTGCAAAAGAAGTTGGACACAGCAAACAAAACATAGAGACAGTGCTGCTTAGAAGTTAATCAAAACATCAATAAGTCATAACATCTGGAAGTCATCATCTAACTAGTGACGTCAGGAAGCTGTCAGATGTTCACCATTCTGAGCTACAGTACATGTGTTGAACAAGTCCTCTCAATAACTTGATGTGCAAAGTATTTTAGCCCTTTCTCAACGAGAAAGGAGGAAAGATAGAAGAAATACTTAAAAGTTGTTCCCGTCAGGGATGGGGGAAGAACATATTATATTGGTGAACACCTCCAAAAACTTGTTTTCTAAGATAACTCAAATACTAGATTGCAGAGTGTATTTGTAAGGGGAACTCAGTAAGAAGAAGGGAAGGGTTGCTAAGCTTGTCTTCCTGACTCTGCCGAGGAGATTTACAGGTTGAGTTTCCCTTATCCTTTGGACCAGAACTGTTTTGGATTTCAGAATTTATTTTGGATTTAGGAATACCAGTATTTGCATATGTTTACATAATGAGGTATCTTGAAAACAGGACTCAAATCTAAACACAAAATTCATTTATGTTTCATATACACTTCATACACAGAGCCTGAAGGTAATTTTATGCAATATATTTAATACTGTTGTTCCTGAAATGTGTATGATCAGAAAGCAAAGATGTCACTATCCCAGTCACCCATTTAAAAAGTTTGATTTTTGGAATATTTCAGAGTTTGGAATTTCAAATAAAGAAGACTCAACTTGTACTTAAGATAGTTAAATTCCACCTTCTAATTTCACAGAAATTCACAAGACACTTATCAAAACACCACCACCACCATAGTTAAGCCATAGTTTAACTCAAGTGGTTGGAAGCATATAGCCTACCAGATACTGGAATGCAGTTCCAACAAACCCTAGTTTTAGTCTTTTGTGCGTTTTTTGGGGCTATGAGGCCATGTTCCAGAAGAGTTTATTCCTGACGTTTTGCCACCAGCTGTGGCTGCATCTTCAGATAATGTTGGCATGGAAGAGAGTGGGGTATATATACTGTTGGTAGAGAGGAAGTGATTTACATGTTAATCTGTGTGTTGGTCTGATGCTGAATGGCAAGGTCTGAGGGTGTATATTTAATTAATGATCCATTGTTTGCTGGGAAACCCCCCTCACCCTGGGTGGTTTTCATTTGCATTTGTTTGGTCTTGATTTTGGTGTTTTTTCAGGACTGGCAGCCAAACATGGGCGGGTTATAAACCGCCATAAAGTCCGCGCTCCGCGCGGACTAGGGTTAGGAAGGGCCGTATTAGGGTTAGGAAGGTTCTTACCTTCCTGACGGCCCTTCTTCCCAGTACGCGCGGAGCGCGGACTTTATGGCGGTGCCCATCCACATGGGCGCCGCCATTTTGACGTCTTAGACGCTGTGCGTCCAGACGTGTCATGGTGGAAGTGATGCTGCGAGGGAGCGCTCCGCCTCTCGTGGCGCCACTTCTGCCTTTCGAAAAGGAGCGCCATTTCAGCGCTCCTTTTTCGCTGCACGGGGAAGCCTCGCGGTCTGGCCACAGGGGCTTCCCTACGCAGCGAATGGTGGCGGCGGGAAAACGGCCCCTTGAGGGCCGTTTGTAACCCACCTTTGTTTACTTTCTTTCCTGTTGAAGCTGTCCAGGTGTTTATGGATTTCAATAGCTTCGCTGTGCATTCTGACCTGGTATTGTTGTTGGTATGGTCCAGAATTTCAGTGTTTTCAAACAGCATTTTATGCCTGGGATGGTTTATAACATGTTCTGTTACTGCTGATTTTTCTGGCTGACCCAGTCTGCAGTATCTCTTGTGTTCCTTGATTCGTGTTCAAGCACTGTGTTTGGTGGTCTCTGTGTAGACTTGTCCACAGCTGCACAGTATCTGGTAAACTCCTGTGGCTGTGAGAGGGTCTCTCCTGTCCTTCACTGAGTGCAGCATTTGCTGGATTTTCTTGGTCAATTTGTAGATCATTTGGAGGTTGTTCCTCACTAGTTTCCCTATTCAGTCGTGACTCCTTTGATGTATGGTAAAAATACCTTCCCTTTGGGTGGTTGTCTTCACGTCTATGGGTTTTTCTGGGTCTGGCAGCCCTTCTGATGTCTGAGCTGGGATAACCATTAGCCTGTAGAGCCCAGTTTAGGTGCTTCAATTCATCTTCCAGGAAATGGGGTCCACAGCTCTTTTTTGCTCAGTTTACCAGTGTTTTTATTGTGCTTCTTTTTTTTCCTCGGTGATGGTTGGAGTTCTTGTGTAGGTATCTGTCCATGTGTGTAGGTTTTCTGTATACTGTGTGACCCAGCCATTGGTTCAGTTTGCAGATAACCAAGACATCCAAGAATGACAATGTTCCTTCCTTTTCTTTTTTCATTGTGAATTGGATGTTTGGGTGGATGTTGTTCAAATGGTTCAAACACATGGTCAGATCTTCTTCTCCATGGCTCCAGATGGTGAAAGTGTCATCCACATATCGGCACCATGTTGTGGGCTTTTTTTGGTGCCAATGGGCTTGCTTTTCAAAGTGTTCCATGTAAAAGTTTGCTGTCACAGGGTTCAGAGGGCTTCCCATAACTACCCCATCTCTCTGCTCATAAAATCCATTGTTCCATTGGAAGTAGCCTGTGGTAGCTTAGCCAATGGTGATGAATGCTGATAGTTGCGATCTAACAAGATCTGGAAGGTTGTATGATTCTCACACTTGGTTTAATGTTAAGAGAGCAAGCCATTGTGAACCTCTGGCTCACATACTCCCTACTTTCCCATCTGGTGTAGCCCAATGGAGTTCAGCATTTGATCCATTTTGGATTAATTGAAGTTTACCATATGCTCTGAATCTGGGCAATCTAAAATTGTACTCTAAAAATGCTTAGTGGAACTATCCAGGTTTGAAACCACATTTTATGGTGCTGACTTCTTTCAACTAAATAGCATTAAGGTTAGCTATGGCTTATGCTTTGGATGACCTGCTAAACTGTACTTAACCTATTGTGGAAATAAAACACAGAACTGTCTTTCCTGTGTACCTGTAAGGGCATTCGAATTAGATCTGCTATTTTATAGTTCCTGTTTTATGACTGCTCCGCTGTTTGTAGTATTTGGTTGAAGATCTGTTATTTATTGTGGCTAGTTTTCTTTTTCTTTTCTTGAAAGCAAGCTCAAATAATTTTTGGAGAGACAGGACAGAAATATATTAAACTGATAAATGCATTGCTTATTTCTTGCAGTGGAAGAATGGTGCCCTTATCTTCCAAGAAGTGGTTTATGTTTATAGCTATTGGCAATAATGGTTGTTGAAACTGATAGTTCAACCTCAATATTGGCAAGGTCCCACAGGGTAAACTATGTTCTGCCAATCCAAATACTTCATACAGTCAGTTTAAGGCAGCTTTATATAAGGTAGTACTTAAAGCTAGGTCTGTGTAATCATATCAGCCAAATTCTGAATCCCAAAAGGAATTTGGTCAGTTCAGACTGATTTGTACCAGCTCTGGATTGAAACAGACTGGCCCTATTCAATGCTATAGAAAAACAAAGTTCAAAGCAATTCAGACTGATCTGGTGAGCTGGGCATGAAAAATGAATGGAAGAAAGCCATTTGAGCATGTAATATGACAAATGCCAAGGTGCTGTGATGCAGAGGAGGAGTAAGGGATCTAGGCTATGCTCATTAGTAGTTCTAATATGCAGTTTGAGATGCAAATTGCATCAAACACCTTCCACCCACAATGCTTATAGGAAGGGACTGGAATGATACAGTCTGTTATGCCTTGTGACTCTGTTTTCCCAGCATTTTTCTCTTTTAATTTTCCAGTCTTTGTACTTGTTAAGTAACCTAGCTTAATCCTCTGCTTCCTTTTCTTATTATTTTGTTAGTTGGAATAGTAATCTGTTTACGAATCTCTGTATGTTTTAGACAGTGAAAACCTATTCTATCCCCAGCCCCACAGACCCCATTGTCCTTGTTATTGGGGCATGTTATTGGAAAGATGGAAAGAAAGCAGTCTGAGCCACTGTAGAAAAGGCAGAAATTGTCTGGAACTACTTTGAGGTGAGAATGGTCTCCAGGGTTGCCACCTGCCTTCACTGTAGGCAGCAAATGAGCATGCTCAACTGACAAGGCATTTCAGCACTTTAGGAGACAGCAGAAGGACAGAGGCAGAAGAGTCTCAGCAGCAAGGTCAAGATTGACAACGAAGCAGCAGCTCCCAGGTTTTTCCCCCATCTAAAGGCTTTGACAGACAAGTATGTAAATATGGTTTCCAAGCCTGCTCTGATCAAGTTCTTAAGATGTGTTGGGGTGTCTCATCAGTTGGACTACTAGTGGAATATCCCCCTACTTCTATATGATTCACCATTGAATCTCACCAGTTGGATTGCTCATAGATTAAAGCAAAATCACTCTCTCTTCAAGTAAGCTGCCATTTCATCATCAATATCATGTTTGGGTATTAGCTAAACATGACCAGATTTCGTTGACTAATGATTTGTGACTGCCATCGTGACTCATAAAAAAAAGCATCCAGAGACTGATGCTCTGCTCCTCTTCAGCCTGCCTCTGCCAAGCATTGCTGCCTGTGTGTTTGCTGTCCATTGCCTATGCTCTTTGCTGCAATTTGTCAGCTGTAAGGATGGGAATCCTGTAGGTCAGTGGTACCCCTCCCCAGGTGTCACCTGGTATGGGTGGTGGTGGTGGGGGGGCATTGGCCAAAAGGGTGTGCTTGGCCTGCTCCTTTGCTGCAGTGGTGGAGGTCTCCTTGTGGGAAGGCCACTGCAGCAATAACAAACTGGAAGGGGCACAGTGGGAGGAAGGTCTGACCAACTGTCACTCCTCTTCTGGGATGTCACCCATATCTCCCACACTCCCCTAGTGATGCCACTGCTACAGATAAGAGATGGAAGAAGTACAGCCTCTAGGTCACATGTACACTCCCTGTTTGAGACCCTTAAAAGTCTCCAAGCACTCCTCAAAATGTTTGCAGCACTACCACCCTCAGGTTAACTGATTCAACTAATTCAGTTCTTGGTCTGGTACTCCATGAGTGCAAAAACCAATTGGGGCACTGGGCTATGCTCTTCCCTGTTCCACAACTTTGCTTCCACATATTGTTTTTAACCGCCTTTGCTTGCTCTCTCCTATATATATATACATACACACACACACCAAACAAACAACAAACAATAAAATTGACACAACACACCACACACACAAGCTCAAATAGAAAATTATTAATTCTAGAGCAGCTTTAGTACGAAGCTGATCTGGGTGGAAACACCAGTAAGTGTCTCCCATTTCCTATTTTCTGTTCAGTTTCCATCTGATCTGAAAGAGAATGTCTGCATTGCACACAGAAATGCACAAACTGTATAGTGCAGCTGGGCTGACCTAACACATTTTGCTATCTGTGGCAAAGGAAAAAAAAATTGTGCATACTGTAGCTTTTGTTGGCAACAAATATGTAGATGATGACCAGGTAAAGCTTAATCTGACACTCTTCCATAATTCAAAGACATAGCCATGTTAGATTGGGTCAGCATGCAAAGGGATATTTCAGCATCTTTGAGACTAAGTGAAAAAAAGAAGTTGGCAGCAAAAGCTTTTGTAGACTGATGTCTATTTCATCAGATGCATGGAATGAAGTGCCTATGGACAGACATTTATACTCATCAGTGCATAGGTTGTGTATGTGAATAGCATAGATAGTGATAGTGATAGAGTAACCAGTTTTACAGATGCTCCTTGGTACACAGGGCTGATATTGCCTAAAGCCAAGATTAAAAGATACCCTTATGAATGGTGGAGGGAGTTCTTGGCATGAATCACAGAAAGAACAGAAGTCTTTGAATAAAAAAAAATCAAGGGAAGATTGGAAACAGAAAGAACAGACTTCAGATATGTTCACAAACTCTAGTCCTCGACAGTGAGTTGAATGGGGACAATGGTTTCCTGCTACTTCTTCTTGAAGTGTGCCTTCAAGCAATTTCTGACTTATGACAACCGTAAGGTGAACTTATCATGGGTTTTTCTTGGCAAGGTTGGTATAGAGGGGTAGGGGTTGCCGTTCCCTTTCCCTGAGGCTGAGAGTTTGTGACTTGCTCAAGTTACCCAGTGGGTTTCCATGGGGCTGATCAGCAGAGTCATAGTCCTATGCTCAAACAACTACACCATACTGACTATTATCCTGGTTTTTCCTCACATTATACGTATTAGAACACTAGTTAATACTTCAACCTCATAAAGGCTCTCTTGCCCATTTTATCACAACTTCTTTCTAGTTCCCAGCCAGCAACAAACCAGAAAGCTGACCAGGTGGGCCATCATACTTAGATACTGAACATATTTACTGAATATTCTATTTATTTGTACTTGAGTGGGAAGGGGGTACTATTTTGCTTGGCAGATCCAAAGATGCACAGGCCAGATACCCAGTTCTAGAAAGCGGGCAACGGAATATTGCCATGAGGAGTAAAGTCACAAACTCTGATGTCAGCCCAACAGGCATTGCCAGAATAAATGTTTCAAATCAAAGTGTGATGAATGTGCTATTTATGTTTTAAGTGGTTCTCTGAGGCAATTAGCACAGTTGATTAAAGGCAATGTTGCATTCTGGCTCTTGTGGCTTTCCTACAGAAATAATTTGGCAACAGATACAGCTTGTGGTATTCTGATCACCACACTTGTTTTTCTCTCCTATTTCCAAAGAGAATTTCAAATATATTTACTTCTTCCATTCAGGAACCACATCCGGGGTTAGCCATGACAAAAGGGCAGTAAATTACAGGCAATAAAATTGAAGCTCCAATAGCTACAGAAAAGTAACTTCTCATGGGATCCAGACTGTCCCTGTCCTGTGTGAAAGTAACTGTCCCTTTCTTAGGCAGGGAACACTGAAAGTTCTCTGTACATTCTCCAGTCCCATCAACAGACAACAGAAGTAACATCTGAGACAAAATGTAGATCTGTGACTCTAACATTGTCGATTTTTCTTCTCCTGTATGATTTTTAACACTTTTGCCTGATGAAGAAGCCAGTGGAACTTTGAAAGCATGCATGATACATTTTGTGCTTTTTTAGTTCGCCCAATAAAGGTGTTGCTCTTTTGTGGATTTTGTTGTATTCATCCACACAGTATGAAACCATGTTGGCAAACCGGTGGCATGTGCACCCTCTCTGGCATGTGAAGCTGTTTCAGAGGGCATGTGATGTGGAAGGCCTGGGCCACAGCAAGGAGGGGTAGGGAGGTGCACAAAGCTGGCCCGGCTTCTTGCTGTGGCCTGGTTCTCCCATGGAAAACTGAGCTGCAACAAGGAGGAGTGGTGTGTGGCCTTTCTGGACAGAAGCCTCACCCCTTCTGGCCAAAAGTCCTGGCCTTTCCAGCTGAAATCTGCCCCCCTCACTGGGTGACACCAAACCCTGGTACACCACTGCCTGCAGAGCTTCTGCTTGTCCCTCTCTAGGGACTTTTGGAAGGAGCCCTGCCCCCTGGACAAACAGCCAGGATTTCCAGCCTCCTCATGCCGCCTCCTCCTCTTGCTGTCCTTTCTTAGGCTCAGAGTCTCCCTAGACACTGGAGTCTTCTAACAGGAAGGATGGCAGAAGGGCTGCTCCAAGCCCTGGCTGGGAAAAACTGGGGTTGGGTTTGGATGCCTTCAGGTACTTTCTGACTTATGGTGACCCTAAGGTGAACATATCATGGGTTAGTCTTGACAGTTTTCTTCCCCTGAGGCTGAGAGAGTGTGACTTGCCCAAGGCCTCCCAGTGGGTTTCATGGCCAAGCTGCAATTTTTGTACTTGAGTGGGGATGGTCTCCAGAGTCATACACTCAAGCTGCCTTCTGTGCTTATGCTTGTTGTTGTTGTGTGCCTCCAAGTTCTTTCCAACTTATGGGCCCAGAGCACTCCCCCTCCCTTCCGAGTGCCGTAAACAACCCTAGGGTGTAACTATCTTGGGGCAAGCTTCATCAGAGGGGGATTTTCACTGCCATCTCTGAGGTGAGAGACCTTGACTTATGTATGTGGTGCCTTCAAGTCATTTCCGACTTATGGTGACTCTAATGTGAAATTATCATGGAGTTTTCTTGGCAACTCAAGAGGGGGAATTGCTATTGCTAGGCTGAAGCTGAAAGATTGTGCTTTGGGTTTCCCTCCTGGAAGTCTTGCCCCCTGTAAATCCCACCCCGTAGCACCGGGTGACACCGAGTGCAGGAAAGCCACTGAGTTTGGGCACTCAGTCTCTAAAAGGTTCACCATCACTGCTCTAAAGCAAAAAGAACAGTGTAAAAACATGCAGTTCTATTCAGATGTGTGCACGGGATTGCATGCAAAACCATAACACTTTAAGAATATAAACCAGTGGTTTTACGAAACCAGACCACCCTTTTTCTCATACAGAAGGGGGTGAATTGCTTCTTGCAGAAGCCTCCAGTAGTAGAAATTAATTATTTAAGTTAAAATAGGTTGCAGTACTGCCACCTCCTGCTCTCTTTTAAAACCCATTTTTCAGAATTGGAAGTGGGCTTTTGGCTGAACATTTATTTATTTAATGTCCCCCCTTTCTCTTAATATGGGACTCACATCATAAAAAGGGGGGGGGGCGCTTTTTGGGCACTGTGTGCAGCAGACAATTGGTTCCTGGACCTGACAAAGATGCTCACCTTTGTTGTGGAAAGGGCTGAGCTGAATGGAATGAAGATGGTTGGTACTACAAAAATGCAAGAGCTAGAAGGAAAGAGATGAGTTTAGCTTTGAGAAGACTGGAGGTGGCAGCAGGAGGTCAAGGGTGAAAGCACTCTTTAAATACTTCAAGGGATACCCCATAAACACCTGTTTTCTGATATCTCACAGATCAGTGGTAGCTCCAATTACTGTAGGCTTATAGCTAAACTTTTTGATGGTAGCAATTAAACATTGGGACCAAGTACTCAGAGGAACAAAATGTTCTCCTGCAGGGTGAATTTTCAGCTGAGGCTTGGTAGCCATTGCTGGGGGTGTGCTACACTTTTCATACACTGAGCTAGGAAAGATGGCTCAACAAGTGCCAACCAACTCTATCATTCTAAGAATGGTGAATTTGCAGGATTTATTCTAGTCAAGCTACATCATTATTAGTTTTCTTTTTCTTTCTTTCTTTTCATACAACATAAGGCTCAGTCTAGTAAAAATGTGAAGGAGTACTGGAAAGCTCCAAAGAGTGACAACTTCAACAGAACTGATGAAAGCAAGAAAACTAGGATGGTCTTCTTTCAAGTTGGCTTGGATAATTTTTGTTAATACTTCAGGCTTGCAGTCAGTTTGCTCACACCTTCAGCTTCTTGATGAACATTCTCCTTGACACCTCAGCTCTATACCTTTTCCCTTCCTGCCCTCAAACAGCACACAAGCCTCTCATTTTGTAGTCTAGTAATACAAAGCCATGCTTATGGACAACTCTGTCTTTGTGTGTCATTCCACTTCTGTGCAAGAACTGTGTTAAAACTATTGGCAAGAGACAATATTCCTGTTCACATGTATGCTTTAATTTTAATCAAGTTAGTGTGTTCAGCAAGAATATTCACTAACAACCTCTACCCTAAAGCAAATCTACTGCCAGTTGCATTGCAATGGTGTAGCTGCTGGAAACTTCCCTTATCAGACTTCATACAAGAAGGGCAAGGGTGTTGAATGAAAACATTCCAAGAGCTGAAGATAAACACCACAACCTCTCCAGAGGAAAAAAAATGTGAAGGAGTGCTGGAAAGCTCCAAAGAGTGACAACTTCAAGGGAACTGACGAAAGCAAGAAAACTGACGAAAGCAAGACAGTCTTCTTTCAAGTTGGCTTGGAGAATTTTTGTTAATACTTTGGGTCTGCAGTCAGTTTCCTAACACCTTTAGTTTCTTGATGAACAAGCTCCTTGACACCCCAGCTCTATACCTTTTCCCTTTCTGCCCTCAAACAGCACACAAGCCTCTGCTTTCCTTCTGCCCTGTAGAAAGATTCTCCTCAGACTTTTTGCTCCATCAAACCTCCACTCGTTTCCAAATGGAGGCTATGGGTCCCTGCTTTCTTTAAAAAAAAAAAAAGCTTATTAACTTGCTATAATTCTGCAACTGACTAATATTTTTCCATAAACAGTGGCAACTGGTGGCTTCCATGTCAGTGGGCAGTGAATCTGCCCTGACTTTTAGTCTGAATGGTAAAGGAGGTATCCATAGTGCTTAATCTTTTGTATTAATAGGGTTTAGCCCCTATTAACACAATCCCACTGGCCTTGATGCCACCAATTACCAGTGAAAGTGTCCAAAAGCTATTAAAATGTTTAGTATTACAAACATTTTGATCCGCCAAGCTGGCCTCTACAGCATAAGTCCAGAGTATTTCAAAGACCATATCTCCAGCATGGTGTAGTGGTTTGGGTGTTGGACTAGGGAGTTATTCAGATGGTGAAAATAATCCAGGAAGAATCTGGGTTGAATCTTTGTTGTTCACATGCATTTTGAATGCAATCCATCTTAACCTGTCAGATTTCACCCCAAGTTTTTCTAAATGATTTGATTTCTTGGTTGTGTGAATAGACCCAGGATAGACCAGGATAAAACTCTGCATGCCTTGAAAATGTTGTGAATACATTAATATAATTAATTCCATCTTTATTCAAGTTCTGATATGTGTGAGTAGCCGAATGCACAGAGATGCAGTTCAATAGTGTGAACAACAATCCCAGAATGCGTGAGTGAGATTACATATTTGCATAGTTGCACTAAAAAGAACAATGTGTGACTGACCCCTAGGACACTGGAAAATGAGATTTGAATCCCCGTTCAGCCTTGGAAACTCACTGGGAAGCCTTGGGCAAGTCACACTTTCTCAGCCTCAGAGGAAGGGAAGGCAACCCCCCCTTTGAAAAAATTCTGTCAAGACAACGTCATGATAGGTTCGCTTTAGGATTGCCCTAAATTAGAAATGACTTGAAGGCAAACAACAACAAACAATATGCACATATGATATGAAACTACCAGGTCAGATATGCCTTTCATAAGCAAATATCTTGAACCTTTTAAAAGCCACATGAAAACATCTTCCAAAATGCATTCAGGGATGACATTTTCTCTGACCAGCCTCCACTTTTCTTAACCATTTCCATTTTGATGGCCATAGTTGTATATCTATGCTTATTAACAAGCTCTAGGGAGTTAGTCAGTCAGGCTAACCTGGACACAGATGCTCAGTAAGGAATTCTCAAAGCAGATTCAATTTACCTTGCCTGTTGCAGGAAAACACAGTAGGATTGGCCAGAACAGAATACAGTACCACTCTTTCTTATATATCTTATGCAGATATATTAATGCAACCCAGTAATAAAAACTGATGTTTCCCCAGGGCTCTTTCAACATTTTCCCAATGCTAATACTGCTAAAAACGTCTAGCCAGAGAATGGGGAGAAAAAGGAGGGGGTGAGTTGATATAAACAGATTTTGTATAAAAGAGCTTTGATATGACAGGTTTTGCTAACTGAGATGCTGTTGTTGTTGTTGTGGCTGTGTGCCTGTCAAGTCATTTCTGACTTGTCGTAACCCTAAAGTGAACCAATTAAAGGATTTTTTTGGCAAGTTTCTTCAGAGTGGGTTTGCCATTGGAATCTTCTGAAGCTGAGAGTGTGTGACTTGCCCAAGGCCACCCAGTGGGTTTACATGGCAGAACCGGGATTTGAATCCTGGTCTCCAGAGTTATAGTCCAGTGCTCAAACTGCTACGCCTTGCTGGCACTTAACTGAGATGTGCCTGTATCAAAATCTGCATGACTTTATACTGATTTCACATTACAAATTCCAAGCATAACAAGGAAAGCTAAAAGTTTTGCTAAATGTTTACAGCCATTTCTCAAAGCACTTGCTTCAAGGAGATGTAACCTTTTTACCATTAGGTAGCTTTGGGTAAATGTTTGCATGGAATACTACTTTTGTTCTTGATGTGGCAATCATGTTTGCACAGCTACACAAGTACTTGCTAAGTTAAGCTGATGAGTGTGAAGTAGAGACATGAACGTCTCCACACAAACAGTGGGCATGCTCTAGGGAATCAGAGCCAGTCATTATTCACCATGATTCCTTGTGTATCCCTAAGTATTGGAACAAGGGAACCTCTTTTTCACACAGAGGAGTTTATGGCACTGGGCTTGGGAAATGGGAATGGGACGTAACAGAAGGGAATGGAAATGGGGTGGAACAGGGAAAAAATGCTTAATATCGCATGGGAGAATGCCGCTGATGCCACTGGGAGTCTCTGATCCGTTACCCATCAGTCCCACAGCAGCTGATTTTGAAGAACGATTCTAAACAGTTCTTCAAAATTGGCTGCTGTGGGACAGATGGGGAACAGATCAGGGACTCCAGGCAGCATCGGCGGTGTTCTTCCGTGTGATAATATGCATTTCCCCCTGTTCCACCCCATTCCCCAAGCCCCATGCGATAATCTTATTGGTTTCTGTATCACAGAAAACACTGGAGTAATACTGGTTTGGATGTAGGATTGCTGTTGAAAATAAGTCGTAGCTCTGAAGGGTACAGTTCATGGACGTTTCCTCAGCCCAAATGATATTGTACATGTTAGGCACCACATGGGAGGGATCCATTGAGTCTAGGCATGTGAAAATCTGTAAGTCTCATTTTCATTGAATTTCTCAGAATCCTACCAGTGCACTCATATGGTTTTGTGCTATGCAATCTTTTTTTGAGCTATGCAATTCTTTCCAGCCTGAGAAACAGGGCACTGGATCACAGATTTCCAACGTCTCCTTTAATTTGGCTTCGCACATGTACACTAATATAATTAAAAGTCTTTTGTCTCTGAAGAATTATTTTAATCAAATATTGTTACTCTACTTAAATATGGGTCTGTTTAACCTGATCAAACCAGAGAATGGCCCAGATTCTGTTGTTAGTCTTGCCTACAGAGGATTGATTTATTCAGTGATCTTGCTTATCTATTGAGTCACTTCTCAACAATTGACAAAACAGGTCTACTTGAGTTGTGAGTGACTAACAAAATGTCAGCCAATATGTGTTTTTTCTCTTTCCACAATGAAAGGTACACCCAGAGTGTAGCATAAGAACTTAAAGAATTCCCTTCTGGGCCCAACAATAGCGGTAGATCTTTTGTCTTGGCCTACTCCCTCACTCTGAGGTATGGTATGAAGTCTGGTTACCTCCCACTCAACCAAGTGTATGTTGTAGCTGTCAAGAATGTTGATTTTGGCCTGAGTAACCTGGATTCAAATTGCTACTACCACATGAAGCTCACTAGGAAACTTTCCCCCCTAACCTATCTCACCAAGTTATTGTGAGAATTAAAATCAGGTAATTTCAGGTTTGCAGCCTAGAGGTGAGTGGGTGGGATGCCAGTGTGATCGACAACAGATAAATGAACACACAAACCATATTAGTGCTCTTCATTTCTCCTTCTCAGATTTCTAAGGACATTTTCTAGAAAAGACATTTATACATGGCTTCAAACAATATTTATATGAGTGTGATGCCCCACTGGATGATAAAATATGGCCAATTATCTAAACAACCATAGGTCATTGGCCCACTTTGAAAAATTAAAGGATCACTACTTTTTACAATCCTCCACCATCTTATCTCTGAAAAGAGGCATTTTAGAGGGAGGGGTGTGGAAGGAAAAAAGGAAGAAAATATAGGACTGATCATAAATGCCTGGCATCAAGAATATAAACATGTCTGTCCTTATCAGTATATTTTAAGAAGCTTTGGTTTCATTCTAGGAATGTAACAGTCTCAAGTAATATAATTAGCAGTAGCCCTTGCCTCTGATATTTCACAGCCTTAGTTTACCAAAAAGAAAAAAAGTGTGTGTGTGTGTGTGTGTAGAAAGCTATAGACATTGATATTTGTTTAGTTCTGAGAAAGCCTTCCATGTTTTATAAGTATGTCACACCAAGTTCAAAAAGCACAGATTATGTATCATCCTTTCATATCTCCCTCTGTGTGCGAAATACTGAGGGGGAAAACAAGGAGCCAGACATGCTTGAAGAAGTATTAGACGGTGTTTTTGGAGGTTGGGCAGATATTCCTGGAAGCTGTTGACATCAATGGCAAGTTAATCTGAGCTGTGAACAGAACAGCTTTACTCGAGCATATCATAAAGATCTCTAAGCAGGTGGAGTAAAGGAGTTCTGGGTAAATGAACAAACAGCAAGCAGAAGTAGTTAACCCTATATAAGATATGTCTATACTTTTTATGCTTCTTTATATTTGATTTCATTAACTTAGTTAGAAAGACTAATTACTACAAGGAGGAAAGAGGTATTAATCAGGAATCTTGAGGGTCTGAATGCCACCAAATCAGCTGGAGATGGGGGAAAGTGCGTGCAGGCGTAGGATCACATTTTACCCATCCTGGAGGCACTATCATACTATACAGCAATAGCACTATGATTCTCATTCTATTTTGATGGCCATGGCTGCATCCTGTGGAATCCTGGGGTTTGTAGTTTGATGAAACATTAGAGCAATCTGGCTGAGAATTCTAAATAATTTCCCCTAATCTGAAAATCCCCAGGATTTCTGTAGGATGTTACCATAGTACTTAAGTGAAATCATAGTGCTTTATTAGTATACTATTTTAGCATTTTAGCATTTTATAGTGTTGTGTTTTATAGTTTGTTTGTGATCAGATATTTCTGATGTTCCACCCTTTGGTGAAAAGGGTGTTATAAATAAATGTTGTTGTTACTACTACTACTACTACTACTACTATTACTATAACTGTGTAGTGTGAAAGTGCCCCCAATGTAGCTGTTTCACTGGCTTTACCATAATATAATTGTTTCTCAGGGACTGGACAGACACTATAGTATACACTATGTTGAGAGTGAACTAGAAAGAACAGTGCATCAAAGGTCTATAAATGGCAGTGTAGTTATGGGTACTGCATTTAGCACCTTTGGTACCAATTGGATGAAGTGACATTTTAGTTCCAAATGTCCTGGGCCTCAAGACATATTTTTAAAATTTTTCTTTCATTTTCTTAATGTACATTTTTCAGTTTTTATGTTTTTGGTTTTTAGAGTAACATTTAGTATAAGCTGACTTGCAGCTATGTCCAAGAAGGTAGGATATGACTCATAAATGAATCAGTCCACTATCTGTATGTGGTTGATGCAGTAAACACAACTGTTGATACAGGTTGGCTCTGCTGATGTGGTAGTATGAAAAGGTCGCGACCCGTGTTCACCACCTTAATCCATCATAATGGCAGGCCTTGAAGTACCTTCATACAGTCCTTGGCTTGATATTAGAAGCTGATTTTGGCCTCTGGTAAAAGGAATCTGTCCCTCTATTTGTGGCCTGCATACTGGATGTAGAGGAAATGGAGAATGGGACAAGGGAGAAAGAGATGGAGAAAAAGAAGTGGCCCAACAGCAACAGGCACTGGATTGCTGGCATGTGACCCACTCTCCTTTGCCAAATTATCATCATGGGAAAATACATCCAAAGTGAGAAAACTGTTGTCCATTCTTGCTCTGGTGTAAATATTGCAGCCAGTCTCTTCACAGTCCAGCAAAGGACCATGCTAACTATGGACTCAGTACTTGCAACAAATTTTCCTAAGCTCATCATGTTGAGGTTGATACTTAAACACAGTGAGGCCATATTCTATGTACATTGACCTATGAACAAAGCCCACTGAACATAGTGGAATTTACCTAAGAGTAAACATGCATGGGAGTGTTTGAGTAAAGTTAGAAACATAAGGACCAAGATGACATATTCTGGCTTGAATTGTGGAAACAATATTCAAGGCCAGAAGAAAATGATTGTCTTTGTATGAGAGGAACTTATTTCAGCCATAAAAATTAAAGCACGAGCAAAAGATTATGGGTGACAAGTTAAGGCCAATTTATCATTTGTCATATGGTAGCATTATGAGAGGAGTTTGCCCTCTGCAAACCCTGTCATCTTGAGTAATGGAGCCCAATGGCTGATCTGGGTAGGGATGAAGGGGTTTTAATCCCCAAGTGGTTAGTCCCTGACCAATGGGACCACTTGGGAAATATTACATTCAACTTTCACTTGAATCAGGTGTGTTTCTTGATTTTGGTGACACTACCTATGTACAACATCTTCATTCTCACCTAAGATAGGCTCAGTCAAATCACAAGCTAACATCTCTTATCACCACACCCATTTTCTAAGCATCCACATTTCACTCAAGATAACCCACTATGTAGCATTATCTGTGCAATAGAAGTCTATGGACACACAAGACTATGGGTGAGGCCTCTACAGCCATCTCCCATTATAGGAAAATATTTTAAAATAAATAATTCAAAAAGTCATGTAAAAGATGACAAAAGGAGGAAACAAAAAAAGATCGTTGTGAGCATCTCCTTCAGAGGGGACAGTAGGCTTGGCTTTAAGCCTCAGAAACCAAAAGAACAACTCAGTTTACATTTCACATGCTTGGTGTTGTCATAAACAATGTGAGCTTAGACCCCAGAAGTAGGGAAAGCCCTGCCAGGAAAGGGGAGGGGGTAAAGGCAAGCAAGCTATACTGCCAAAAGACCTATGTCTCTCTTTTGACAAGGAAATGGGCCATGCTCAAGAGAGACTTGCTTCTCCAGAAGATCAAAATGACTTTGCTGTGAGAGAATCAGAGACTGAATTATATACTTAAGCTACTTGCTTTAAATGTCCAACAATATTTCTAATTAGAATAGAGCTATTTGAACCTTATATATCACCAAAAAGGCCATTGATAAGAGTGGGGGTACAAAGGGACTGAAGAAACACTGCAGGGGTAATGTTCTTACCCCTGGATCAATAGTACTGCCTATGACTATTAGGGAGATGTCCTCCTGAGGAACTAAAAATAGTTTTCCACCACCACCTCCTCCTCACCTGCCAGGCGTCGGTCCCTTGTAGTTTTCCAGAGAGCATCCAAAGCCCTGGAAGTGGAGTTTTTGATATGATCACTGAATGATCTTCTTAGAGGGGCTCTCACTGGGTGGTGATCCATCATGCAGAGAAAAGACTGTCACATCCACAGTATTAAAAGAAAGAAACACATCACTTCAGCCAGGCCTCAGGAGAAAGGGACATTCTTTGTGCTGTTCTTTCCTGGATCTCTCTTTCTGCCTGTGCAAGGTGGTTCATTCCTTGGGAAGAAAGGTCTGTCGTCAGCTCTGTCTCTGTGTTGTTTCCCCTTTCAAGATTCAGGCATTGCAGTTCTTCTTACTGCAGACACAGGGAAGCAGAGAGACTGCAGGCAACCTATTGGCAAACGGCCAGACTTTGGGCTGCTGCTGCCCGCCACATCTGGAAAGGCTTACCAATGAGCTAATGATGATACTCTCATTTAGATCTGTAGCTTTAGCAAGGTGGGGGTGTCCTGGGTTTCAAGCTTCCTGGTTCAATGAAATCAAATGACAAAGATTCTCAGATGCCTTTGCTAAGCAGGTGATCCGTCATTTTCAACACAGGGCAAAGAGAGAAGTCAAAGAGAGAGAGAGAGAGATAGGGAGCTGACTTTTCCTGATAAGGCATATTTGTTTTGTTTCACAGGGTCTTTCCCCTCCCTCATTGCTTTGCACATTCCTCCCTTGAAAGGTCCTATAGGCTAGGGCCCTGTTTTGGAAAAACATATTCAATGGATCTTTAGTGATCAATTCTGAATTTGTTTTTAATTTTATGATGAGGAAAAATATAGGACTACTCCAACATTATGCATTCTGACAGCAGCTCCATGTGATCTCAGCCTGGGGGCACCCTTAGAATCCCATTGCTGATTTCTCTCTCAGTGGTGGCCAGTGACTCCAGTGTCAGTGAGATGGTGAACCTGCTCTGGAGTTTAACCTGAGTTTTAAAAAACCCACAGAAGATTGACTTTCTCACAGATTTCAGCCACCAATGTTCCATTCCCTGTTACACCCCATTTTTCCATCTCCCTATTCCATCCTCTGTTCCAACCCCCTGGTCTAGACTCCTCTTCCAACAGCTTGGGCATCCACTTGCCAGTATGTATTTGATTTTGCCTGATCATTACAGAGCCAGACAGCTGACTGAGGTAAAGGACAAGATGATGGTCCTCTACTCCTTCCTTATTCTTCAATTAGAAGTTGACTGTACTTAGTGCGGAATCTTACCTCATCTCTGGTGACCAGATAGCTCCCATCACTACATTTAAGGGGACCCAAAGTAGCTTAGAACAATGGTTCTCAACCTTTGGACCTCCTCATGTTTTGGGAGACCACTTGGTCAACAATCAGGAATTATGGAACCTGAAGTACAAAATGTCTGGAAGACCAAAGATAGGAGACCATCAGCTTGGAAAATGCAAATCATACATAGCTCTGCTCTCCTAAATTATTGCTGTAGCACTCTCCCAGCATTTGCTGCTTCACTCTGCCAACTGGATAGTCTTCCTGACCCTGGGATGTTTGCAAGCATGTGCAAAAAAGTAACATGGAAAGAACATGAATTCCATATGGGGCAGGAACATTCAGGGGTCCCTATTTAAGGCCCCATGTTCCAAACTTCTGGCATCTTCAGGTAAAAATGGAGGAGGGCTGGAAATGATCTTTGAGAGTTGATACCAACCATACTAATAACTCCTGAGGCTGATGCCCCAATATTCTGAGGTCATTTTGATGTGTTCCTCTTAGTATGGGTTGCTTGAAGTATCTAGCAGCTGTTGAGGGCTAAAATGGTTGCATGAAAAGATCCTAAGGTGAGGCTCCCAGATACAGAGTTTGGAGTACATGGATAGGATGAGTGGTGAGAGTAAACACTCTGCATATGCTCAAAGGCCTTGTTACTGTGAATGGTTCATGCATCCAAGGGTCAAATTCTGGCTCAGTGTAAATCAGTTTTACATGATGGACATAAAGGATTTTTAAGTCAACAAGGATCTGTAATTCACACAGACAATTTACACTACAGGGATGTACTGTAATTTAAGGGAGTAGAAAGAGAGTGCAAGAAATGCTGGGTGTTGGAATAAGGATCATGTAAATGCATTTTTTGTTCCAGGCTCCCTCCTGCATATGCATATATGCATACAGAGAGAGCAAGAGTGAGCAAGCAAGATAGATAGAGCACACTTTACACTTTCTGAGTGGTGAAACAATCCAGACAATAACTTCAACATCTCATTATCCCCTCGGTCTGGAAAGGTTTTTAAAAAGACTTTTGACTGAAATGGCATTTTTATTTTAAAAAAGCAAACTGTTGCCTCCTCTTTGCCACCCAGTTAGTGTGCCACAATAGGATGCAGCCTGCAAATTACAGCCAGAAAGACAAAAGACCAAGTTTGGGTTTTCATATTAGTAGCCCTGTGAAAATAGTGGCACTTGCTTTTCCAGTGGAAATACACCAAAAATAGCGCCTATCTCAAACACTGCAGTGTAATCACTCATTGTGACTGTTATCATGATAGGGGCAAACCCTTTGACCTTGCTTGCCTTTTCAGCTACTTGAAGATATATCATCCATTGGTAAATGTCAAGCCTTGACTGCATTAAAGTATGTCTTCTTCAGTCTCAGAAGCATTGCACTACAGCTTCCACAATGGGGCCTGTATTGCAACTGATCTGGAGACTCCAAAGATTGGGGAAAATTGTATTACAGTTCGGAGGAGGGTGAACTGCAAGAGGTGGGGGAGATGACCTACAATCTGCAGACCAAGTCTTGCTGTTGCTTAATTTTATTTGACTTTATTTGGTAAAGACTACACACCACCTTGGTCATTTCCATCTGTATCTTAGATTAATAGCGTTTCCTTTATTTTATGACAGGAGAAGGGATGAGGGACATCCTCTTCACTATGGTTTGGACACCCATCCCAAGGTTGCACAGAATATTCATGACCATTTCTCACTCTCTAGTCCAACTTGCCTCATTCCATTGCAAGGCTATGTGTCTTTTTCTGTCCTTTTTCACTATCAGTGAAAAAAACATGTCAGGCTCACTCACAATCCTGTGAGTCCTTGCAGTTATGGCATCTGGGGTATGGGCCAGGCCTTGCTTCTTGTAATCTCCCACTCCAGGGAAGGGACTATCAGATAGGCAGAATGATAGGCAAACAACAGAAAATGCCTTGGTATTTGCATTCCCCCGTTATTTTTTGTTATGTGACTTCATGTTATTTCCAACTTATGATAACCTGTCATAATGACCAATGTACATGAGCCAATCACATGGATTTTCTTGCCAAGATATAATATTCAGAAAGGGTTTGCCATTGTCTTCCTCGCAGGCTGAGGGAGTGTGACTAAACAGGGATTTGAACCCTGGTCTCCCAGAGTCCTAGTACAACACTCAAACCACTAGACCAGTGGTTCCCAAACTTTAATCTTCCATATGTTTTGGACTTCAGCTCTCAGAATTCCTGACTATTGGCCAAACTGGCTGGGGCTTCCGGGAGTCCAAAACACCAGAGTTTGGGAATTGCTACATTAGACTGCAAGCAGCCTTAAGTCACGGTTTTGAGAAAGAGGTGGGTTATAAAATGAATCAATAACAACAACAACAACAACAACAACAACAACAACAAGTAGTTATAGTAAGGATTGGGTTGTACTGACGATGCAGATCCAGTGGCCATTGCTCCAAACTGTACTTCCAAAGGCATTCCCCTCAAATCAAGCCACAGAAAAGCAAAAAGTGACCATGCTGGTTGGGGGCAATCTGGGAGTAACTTCCAAGTAACTTCTCTGAGCTCTGCAACTGGCCACCAACTGACCGTGTGGTCCCCAATTGTTTTTTCTCCTCTGGGTAATGATGGAAAAATGCCTCCACTCTCACAATTAGGGCCAAACTAGATGAAATACAGCAGCTATGTGAGGACAATTATTATTATTTCCAAAAAATGTTAATGGCACTGTTGGTGGTAGGGCAATATGGATCTAGCCTACAGTACTGGGGAAGGCTTACCCCTTTCCCTCATGCTGTTTTCCCAAGTGAAGTCCCTAACCTGAAGCTGCTGTTTTCTTTCCTGGTTCAGGTGACCCATGAAACAATGTAAGTAAAGCAAAATATCACTTCTGTATCTTATGAAGCGAATTCTACCATTGTTGGAGCCTGAGAAAGATTTTTTTTAAAGGACTGAAATTGAAAATTACTTTTAAAAACAAAATTATGGTAACTGTAGCATGAAAGACACCTTATATGTTTTTAAAAAGTGACATTTCTCCCTTGCTACCCAGGCTATAAAGGTTTGCAACAATCCTTCTATTCCTTAGAAGTTTGGCTGGGAGAAATTCAAAATGGCAGCACATCCCTTTACATCTGGGGCAGGAATTGTGCAGCCTTCCAGATGCTGAACTACAACTCCCAATATTACTCATGCTAGCTAAGGCTGCTGGGAATTGCAGGTCAACAACATTTGGAGACATATAAGATTCTCACTACTGGTTTAGAGAGCCCCTATCCTAAGAAAAGCTATCCAGCATTTTCGCTGCTGGAATTGCAGAATGATTGATCATAAGGCATTGTCCTTGTTGTTTTCTGTTTGGCCACACATCTGAAGTCAGGGTTAAAAGGACATGGAGGCCAATGTCCAAAAATGCCAAATATTTACAGTATTGATCAGATCTCAACTCCAGTTTTCAGTGACAACAGCAGCAGTAGTTAAGACAGCATACTGTGTATGTATGTGTATGCATGTATACAGTTGGGCCTCCATTTTTGTGGGGGATCCATTCTGGATCCCCCTCCCTTTAAAAATGGAGGCTTGCACATATTCAAGCCCCATAGACTTGAGTGGGGTGTGCCGGGCGCGTGCGCCATTGAAAATAGTAGAGGTCATCCCTCCGCACTTATTCAAGGTCACGAATCTCAGAACCATGAGTTAGGTGACTATATTTAAAAAAATATTAAAGTGACCATAGCAGTATCAATATGGTATCTTTGTAACAAGAGATGAAGATTCAGGATTACATAAAGCATGTTAGTGATTTAATGTATGAATATGTGTAGAGGGGTGATCTCTCCTATTTTCGATAGTGCACACACCTGGCACACATGCACCTTCCAGAGAAGGTGGAAGAAGTAACAAGCAAATCTACAGTGCTATATAAATAAAGCATAATAACAATAATAATAGGAGTGATTATTTTGGATTGATCCTAACCAAAAGCAATTAAATAGTCAATAGGGTGGAATTAGTGGGACCCTTAGGTGTGAATGATTTGTCATCCAAAGGGGAAAGGGGAAGCCAAATATTACAATACACATACTCTGGAAATAAAGAAAGCTGATTTCAGTAATACTGGATGAGATCCCATGCTCAAAGGGGAGTGAGTTCATGTTGAAAGGGAGTTTGTTAAAGGCAAAATATAAAAAAATATAAATGCAAACAATCCCAAGGAAGAAGAAAGGTGGGGTATCTAAAGAAACCAGGGTTGATTTATAAAGAACTTTCAACTGAGCTGAGATTTAAAAGGGCCATGTATATGAAATGGAAAAAGAAATCACAAGAGGAATACAAATAGCCAGTGCTTTTAGGGGGGAAAAATCAGAAAAGAAAAGCTCATAACAGGCTTATCCTTGTTAGAGAGGTTAAAATTTTACAGGGTGTTTTTGGGCTATATTGGGAGAAAGAAGAAGCATAGTGAGACGGTAGAGCCACTATGTGGAGAAGATTTTGAAATGCTAATGTGGAGAGAGAAGGAGCTACAGTTGGACCTTCACATCTGTGGGTTTGCCATCCATGGATCTGAGCATTTACAAATGGTCTCCCCATTTAGAGGTAGAGTACATTTTTTCTTTGGAGGAATACTAAGGCAAAGAAGATGCTGGGCATGCCACTATTAAGGAGAATGGGACTTGAAGTCCCACATTTTTTTATATCAATAGGGACAGGGCACAATGGATCCCCTGCAAATACGGAGGTTTGACTGTACTACTCAGCATCTTCTTTGCCTTAGTATTCCTCCAAAAGAAAAAATGTACTCTATCTGGGGATATAAAGAACCACTACAGGGTTTAGCTACTATAATATAAACTAAGTCTTCAGTGCCTGGTGAGGTACATTCCAAAAGCATTAAAGAGATTGAAGATGTGTTTTCAGAGCCTCTATAGGCATTTTTTTTTTGAGAATTCCTGAAGAACAGGAGAGGTGCAAAGAGTGTGAATGTGTCCCTATCTTTCAAAAGAGAAAAGAGGATCCAAGCAATTACTGTCACCTTGATAATAGTAGCAAGAAAGGTTCTAGGGAGATTATCACAACATAGCTTTTAAACTACAATTAGCTGTGAAATAGTGATTTTGGCAATACTAATCGCACAGTGTCACCACTGATCCATAGTTGTTGTGTCTCCAAATCATGGTTAGGGCATCCCTTTTCAATGATGGGAGAAACTCGTCAATAAGCTCCCAATTACACTCTTGTCCTATTAGTTCTCAAGTGCCTAATATCACTGCTGTGGCAGATGCAATACTGGCAGTTGCATGGTGTCACAATCTCTTCCTTTCCCCCTCAATATTCCTAAGCAGCCTGATTTCCTTTATTTAATTTCTATTTCTTTTCTTTTAAAACTTAAATCACATTAGCATAACTCTGGAATTGTGTTAAAAAGTAAAAATAAGAATAAAATAAAAATAAAACCAAAAGGCATGATGACTAGGACATACAGTGGGGAGGTGGAGTTAAGGGAGAGTGCGGAAGAGAGTGCAATGGCAGAAACAGCCCCATTCGTGCTATTTCAAAAATATTCAACAATGGCTACTCTCTCAAACCAGCATGTTTCCATTTTCTTTAACTAGTGTCATTGCGGCAAAATAGATAATTAATCAGTAATCTTTGAGCACCTAGAAAGGAATGCTATGGTTATTAAGATCCAATGTACATTTCTCAAAAAATAAGTCATGCCAGATTAATCTCTCTCTCTCTCTTTTGATAGAGTAACAACCTTGATTGAGACTAAAAGTAGAGTGTTTCCCTGCTTCTCCCTTGCTAGAGTTCTCCAGCAAATAGCCCTCCCCCCCAGCCCAATATAAAAAGCACAAGGGGGAATGTACAGTCTGTTTTTCCCCAGAGTGGACCCTCTCCTAAATGCTATAAGCGCTTGCAGTAAAGAAAAGTATTTATGACACTCATGGTCCTGTTCCAGTACACATCTGTCAGTGCTTGAGAATCCTTGAGTATTATGTCAGTCCTTGCACATGATGAGCACTGAGGGCTTTAATTCTCCTACCCACCTAATCATAGGCAAACACTAGAGATTACCTGTCTCTTTTAGTACTGAATATGTTAACTTTATGAAAAACAACACAGAGATTATCTCATTATCAGTGCCTTGTGGTGTGCTCAATGCCTGCTGTACATTACGGCTTGGCTTGACTTTCAGAGCCTGTACTTTCTTGAAGTAAGAGCTGTACTCATCTTGGCAAAATGTCTAAACCCATTTTAGTACACGCACACACATTCTCTCTCTATCTGGTGAGACACCATAATTGCCTTTTGTTGTCTAGTAAACCCCAAATGGTAGATTTATGTAAGCCCTAGAGAACAGTTTGAGTCCTGTTGTATTCAAAATGCCCACATTCTCTTTCCAAAACACAGCAGAAGAGCCTCAATCACCATCTTGCTACTGACTGTGCATTACATTGTTCTTTCAATACATTGCCAAGGGAAAAGATTAAGATCAATTATGTTTCCCAAAAAATCCAATTGAAAGAAGCCTGAGACTAAGTGATCTCCTGGACCGCTGCCTAATTTGAAGGAAGAGACATAACGACTACATATAAAAACGATCGTACCTTTTTGGGAGAAGCTGTAAAGGCAGACAAACTCGAGTGAGACCAGGGCCATAAAAAGGCAAAAGAAATGTAGCAAACGAACCCCAGAGTCTAAGACTTATCCGGTTGTTGTCCTATTTCTTCATGCCTGGCTCACCGGCAGAGGTGGCCTCACCTGCTGCTCTCATGTAATTAGTATTAAGCCATCCTCAAACAATTAGCACTGCTTAGCCTTGGCCAAATTGCTGGCAGTTATGTTTGAAGTTGTGAGCATTAATGAGAGGAAATGGGACATTTATTGAAAACTGGTGCCATGGCTCAAGACAGGGTCCTTCGAACAGGAAGGAAGTTATTAAAACCCCATTCATTTAAGCCATGTGTGGCAGAGCTGGCTTCAGCAAAATGAGCATTTGCCTACAAAGTAGTGTTAAAATAGGTCTGGACTGCTGGCGTTTCGGGTAAGGTGTAATGTTTCAATGGGCCTTCTAAGCTCTTGCCGCAAGCCATAGAGCACAACCCCAAAGATGTTTACAGTGGGGTCATGCTCTTTCCCCTTTGCCACTTCATTGCCACATTTCAAAGACCCCACCCAAGGGGAAATAGAAAGATGACAGTTTCACCCCCCTCACTAAAAGAGACCACCTCACAGTGGTGGTCCCCAACTTTGGATCTTCGGCTGTTGATAGAGTACAGTCCCCTTTATCTAGAGCTGCCCCCATCATTAGGTGCCTCAGATGGAAGATGTGGGCTGCAGCAACGGCAGCCCCTGGCTAGTTCTACGCAGCCTCCTAGTGTATTTCTTTCTATTTGTAAGAATGGGGTGTCTTACAAAACCCCTAAACCAGTCTTCTACCCTCAAGTATGGTCATGAACTTTCTCCCATCAAGAGAACTGATGGAAAATCCAACTGGCAGTTGAGTCAGTGGTCTAAGTTGCAATGCAAAAATAATGCTGTTTGACACTGCTTTAACTGCCATGCCATAATGCTGTGGAATTCTGGGCATTGTAATTTTGTGATATATTTAGCCTTTTCTCTAAGACAGCTCTGGGGCCACAAAAACTACAGATCCCAGGATTCCATAACATTGAGTCATGGTAGTTAAAGTGGCATCAAACGGCCTTATTTTTGCAGTGAAGATTAAATCAGCTTCATCACATGGGATGGAGGGGACCTTGGGCAGCAAAATGACTTGATTTCCCTGCTGTCATCCCTGACCCCTGCTTCATACTGAACTAAGCAGTCTCTAAGCTGTTTACAAGATGTAAGCCAACAATCTGGGTACTCATTTTAGCGATCTTGGAAGGATGCCCGGTTGAGTCGATCCTGGAACCCCTGACTGGAATCAAACTCACAACTTTGTGACTGTGAGTCAGTGGCTACAGTACCAGCATTAAACCACTGCACCACCAGGGCTCATTATGATGCATTACAGCACTTCCAGTCCTGATCCTGAGTGGAAATTTATCAACTTTACTATGCTTTTCATGCATATTCAAGAACGAGAATATTCACATGAGTCATTATTCACCCATGTGTGCAACCAAAACCACCTTTACTTTTAACATCCTCCCAGCTATTACCCTTCCTGTTAAATAAAAAACCTTGTATAATCTATTTTGCCATTATGAGGGGAGCTTACAAAACTGATTATGCTATTTCCATCCAACAGTATATTATTTTGCCATTTTTTTTTACTCTGATGACAAAAATGTACCGATTCATGAAAATATCATAAGAAGCCACTGGAAGTGATTGCCATCTGTTTCAAAGGGTAAAATGCATAGGGAAGAAAAAACAAACTTACAAACCACATCTCTTTCCCTGCATTCTTTCCTTTGGTTCATCCCACCTTCTTCACTCTGACTCCATTGTTTTCTGGACAATGGATATTGTTTTCCGAACAATCTTTGCAAAGAACACTACAAAACAGATTTTAGCTAGTTTTTTTCCAGAGCTGTAACACTGATATAGCAATAGCATGTACATTTCTATACTGCATATCACTGCACTTAAACACTCCCTAAGTGGTTTACAATGTGTAAGCTGATTGCCCCCAACAAGCTGGATACTCATTTTAGTGACCTCAGAAGGATGCAAGCCTGAGTTGACCCTGAGTCCCTGGCTGGTATTGAACTCACAACCTGATGCATGGATCTGGACATTAGAACTTGTCAGTTTTTACAAGGACTATAGATTTTACTTTTTTTTTTTTTAAAAAAAAAAAGCTCTTCATGGCTGCAACATTTTTCCATGCTGGGAAACCAGATAGTAGTGGTGTTTCCCAGAGTGGTGTTGGTGATCCATCTGGAGGGGATGGGTTGGCAGTCATTATGATTGTGCTCTTCTGGCTATCTCATTCCCCCTATTAGAGCCAGCCTTGTTGGTAGATCTCACCTAGGACTGGCACAGAGATACAGCCATGGAGTATGGATGGAAAGAATATTCATAATTATTCATTTCCAGGTTGAAAAATGGGTTTCTTGACAGTTGGAAAACCCTGTTGAGAAGGCTAAAAGATGAGAATTTTGTGCAGTTTTCTCCTAATATTCAGTGACCTGAAGTGTGGAGGAATTATTCTGCAGAAAAAAGCATGCAGATTTTTTTTTTGAATGTGTGGGGAGAGGGACCTGTTTTCTCCACACAAGAATGTATCTGCAATACTTCAGGATGTTTCAAGATGGAGAGAATACTGTGAAGGAAAATTCATTTTCTACCATAGAGGGGAGAAAACTACCATAATTATTATGTGAGGATGAAATAGTTGAGGATTTACATCCTCAAACAAAGAGAAGAACCACTTTATTAAGTTCAAAGTGGTAAGGTGGAATCATCATTAAATGCAGTACACATTCTTTTTGGAAGCCTGTTCTACTGTTACGTCTCATCCAATATGCTGAACAGCTGTTTGAACTACTACAAGAAGCTACAAGCCCAGAGATTATAGCAGGCTATCTGAAATACCATGGGCAACAGTGTCCTTATGATGCCACCTTTAGCTTCCTGAGGCACCTACTGTCTTTGCCATTGCTGCTCTGAATAAATGTAAAGGTATGAGAGGAATCCAGCAGTGTTATAAACTGTCACCTCATGACACCCATTCATTTTATTCCTGGGATTCTGTGCCTATTTTGCACAGCTGAAGAAAGACAGAAGAGCAGCAGTGAATATCTCCTGAGCATTCCAACTCGGGGATAAAAATGAAGCTGGACAAAACTGTACTTAAATGAAACCACACCTAGATTTTATGGTGCACTTTCAGGCTCTTCAGGACCACAAAGATGTCAACAAGTCTGAAGGAATGCAGATAAGAGGAGTATAAATGATTTAAAAACTGAAAGGTTTGATTTACTAGAGAACATTAAAATAGCAAAATATGCTCAGCATAGCCAAAGGAAGGCGAATGGATTTGGAGACAGACAAGAAATGACAAGAAGTGTCATAGTACTTCAGGAGAGAAAAAAACCTCCCCAAAAAGGAGAGCGAGAGAAGAAGAGAAAGTAAGCAGGGGAGGGAGGTAGTAGGTTGACAGAGAGGGTGGCGGGTCCCACTTACTTTAGCTCTTATCTTGCCCTCTACTGTCTGTGAAACCATCTATTGGCAGAATGTGCTCCCTCCAGCATATTACTCCTGAGAGAATGTGGGTGTTAGTATAGAAACAGTTCCCTACTGATTTTCCAATCATTGCAGGATTCATCTGATCATGAACCCATTGTCAAACCCACTGTGCATTAAAGTCACAAGACCAGGGAATCACTCATGCGGCTCAGTAAATGGACTGGAAATGATCAGTACTGTATCCAGCTGTTGAATTTACATAGCTTGGATCAGAAGCCCTGTGTAAGCCACTCTGAGCTTGCCAAAGAAGAGGTGTAATATAAATAGTGTTTGTCTGGAAGAATTTTAGACAAGCCTAGTTGAAATGGAGACACCACATGTTGGGAGAAACAAAGGGCGCAAATAAAATTGGATATCAGAGAAATTAAGATAGGCTAAAGCAGCTCATTCCCCGTCTAACCCTTATCAGATGGCTGGGCTCTGTAGACATAAATCATCACGCTGGAATGGATGACAGAGGTCAACAGCCATGGAGATGTAAATCTAACCCTTAGCGCAAGAGATTCCACAATCTTCCTTGGGCAATATTTTGCTCTGACCATCTGTTATGGAAATGAAATGTTTTTTTTTCTTTTTAAAGACACATCTCCAATCTATTATTGAAATCCCTATATCTTTAAGTAGAACTGCTTTTCATATTCTTAACGGGTTTCTTTAAAACGAAATATTCTGAATTGTTAAAATATTCCATTAACCTAGTAAAGCAAAGAGACAGGGCTATGTGTTTACAAATCCCAGGTGAAGATATCAACTGTACCAAAGGGGACTTATGCAAACCCTAGTTTTTCATGCAATGTATACCTGCAAAGCTGTTATAATTATTACTCTGATACATAGGCAAAACACTTAGAATATTCTAAAAGCACATCTTTTACTTGAATATTATCATTTCCTCACAGCGGGATCAACATACAGAAAAGCCAAGATGTTTGTGAGTTGTTTGCCTCTTAGGTTGCCTTGATTTCTCCTGATCAACCCCACTCATTATTGGCAAGTACATACTGAGAGAGATACATAAAGGACAGGGTGACCAGACATCCTCCTTTTCCATTTCAACTTTCTGTTTAGGGGGAATTTCAAAATGTCCTCCATTTTGAGCATGACTAAGAAGCATGAATTTACATGTATATGAGTGTTTTTAGCTTTTATTTAGGAATGTCCTGCATTTTTCTTGAATGTCTTCCATTTTGTGATGCCTTGTCCTCCTTTGCGGCTAGATCGACTGGTCACCCTGATGACAATGTGGTTCATATATGGCAGAATTAATGGGAGTTTTTTCTAGTTATGCTTGCAGTACTGCGGAAGCACTATTACAGAGAGGCATTACCAGCAGCTTTCTAGAAATCATATGACTGCTTTGGCATTTTCAAGCCCTGTGAAGAATTTATAATGTAGATAATCTGTTCAGCATAGCAACATCCATCACAAAACAATTTGTTTGTTATGCTGGACAAGGCTTCCACTTCCAGAGGATGCACACTGCAGCAGGTTGTATAGTTAACATTATGGTGCACACTCTGGTGGATCACAGGTCTTATAGCAGTTATCAACCATTTAAAGTTCATCGGTCCAACTTCTTTCTGTTTTCGAAGTTGCATTAGGATTTCTCCTATTGTTTAGCTGGGCCCAAGAATTGAAACATAGCCAAATATACAGCCACAAGCCACACTTTCCTGCATGCATGCCCCAGAAAATTGTGAGCAAAGGATCTGGTTCAGCTGGTGTTTTGGCAAAGTGTTTTGCTTCCTTTTCTGTATTTCCTAGAGGATATGCAGAACAATCCAGGTGAGGTTACCACCTGGGCTTCTTTAAAAATAACATAGAAAACATCACCATCCATTTTTGGAAAAAGGACACTATGGGACAATTGAAGTTTTTATTTATTTATCTCATTTGTAATACTTCTATTTTAGGCTAAACAATCTACAAGGCCTTTATGCTAGAAAGGTTGTAAACAAGCCCCACTGAACCCTGTATGGAACTATTCTGGAAAAGGAGGATTGTAACTTGAGGGTGTTAGTTTATGCTGCTCTCCTAGTATGATTTCATCCAATGGACATTTCAGTTTGAGATGAGCCATACATAATGCCCCTAGGTTGTTTTTATTTTGGTACGTTTTTCAATTCTGGACAAATCTTTGCTATGATCCACTGTTATTATTATATAAATAGTCATTATTATTATTGTTGTTGTTGTTGTTGTTGTTGTTGTTTATTTCTATAGCACTTTTAAATGTACCTGTCTTACGCTTTGTACCCATTTTAGGAGATTATTGCATTAGCTTTGCTGTTGGAATAGATCCACGATGTAGCTTTCTTAAGGCAGATCTTATCGCATTCACCCATTGCCGGATAGTATGCAGCCCATATGCAATCCAGGGTTCTCTTGCAGCTTTTCAAGAAAGGGATTTTCCCATTCTTGAAATGATAGAGGACAAGCCTGGAGAAGCCTGGGTTGCATACAGGCTGTATACTGCCCGGCAATGGGTGAATGCAGTAAGATCCTCCTTAAGAAAGTTACACCGTGGGTCTATCCTGGCAGCGAAACTAATGCAATAATCTCCATAGCCTTTACAAAAATGGATGAAATATTTCTAATACTTTTTGAAATGTTTTTGTCCAGTACTGTACATAGATCATAACAAAACTGTATCTTTGGAAAGCACAATACCCATGACATACAAGAAGCCAAAGCAAAACATAAATACAATCAGCTGTTGTTAAAAAAGGCAACCATATGTGTTGCTGAAATTCTTTAATGTATTTTTCAACCAGTGTCAAAAGATGTAACTATTTCATTTCATCATTACCTCCTTTGCTAAACACAAAATATAGACATTTTTGTGGGTTTGAAATTATGCAAGGGGGTAAATGGAAAAGTATTTAGATCATAATTCTTCATAAACTGTCACTGGAAATTATTTAAATTTCAATTGTTTACATGTTGGTGCCTGCAACAGATAGATCATTAAAAAAACAAAAAACAAAAACACTACAGCATGCTGGCTCTCCACTCCTTATTTAAGCCAAAGTGCATATGGTTGAAATAAGTTTCATCCTCTGCTCACTGATACCACCATTTCTACCTTCTTCTTGCACTTCTGTGCCTATGTTGAAATGCTAGCCCCTTGGGGACATAACATACTTATTCAATGTAAAGTGTTAAGGATACAGATGTTTCATGCAAACTAACAAACAAACAACATGATGATGATGATAATAATGATGATGATAATGATGATGATAGGAGAGTACATCAAATAGTCTTGTCATACTAGTCCTTTGTAAAGAGCTGTGTATACAGATGGTGTAAATAAATATACTAATACTGATAGCTAGTATTCAAGATTGTCTACTTAGTTACATCTGCATAACTAACATCTCCAGGCGTGACTGACCTACTTTATATTTCCCACTTCTCCCTATGGATCGAGGCAGGATTACATCAATAAAAAATACAATTCCATATAAAATTACAATCAATAAAATATTAGCATTACTATTAATTCACTAAAATAACTATATCGTCATCTAAATTCATGTAATCATAATCAGAAGTGGAGTATCTTCTTATGATCTCTTATAGAAGATAAGGAGGGTAGGCCCGCCGAAACAGATCCATCTTAAGTGCCTTCTTAAAGGCATCTAAGGTGGTGATAAGATGGATCTCTTCCGGCTAAGATGGATCTCTTACCTGCTGGGTTGGGTGAAGAAGGTCCATTCAGTTCTGACTAGGGCACAAGGATGATATTTCCACTCACCTTCACCACTCAGCGAATGAGACTGTGACAAGGACATGTGACATAGGTTCTGCTTTGGAGCCAACATTGGTCACTGGTGGAAGGGAATGGAAATGTCATCTTTCTTGTGCCCCAACTGAAAGCTGAACAAAGCTCTTTTGCTCAGTCCAGCTGCTGGTTGTTAAAGTGGGCTGGGGTTGCATTTACTACAGAGTCTTACTGTATTACTGAATATCAGCCAATATCAACAACAACTGTAGCAACAATGAAATTAACAGGCCTCATTGGTTTATATGGCTTGAATGCTATTGGTTAGTTCCAACTTAAGTGAGATCCACTGATGTGTCAACATATGATTATATCTCACTGATTTAATGATCTGTTTGGAACTACCAGTAAGAATGATGTCAGTGGGTCTACTCTAGGTTTGAATAAATCTGGAACCAATCTAATTATAACAGACTATTTTGATTGTTCACATAAATTTTGTTTACCATTTCATAGGAATCTTTGCTAACTTCTTTTTATTTTATGATTAAATGTCAATAGCTGGTCATCAATACAGCAAAAGCATCAACTTTGCATATCAATACAGCTAACTTTACTTTGCATGACTGTATCTCAAAATGTGTGCTTCTATTTTTGGAAAATGAAGGGAGGAAGTTGCATCTTCCTAATTAGATTTAAACATTGGTAAGGAGGATAACTAACAGAATCCCAGGAAATGAAATGATTGTGCTATATATAGTTGCACTAGAGAGTACTTGGGCAACAAAATATTCGTCTGTTAAGAAAACAGGACAGAAGTAAGAGAGTCATGGGAACTGATGGAGAAAGCAACAAAAAGCATTCAAACCCAACACAGATGTAGTAAAGATTTTCCAGATGTGGAATTCAGTTTCCTGGGATCAAGAAAGCTAGCTTGGCTTACTTTAGACTGTAATATTTTACTCAGCCCCCTCTTTAAAAAACCCCCCCACCCCAAACACACTTTCACAGACTTTCAATCTACCTAAGTGTGGTGTTCATTTCCCCCATTAGAAATAAAATTGCAGTATAATGGAAAAGCTAATCCTGTTTAACAGCTTTTCATACTGAATATATGGCTTAGTATTCCTCACATTTGTATAAGTGTGTGTGGTTTTTATACATTGTCTGTGCATAAACTTGCTGAAATTGGACCTAGTATTTGCTTGTATTATTCATTGCATTTCCTTTTTTTTCTGTTATTTTTACTGTAGGAAAGAGCACCCTCCTACAATTGATAAGACTATGGCATAACATTTGAAAAAAAAATCAAGTGAAAATGCTATTAAAATGTCCTTTAAACTCTTGAAAGTAATTAGAAGCCATTACTCATTACACCAGTAAAGTAACTTTGCTCTTACTTGTGACATTACTTTAGAAATGTGGCTACTTTTTATCTCAAAATACAGGTTACTTGTATTGCTTCCAAGTTCTGTGGCATCCACATACAGCTGACCAGGCAAATTGGTCCAGCACATTCTGCAGTTGTTGATACCTGCCTTAAGTTCTGCTTTGATGTATTAGTGGCTCAATTTGCAACGTTGGTGTCAGAATTATGAAGTTAAAATATAAGGAATACAGTCGGTTCTCTGTTTTCGTGGGGGATCCGTTCTGGACCCCCCTGCACAAAAATGGAGTTTCACATATATTCAAACCCGATTGGTTTGAATATAGGTGCATGGCCGCAGGAGCGGGCGGGAGGACACCTCGGACATGCACTCCATTATTTCCCCCTCAGTTTGTTCCTTGCACATAAGTGAAGGACACAGTTTTCAAAACTGCAAGAATGGAGGGAGGACTGTATTTAAGGAAAGTGGTCTCTCTTTTCTGAAAGGTAACCTCAAAATATTCAAAACAAATTGACATGTAAATACAACATATGATCATAAAGATGAATTTGGTGTGGTTTCATAAATTCCAAAGAACATTCAAATTAGAAGTCATTTTCATATTGCCAAGGGCTAAATTTAGTGTTAGTTCTAGCTTGAGTAGATCCATTGAAATCAATGGGACCCAAATTAGCTATGGTGCTGAGGATACTATGGACAGCCAAAAAGACAAACAACAGCTCAAGCCTGAAACCTCCCTGGAAGGCAAGATGGTCAAATTGAGGCTGTTGTACTTTGGCCACATTATGAGAAAGTATGATGCATTAGAAAAGACAATAATGCTAGGAAAGGTAGAGGGCAGGATAAAGAGAGGAAGATTACACACTAGATGGATGGACTCAATTAGGGAGGTCACAGGTCTGAATTTATGGGACCTGAGCAGATCAGTGGAGAATAGGCAGGCTTGGAAATGTTTCATCCACAGGGTCGCCATGGGTTGAGGTTAACCCAAGGGCAGTTAACAACAAACAACAATAATCCCAGTTCATTTAAACAGTTTATGGTAAGTAGGACTCAAATTGGTTTGTGTCCCAACTTTATTATAGATCATTTTTGCTCATTTAACAAGACCAGGTGAAATATATGCTTTCTAATGGACTGCTCTTATTGAGATAAAAATGTAGATTCAGGACAAAGTTGATTCTGAATCTTCAGTTAACAACATTTGGATTTGGGCTGGGAACTACTTGGCAGTGATCTGAAACCTGTTCCTCTCTCCCTCATGTTGTAAATCTCGGGTTCATTAGAATATAAAATTAATTCTCCTTAATCTGATTGGCATGCCATTTTGGGAGAAATTATTCATCTTGCTAGCACTCCAATCTCAATTGCCAAATGCATACTTTTCTCATATCTTTGACACACTCCAATTGCCCCAGTTGTCAGCTAGTAGTTTGACATTTACTACTTACAGAAAAAGAAGCCAAGCAAGTGAAGGAGACAATTTTTATCACTTACAGAAAAAGAAGCCAAGTAAGTGAAGGAGACAATTTTACCAAACAGATATTTCTGACATAATCTCATGCCAGCAAATGTTCACTAATAAAACTATGCATTAGTGAAATGAACACGCATTCAGGGGGTCAAGAGACCCTTCTGAAGAAGGAAAAAGAGTTTCCAAAGATCTGTGCTTTGACAGATTCCAGGACTATTTCCATCTTGTCTACAGCAGGGGTTATAACTTCTGTCAGTTCTAATATAGGACCTATACCTTTTGCATCTTTGGTCCTGAGATTACCTATTGGCATAAAAACAGAAAAGCTGCCTTACAGAGAGTTAAACCATTGGTCAATTTGCTTCAGAATTGTCTAAAATCTACAAAGAGAATTGATCTCCAGTCTGGTGCATTCAGAAAAATAAAACTCAAACCAGCAAAGCCAGCCACAAGTAGGAAGACTGTTTTGGTCCAAAACATCTGGAGGCATCAGACTGGGAAATGTGGATATACAAACTTTCTTATTCCTATAATTCATGAAGACTAATTTTCCCCATCATTCTGGCCCAGAAAGCATAGACATACTTCTTAACAGGAGGGGGGGGGGAGCTCAGAACTAGCCTTCCTGATATCCAGAACTCAGGCAGCAAGGAATTTTACATTCTTGTCCCTGTGATTATTATTTTAGCACCAGATGGCAAGAAAGAAAGACACTTGTTCCAAGCGAACATGGAAGATGAAAATGTTCAGAACACAAATGATGCCCTGTAGGACCATCTGGATTTGATGGAGAGAGGTAGCCAGGAACAATTCCAAGCCAGCACTGGCCATCAGGCCAATTTCCTGTAATCAGCATTCATGAATCCAGAATGCAAGCATGCTTCTATGTTGTGTACAGCAGTCAGGCTGATATTGTCAAAGAGATTGCCTGCCTTATATTGAAAAAGCTTTGTTAAACCGCTGAAAGAGAATTCAGGGTGCACAGAAGGCAGATGACACAGAATAAGTAAAGAGATAGTACAGGAATACCTGGTTAATCTAAATTAATTCAAGTCTCCAGGGCCAAATGAACTACATCCAAGAGTATAAAAAGAATAGGCAGAAGTAATCTCAGAGCCACTGGCAATAATTTTTGAGAATCCCTGGAGAACAGGAGAAGTCCCAGCAGACTGGAGAAGGGCAAACATTGTCCTCATCTTCAAAAAGGGGAAAAAAGAAGACCCAAACAATTACTGCTTGGTTAGCCTGACATCAATACCAGGAAAGAGTCTAGAGCAGATCATTAAACAGAGAGTCTGTAAGCATTTGGAAAGGAAATACATCATCATAATTCACCATCAGGATGCCAGCCATCTTCACCCTTTCCTTTGCTTGATTTGCTAGAGCTAGGAAAGCTAGATCTCAAAGCATTTGGAAAGGAATGCCATAATCACAAAAAGTGAACATGGGTTTCGCAAAACCACATCGTGCCAGACTAATCTTATCTCTCTTTCTCTCTCTCTCTCTCTCTCTCTCTCTCTCTCTTTTTTTTGGATAATATTACCAGTTTGGTAGATGAAGGGAATGCTATGGATGTAGCATATCTTGATTCAGTAAGGCCTTCAACAAAGTCCCCACAATATTCTTGCAAACAAGCTAGTAAAATGTGGGCTAGACAAGGTTACAGTTAGGTGGATTTGTAAGTGGTTAAATGGCCAAATCCAAAGGGTGCTCAGCAATGGCTCCTCTTCATCCTGGAGAGAAGCGACGAGTGGAAAGCCACAGGGTTCTGTCCTGGGCTCAGTGCTATTCAACATCAGATCTAGGCGACCTAGTAGACCACAAGTTGAACATGAGTCAACAATGTGATGTGGCAGCTAAAAAGGCAATGTGATTCTAGGCTGCATCAACAGATGTATAATGTCTAGATTGGGTGAAGTAATAGTATCACTCTATTGTGTTTTGGTCAGGCCTCACCTGGAATACTGTATCCAGTTCTGGGCACGACAATTCAAAAGGGATGCTGACAAGTGAAAGCGTGTCCAGAGGAGTGCAACCCAAATGGTGAAGGGTCTGGAAACCATGCCATATGATGAGCAACTCAGGGGCCTGGGTATGCTTACCCTGGAGAAGAGAAGATTAAGGGGTGATATAATAGCCTTCTTTAAATATTTGAAGGGATGTCATATTGAAAACAGAACAACCTTCTTTTCAGCTGCTCTAGAGATTAGGAAATGGAGCAATGGATGCAAACTACAGGAAAAGAGATTCCACCTGAGCATTAGGAAGATATTCCTGACAGTAAGAGCTGTTCAACAGTGGAACACATTCCTCTGGAGTGTGGTAGAGTCTCCTTCTTTGGAGGTTTTTAAACAGAAACTGGATGACCATTTGTCAGGGTGCTTTGACTGTGTGTTCCTGCATGGCAGGGGGGTAGGACTTGATGGCCCTTTAGGTCTCTTTCAACTCTATGATTCTATAACACAGGTGAGAAGTTAGAAACTGTGACCCAGATCCTCTGTTAGGAGATATGACTATGAGATGTAGCTATAGTAGCATTCAATCCCACATTCCCAACCCACCTTTTTTCAGAGGCAGTCCCCAAACCTTCTTCGGAAATATAGTATACAACATCTGGCATTCATTGGCAGCGTCCCATCAAAGTACTAACCAGGGCTGACCCTGCTTAGCTTCCAATATGAGATAGGCTCTGGTACCTTTCAGGTATTTAGTCCAATTTACATCATCATAATTCACCACCAGGATGCCAGCCATCTTTACGCTTTTTTTTGCTTGATTTACTAAGAGATAGGAAAGCAAGATCTCAGAACGGATTTGGTAATGCAGATTAGATGCTGATCTCTTCCTTTTAAACTCTGATCTATTTTTCTCGTTATTCTTAAATATGCTGCACCACAATTTGAAAGGAATGGAAACATACAGTTATTGTGTGGTGTGAATTGCATAGAACATTGCTTCTTTCTTATTGCCTTCTGTTAAAAATTTCCAGGGTGGTAGCCATGTGAATCTATCACAGCAAAACCAACAAAGATTATTGTGACCTCCTAAAGACAAACACATTAAATTTCATACAAGCCTTTGTGTACTTCAGCTCAAGTGGGTTTCAATCCACAAAAGCTTATGCCAAATAAAACCTGTTAGCCTTTAAAGTGCCATAAAACTTTGTTGTATCTTCTGTCACCCAGATATATATATATTAAAGGAAAGTTATTTTTTTCTAGTCCATATGATGAAGGAAAGAAAAGGGGAGTAGACTAAAACAATGTTGAGAGAAAATCCATGCTGTCAGAGTGCCTGTGTTATCAGATTTTGGGAAAGTGTTATGATTTTTTTCCTGAATCTTCCAAGTGGTAGGAGATCATCACATCAGGGCTATTTACACTTTAATAATTCTATTCTAACATTATTTAGCAAGAATGATACAATGGCAAAATTGCAACACTTACTTTCACACTGTGTCACAATAACGAGGCACTAACGATTCACGAATGGTAAAATAGTCCTTCTGCATTCCACACGTTGAAAGAAGGTGTTGTGATCAGAGAGAAAAAAACAGGTAATCTCTCCTAGATAAGGAACTCTCCTGTGACTCACAAATGTGACACAGGAAGTGATTCTGCCAAATGGCACACTGGGGGATTGGGGAATTCAATATATTTCCGGAAGACTTAATGATGGATTCTCAATGGCACTATTGAAATGAGATTGCCTTTCACACATTCGCAATAGTGCTAATGAAGTGCTATTGGCAAGCCATTAACGCTTTTTGTTGTTAATGAGAAGGTACACTAGCACACTTCGATGAAGGGACAAGTATGGTATGTGCATGACTTTGTGTGAAAATCTTCCCGTGATTGTGCAAAAATGATGAGAGCATATGCTTTTCTTCTGATTCTTATCCCCGTGTGATAATCTCGTAGTCCAAAAAGGTAATTGTTCAGGGCTCTAGTGTTGATTTGAAGAGAGAGAGAAAAAACTTTGTCAAAGAAAATTAGAGTGATGGATCTGCATATTCCTCAATAAGGCTGTATACTCAAAGCCGTAGTCAAAAGTGAACAGATCCAATACTCAGATTGCCTCTGACAAAGACTTTTTCTAGAAATATATTGGGCAATTTCTAACAAACATAGACACTCTGAAATCACGGATTTGCCCCTGGCACTGTTTAGCTCACATGATACATTGAAACCTGAAAGGGAGATGGGGTGGAAGGGAAGCATTAGTACCTTTGTCTTCAAGTTGAGATGGCAGGAAACACATAAAGGAATGGAGTAGTGTTTTATGGCAAAGTGACTAGCATCTTGTTAGTGACATATTTAAGTGTAGCTCCACATTACACCTGCATATGCCTTTTTGTTGTAGTTGAAGAGGTTGGTATTCTCTTCAGTCCTCTGCAATGATCAAAACACACACATATACACACACAACTCACATACAGCATGGTGGATCGAAGAGCTATGCTGCATAGCCAGATATGCAGACAATGACATTATTTGCTGAGGACCCAGTGGATCTCAACAGAAGATGTTATTGCCTGTAGAACTCTTATGCTACACTTGGCAATGTAGGATCTTGGCTGATATGTGTAAACAAATATGTTACTGGCATATTTCCCGATCATTCTCAGCTTTGCTACATCATGATCCTCTGTCCTGTAGGGAGCACATGTTGAAGAAGTGCAGTAATGGTTAGTGTAAACATACACATACCCATCAACAGGACTGTCCTGTTTGTGTCTCCCACAGAAGAGCATAATAGCCATTTAGCATGTATAGGAAAATAAGTTTACAGGATTATAACTAGAAGGTTGTGCTTGTAACTGTAGAGCAATGTTTACACTGTACACATACAGACACATGATGATGATAATTTATTTGTTCCCCGCCTTTCCCAGCAGATCGAGGCGGCTTACATAGATACACATAATACAACATAATAATAATTATAAATGAAAAAACATAAATTTAAATCCCCTCTATCTCCTTAAAACAATCCAAAAAACTTATATATAACAAAAACTCACACAACAATAACATTAAAATCTTTACAATCCATTAAGACCATTAAAACAGTCATGGTAGGGCTTCATGGGGTACAGTCAGGGCAATCCATAATATTAGGTTCAAATGTTATGTACAGACAGTCAGTCAGGAAAGGCCCGTTGGAAGAGCTCCCGTCTTGACAGCTTTTTTGAAGCTGTCAAGATTTGATATATGATGGATCTCTTCCGACAGACCATTCCAAAAAATAGTAGCGGCTGATGAGAAGGTCCTCTGGGTTACTGTAGCCATCCTAGTCTTAGCTGGTTGTAATAAGTTCTTTGCAGAGGACCTGAGCATGTGGGGTGGATTATAAGGAGGAAGGAATATAAATAAATATGGTATGTTTACACTACGTATAATATTATCTGCAAACACATACATACATACCAGTTGTCTGGGCACCACTTCTAAAGGCACAACATTATTAGGTTTCTCATAGACCAATCTTCTTCTGTTTTAAAAATCTAAAATCCCTCACTAGAAAAGTCTGAAAATGATGCTTTTCCTTGTCTCACTCAAATTCAGAACAGGAAATCTACCTCCAACACATTAGCACTTTAGGATACTAACAAAGAACTGTTCACCTTTCTGGGCTTGTTTGCACAATATATTGCATATACTACTTGAGACAAATAAGAATATCATGCATTCTTGCTTCTGTATATTTACTTTTCTTCTTAGTCTCCATGCAGCTGGAAACATGTCTGGTTATAGAGTCCATGTTCCATATTTGGAAAGTTTAGGCCAATAGGCAGGTTATAAAGACTTCTTTATTATCTTATTCACACTTCATCTCTAGACACTTGTGCCAATAACCATTTATTTGAAAATTATATTTTTATTTTACATTATCAAATAGCTATAAGAAAGAGAAAAACATCGGCTTATTTATCCATAATGATTCCCTTTGGGTATATTTTGTGCTTGCTGAGATGCATAGCCAAAGTTAAAAGATGTGCAGATGTGCAGAAAGGAACAAACAGAATGCCTTCAGGTGTATGTATAACCCAATGTATGTATGTATAACCCAATGACAGCCTTTTAAATGTGGAGGTTCAAGCAGGAGTGTAAATAAGCATGACTTTTCATCCTACCTCAAAGGCAGCACTTTGTCAAGGCTTCAAGAAGAAGAAATTTGTCATTTGGCAAATATGCCTTTCAAGACATATGCTAAGGTGTAAACACACACACACACATACACACACACACACACAGTACAACAGCAAACAAAATCCCAACTTCGGTTACTTCTAAAGTCTCTACTGAATATTATTTCATTTATACATTTGAAACTGACTCTTCCCCTTAAAAAATTCAGGGCATAATATTGTAGTTAATACCATTTTAATTATTTTCATATTTAAAATATATTTAATAATTCGTCCCCAAATTAATATAATTATAACAATATTATATTTACTGTTCTATATTATATGGACATACTGTATATACTCATGTATAAGTCTAGAAATTTTAGTCAAAAAATAGACCCAAAATACCTGAGTCAGTTTATCCATGGGTCAATGTAAGTGTTGTACTTTATCTCTTATAAGAAAAGGAACCATCCGCTGGTGAAGGGCAAGGGTGTAATCTGTCCTAAAAGCACTGGACCCCCCCCCCCCCGGCTCTCTCATCCATCCAGTCTTTAGAGTAAGCAAAAACAATTATTATTTGGCATTGTGTTCCTTTGCTTCATCATTTAGATAATTTATTACATGCTCTACCTTGACTTATCCATGGATCATATAAATAAAAACATAATTTTGTCTCCAAAACCTGCCCTTGCTTTATACATGAGGTCAACTAATAGTTGAGTATATATGGTATAATAAATCATGTCAAATGTGGTCATACATTATCATAGAATCTGACAGGTGGCCATCTAGCCTCTGTTTAACAACCTCCAAGAAAGGAGACTCCACTACACTTTGAGGGAGTGTGTTACACTGTTGAATAACTCTGACTGTCAGGACGTTCCTCCTAACGTTGAGGTGGAATCTCTTTTTCTGTAGCTTGCATCCATTGTTCTGGGTCCTATTCTCTGGAGAAGCAGAAAACAAGCTTACTCTATCATCAATATGACATCCCTTCAAATATTTAAACAAAGCTATCATATCACCTCTTAACCATCTCTTCTCCAGGTTAAACATACCAGCTCCCTAGGCCTCTCCTCATAGGCCATCGTTTCTAGGCCCTTCACCATTTTGGTCAACCTATCCTTTTTGAATTGTGGTGCGCAGAACTGGACACAGTATTCTAGGTGGGGCCTGGCCAAAGCAAAATAGAGTGGAACTACAACTTCCCTTGATCTAGACACTATACTTTTATTGATGCAGCCTAGAACCACATTGATCTTTTGAACACAGGTTGACTCATGTTCAACCTGTGGTCTATTAGGACTCCTAGGGGCTTTCCAGACTGGTGCTTTGCGCCGGCCTGGATATGTGTTAGGGTTGCCCAAGGGCAGTGCCATCGCACGCCCAGCAACCCTAGCACATCACAGTGGCGTGAGAATGGCGGCGCGCTGTATACATGGGTGCTGCCATTATGACATAATGGCTGCACCACATCCAAACAGCATGGCGGGGTGTGACGTCCCCGCAACACTGCAGGGCGCTTGGAGTGCCCTTTCAGCATCGCAGGAAGGAGCTCTGAAACGGAGCTCCTTTTTGCTGTACACATTGCTGACGCCGCTTTTACACGGCTGCGCCAGCGATGCAGAAGAGAAAGGGGCCAAGCAGCCCCTTTCTCCCCTTCCCCACAGCTGCCGGGGTGTTCTTGGGGCATGAAGCCCCAAGGACACCCCTTTCCAGGCCATGGGAAAGCGGCATTTTACTGCTTCCCCGAGGCCTGGAGAAGTGGCGGATTGGGGCCTCTGGGGCTGCTGCTGCGGATGCCCAGGCCCCAATCTGGAGGGGAAAGGGGCGGGTGCAGGCCACCTCAAAGAGGCGCCCTAGATATCTTTCACACACAGTCTCATTCAGTCAGGTCCCCCCCCCCCCCCCCAATCCTACAGGGAAAATTACAGGCAAAGAGACCAAATGAAAATGTGATGCCTAACCAATCAGAATTACCTGAATTGTTGACACAGGGCACATATTCAGTGCCAGGGCTGTTCCAAACATTTTGCTTTTTGTTCCTCACTTCCATATTCAACAGCCAACTAGGCTAGCAGTTCAATCCCAAACATTGGGGAAAAGAAAGAGCTTCTTTTACTGCACCTGAGGGTTTCATGGTAGCTTAATATCAGGTTGATGACAGGACATCATCATAAATGCTTGTCTTCTCATAGTGAGGAGCAGGTAGGGGAGTCACATGTAAAAAAAAACCTCTCACTTCTCCCAGCCTCTGCCACATGATGTGGCCAGAGTTCAATTAAAGCACTTTTTTGGACTATAACTTCCAGTCATCTGGGAGATTCTGAGAGTTGTAATCCAAAAAGTAACTTTGTCAAATTCTGGAGGCAGCTACGTCACTGCTTCATTGGTAGGGCTGGTTAAATGCAATGGCGACTAAGAATCTAGAAAGGCATTTATGGGTTTAAAAAGGAATTCACTGAAGAACAGAACTGACAACTTTCTCCTCTTCTTGAAAAAAGATTGTAGAAATGTGAATTGGAAGTAGGAAAAGACTTGTTTGGCATGAAGATATAAATGGTGCCCCAGTTGATATAATACTATGAATCTGGTTAATAGTTAAAAGTAATGCATGTTTGTAAAGGCATATATGCTTTAGCACTAATGCCAGAATGTAAGTTACAAAAGTGTCTTTAAAAATGTAATGCTGTTGCATCACTTTTGCAGCCTTTTTGCAGATGTTAGTCATATGCCTGAAAAGCTGATACCTGGAGAAGGAGAATTACTCCATGGAGGCATTACCATTTTGCCCCGCCCCCAGTGCCTATATTTTGATTATTGATTCACCAAAGAAAAATCTTGATTTCTTCTTATCTTAGAAGAATCCTTGTTCTTCCTCATCCAGAGCTTTTTACCTCATCCAGTAAAAACAAATATGAAAGAGGTAAGGTATAGCAATGAATTAAATTTCTCACTCCTGTACCTGTTTTGCTTTGGCAAGGTTTACATCTCTCAACTAAAGAGCAGTTGAATGCTTGTGTTGTGTATAAAAGAGCTATGGGTGTGGAGCACATGGGAAGTTAGCAAACATAAAGCAAAAGCTGATCTGAAGATGCAAGCAGGGATAGAGAATCTAATCCAAAGGCTTTGATATATCTATAAGTTTGTAGGCTTTCTTGCTAGAATTCCAATTAACTGAAAGAGTTAAGAGAGAGAGAGAGAGAGAGAGAGAGAGGAGCAACTAGTAAAATTCAAGAACAAGGAGTCACATCTCAGGATGCTAAAAAGATGGTCTTTATTTACTAAAAGAGCCCAATTAGACCAGGGTTTGAAGTGCTCTCACCAGGATGTTTGTTTGGAAAAAGTTTACTGACAGAACACAACATCACAGTAACTTTTATAAAGATTTTCCTGCTGAGAGCTTATAATCTAAAGCCTGACCCATCTTGTCACCACTCAGTAACTTTATAGTCTTCTTCGGTTCCTCTCCCCATGTGGTGGCTCAGTGAATGCCATACAATTATGCCAGAGGCTGTGGTTAGAGACTAAAAGATGTTCCTTACAGTTTACACCCATTTTAATTCTCTCTTTAGTATTCTATTTAGAAATGAAAGGTGCCATGGAAACGTTGCAAGCCAAAGATTTCCAGAGTAGCAGATGGATTTGGGATTTGGGCTTGGGTTCACATTGAGATTTAATTCATCCACAAAATGTCAAGTACTGGTCTTATGGAAAACACTACCTGTCAGCCTAACCCATACCACTGGAATATGATGACATGAATATGGAATTAACTCTATGCACACTTTCAGTTTTTAAAAAATGCAAAGGTGAACCTTCTCTGAATAAATCTTGCCTAGAAAATCCTAAAATAGCTTCACCATAAACCAGGGTTGACATAACAAAACAACAAACTTTTCTCCTATCATTAGGCAATTCATGAACTGGTAACATTTCAAAAGATTTGATAAAGCATCTTACAGTAGCATTGTCTAGCCATGTGGAAATCATGTTTTATAGTGAATAATGCACTCATAAAAAGAAACCTGAGAACCATAGGCCTAAACTCAATATTTAATCTCAACTAGAATAGACCCACCAAATCAATGAAATTTACAAAGTGTTGACATTAATCAATCAGTTAATAACTTTATTTACATCCCACCTTTCCCCGAGGCAGCTTGCAACAGAAAAAGAGGTTCAAGTAAGACTACACATAGCTAAAAAATATGCAAAAAGTTAAGATTAAAATAATACTGATGTGTCAAATTAGAATAATATAACACATTAAAAGCATGGATTGAAACACAACAGCACTAGAAGGCTGATTATATAAAACAGTTCCCAAAGACCTGCTGAGGAGGCTCTGCTGCTGAATAGAAGAATCTTGACAACAGGAAGACAGCAAGGAGCCAGCACAGCCTCCAAAAGAAGGGAGTTCCAGATTATAGGGGCTATAATGGAGACGTTTCTCCTTGTGTTCCCACCAAGCCTTCCTGTACTTCAAACAGTGGGCTAAGCATGGCTGGGGGATGCCTTGTAGTCTCCCGGTGGCATGGCTGGCATTTTGCTGTGTGAGATCACTCGTTTTCACCCGTTCAAGCCCATTCCTGGATTGGGCAAAAACTGAAGTGGAATAATCTCCTTGGAGAAGTGCCTCCCTGAAGATCTTTGAGTCTGTGCAACTGCTATGGGAAGATATAATCTTTCAGATTGTCTGTACCCATATGTGGTGAAACACAGGCAGAATACGATGTTTGGGGCAGTCAATAGGAATCAGGCTAGAAAAAGGTGAGGGCTGCCTCAGGAGCAATTATAAAAGGAGGAGCAGTCAGTGATATTGACAGAGTGTGTTAGGATCCTGGGGGATTTACAGCCAGGAAGGCTGGGGGGGGGGGGTAACAGAAACTGCCTGAGGAGCAGATATAAAAGAGAGCTAACTGTGTATATTGAGAGTGTGTCAAGTAACCTGTGTGATTAACAGCTAAGGAAGCTGGTTCTGTGTGAACTAAATCAGTGAAGAAACATAACTGAAGTCAATAAGGGAAAGTACCAAATGTATAACAACTGACGTACTTGTATACTGTAACCACAAGCTTGACAACCATCCACCAAGCAAAGTACAATATTAAGTTCTGAATGTAAATAAAGTTGTTTTATTCTTCAAGTTCAACAAAGAGTGGCCTGAAGTAATTTTACAGATCACAATGAACATGCTACCGAGCATGTTAAAATGCTACCAGAAGTAATAAGTACAAATATTAACAGACATAAGTTAGTGGCAGTGGGTGGAAAGCTGTCATATATAATTGGTGCCAATTGTTTGTGTTTTTAAAGACCCATTGTGCTGGCATCGGAGAGATATCAAGTGGAGTGGGGTCTCCACATATAAATCGGTGATTTACAAAATTCCCATTGAATTTAATGTCTAAAATGCATCTACACTGTAGAAATAATGCAGTTTAACATCGCTTTAACTGCCATGACTCCATTCTATAGAATCTTGGGATTTATAGTTTTGTTAGACACTAGCATTCTTTGGCAGGGAAGGCTAAAGACCTTGTAAAACTACAAATCCCAGGATTCTATAGGATGGAACTACAGCACTTAAAGTGGTGTCAAACTGCATTAGCTCTATAATGTAGATGCACTGGAAATGGGACTAAAAATGGATTTTGGACATGTTAACTATACGCTGACTGATCAAATGTAATCATAAACTGGTGCTGAAATCAAGATCTATACTATCTACATAATAATTTCCCAAGATGTAACTCAAGTACATCTCAAGAAATGGATTGATATTCAAGAATACTCATGCCAAAGTAAACAAATCAGTCTCAAAGATGCTAATAGATTTCTTCATCTACCCCTTCGCCTTTCTGCTTTCTGCTGAAACAGGCTAACATGGCTATATGGCTATTTCTTTGAAAATAACTTCAAAGTGACCATTCTTGAGCAATGAAACTTCAAAGGAGACTCCAGCATAAAACCACTAAATTATAACCTGTGAAGACATTTACTTGCTCTGACTCTGGCATGAATTAAGACAGTGGGTAAAATCTAGATTTAGTCATGCTAAGATTTCTTCATATGTAGAACAGATCTATTGAAACCAACAGAATTTAAGGTGGTCACAGCCAATTAAACAAAGTCATGGTCCCATAAAAAATAACAAATTGTGGATTATCATCCTTTCCATCACATGCCTGGAGACTTATCCTAATTTAATGCAGGGAATCAATAATTTTGAAGAAATTATCTATATAAACATCTTCCATGGTACCATTCATTCAGTATTCTATGCATGCAGAGTAGGGGTGAAGTAGCTTGAGAAGCCAGGGACAATATGGATAACCCAAAATGCCTCCCCCCCATGCAAGAAAAAGTGGCCAAATATCCACTTCTGGTTTTGTCAAATATGTATTTTTAAAAAGTTAAATAGTATGTGGGAGGCAGCAGCACTTCAGCCTTTTTAAGAGGACTCCAAGATAGGCTTATCATCCTGGGATAAGGAGTTGGAAAAAGGGCAGTCCAGGGAACGTGGAGCAGTTGAGGGCTGCAAAAGCAATACTCCTCCGGTAGAACAATTTCCTGTTTTCCTAAAGAATATCTTTTTAGCCTGAGGGCCAAATTCAACTTCAGAGGCATTCTTAGGGGATACATTCCAGCAATGGGCAGGGCCAAATTATCAGCATATTTTAGTTTAAAGCCCTTACTGTCTATAATTTAGCCTTAGAAAAGGCATTTCAACCTCACTGAATGGGGGGGGGGGACCATGCACAAAAGCTGGGTAACCAACAGGTTACGTTGCAATGGAGAACGGGACTTGGAAATCTGGAGCACTTCAGAACATGGCAATCCGGAACACCCTAAGAGGGCTGAATTACAATGTTATATAGTATACACACAATAAAAAAAGTATAATTTTGACCGCCTATTTCCTTGCACTGATTCTGTTTTTTCTAGAAGTCTGTGCACAATGAAATATTTGTAGAGGGCTTATGCACATGAAATCCAATAGATATAGGAGCTTAGGTAGGCAGTACTGAATATAGTTTCTTAAACAAAATAACAAGAGAGCACCTGGCCACACTTCTTCAGATATCACTTCCCTCATGCAGAAAGTAGCATGTCTGAACGTGTCCTTTTGGCACGGAGGAAATTCACAAGCAAGAGCCTTGATTTACCTAGGTTTTTGCTCCCAGGGAGCATTGCCACATGAACCTTTTTTCTTCAGCCATGTCATTTTTGTGTGATCAAAGTGACAGTGGAGGTGGTAGGGTTAGATGCTTCCCTGATTTCATGCTGAAGAAACTGTGGTGAATAATGCCTGAACTGGGTTGGAAGAGATCAAAGAACGGCAGGAAGAAATAGTCATAAGTCTACTGGATTTTTTCCAGAGAAGTAGATCTAGAGATAGCAACAGCAAGTAGGAGCAGTGGATGGATACATTTCACTCCCTCTCCACATAAAATCCTTACATACATAAAAACTGGACCAAACTCCCTTAATAATAATGTGATTATTTTATTCATTTATATCCCACATTTTCTGCAATATTGGGATTCAAGGTGTCTTATAAATTATTAAAAGCTGTACAGATTAAAACCATATAAAAACACGAGTAATATATATATCTCCCCACAATCTATAGAATTAAAATGTCAAAATTCATTAAAAGGCTTTTAAAAAAAAATCAATAAACCAGCACAGCACACCACTAAAAACTCATCATGGTCAACTTCTAATAACCTGAAGGAATAGGCAAGTTCTTACTTGCTGGTGGATGGAGAGCCTCCCTAGCCTCCCTTGGGAGGGATTTCCAAAAGCTGGGAGCAGTCACTGAGATGTCTGTGAACTTTATCGCACTGCGTTCCTTCCATGCGTTCTGAGCACGGAATGGAAGGAGTAGGGATGAGTGTGGAACGAGTGGGGGACGGATTTTACCGCACGCATCCGTCCCTCATTCGTTCCGTTCCCCCTCTCTTCCATTCTTAATCCGTTCCAGAGGGGGAAATTTTTGAGCACTGTTCTGAACAGTCCTCCAAAAGCGTCCCCCCTGGAATGGGAATGGGCAGGGAAGAGAGGGGGAACGGAACGAGTGAGGGACGGGTGTGTGCGGTAAAATCCGTCCCCCACTCCTTTCCGTTTCCTGCCGGGCCGGGCCGGGCCGAGAACCTGGTGAAATAAACTTATATCTCTCTTGTTCCTCCTAAACAATCTCAGAAAGTAGTGAGATAGAGAGAAGGGCCTCTGAAAGACCTAAGACTCATACAGGGACATACAGTCCTTCAAATAGCCTGGACCTGAACTATATATTGGACAATTCAAAACGTTCCCAGCTTTACTGTACTTAAATATACACTGAAATCCAATACATTTATACACTGAGCGAGAGTGAGTTTTGCACATATTACAACAACCCAGAGACCATACAATAATTTCTCAGTATATGGAGAATGCAGTTTGAGAACATTAGTTTGCCACAAAACCTGCAGGCAATTCTCCATCTTAAAAACCAAAGTGACATTAAACTTTTTTTCTCCCAGACAAAACACTAAAATTGGCAAGCAACTGAATGATCTAGATTAGAAGATTATTAATTCTTTCTTCCTAGCTAGCAAGAACGTAAGGTCCCTGTACCTCATATCTATTATGTGTTTTATTCTGAATCTTTGTGATAGCCATTTTGCTTCAGGTTGTATTCGTCACATCAATTTTACAACACTGGTCATCCTGCACACTTTTCAGAGGTATTTCCCATTAAAATATATTACCTTTTCCCCTGCAATTGAACTGGTATGCAAGTGAAACACAATCATGTGATCATACAATTAGTCCTCCATAACCATGGATTTTTTATCCACGGATTCAAGCACCCACAGCTTGAAAATGTTTCCAAAATATGTAAATTCCAAAAAAACCCTTGATTTTGTTATTTAATATAAGGGACATCATTTTATTATGCCATTGTAGAAGCCGGCTACTTTCCATTAGGAGCCATAAGTTGACATTCTATAAGAATTTATTCTAGAAGAAAAGAAACAACAAGTGCAACATCACTGACTCACCAGCCTTCTCCTTTTCTGTAATAACTGGTACAGCCTGAAAAAGAAGAAAATAATAATATATTTTCAAAAAGACAATTCTAAAATAGATATGAATAATCTTTCTTTCAAGAGCTATTCTTTATCAGGGATAATATGAATGAAGTTGGGTGAGGGCTGGAACTAAAAATCCCAGAATTCATCACCTGGCATGAGCATTCAGCCACAGAGGAAAGGGGATTCTGGGAACATTTTCCCTCAGTAACTGGAGTATGGAGTCACATGTACCTCTACTTTTTCACAGAGATTTTTCAGCCTTGACTATATCTATACGTTTTTCTCCTCCCCGTCCCAATAATCCATCTTTAATTTAATAATCACATTCTTTAATAAATCACATTCATACTAGGGCAGTCTTACAGGGCTTGAACAACCGTGAGGTATCACTTGAGAGCTGAAATGGTGTTCTAATTAAAAAACCAAGTACATGAATGAAAATATTACATTAGTCAAGGATTTCCATAGACTTCAGTTACATGTAGTTTAGGAAAAAATAGTAAGTGAATTAATTAGAGGATTTTACATTTTAGATTTAATGGCCTTATGGCAGGGGTGAGAAATATCTACCTCTTGTTGACCAGCAACTTCCAATAACCCTAGTCAGCTTCTCTCCCTCTTGGTGAGGAAGGATGGGAGTTGTAGCCAAATAACGTAAGGAGTGTCATATAGTTCTGTCACATAAAAGAGGGATGCTCTTTGCTGTAGATTGTTCACAGTTCCATGCACTCTTTTATGGGGTCACACCGCTTTAGATCAGGAGTGGGAATCAAGCACCTCCCAGATGTCTTTGGACAACATCTCCCAGAATTCCTCTCCATTGGATATGCTGGCAAGGCTGCTGGGACTTGTCATCCAACAACATCTGGACAGCTATATAGTTCTCACCCCTGCTTTTTTACTTCATGTACTTCAATAAATACTTAAATAATTCTGGTCAGCTTGCTGCTTCCATGTCCTTGCTCCAAATGAAGTTCCATTCATGGCCCAGTCTTACAAACTCCAGCTCTACAGCTTAAATTGGTTAGACTGGTCTGCCAATACATCCATACTCCTCCCCACACACACACCTCACACCATCTAGCACATTATTTCTACAACATCATCTGAACCCAGTGTACTGAACAAGTCTAAAAAACCCTGTTTTGATGTACTCATATATTCCCCTGGAATGATCATTTAGGAAGATCACCTACAGGAGTTTTTAATTGCCCTCCAAAGCAGCCAAATGTAACAGACATCTCTCAAAAGCAAAGACTCTTGGCTTTGATTGATACAGATGGAATTCAAGGGAAAAACAACACCAAAAATCCCCCCCCACATAAACAAAACCAAAACCCTGTTCTTGCTGAGACACACTGTTTGTTCCCTCTCAAGTGCAAACCCGACAGAAAATTTATTATACACTGTCCAGGTGGTAAATGCCCTGAGGCAATTTATAAATAAATGACAGTTGACAAGCCAGCTGAATGATGAAATATTCGAATATGAAGACTCAGCAATAAATGTTGAATAGTAAAAGCAAAAACAAAAATTTATAATCAGGGACTGAAAGCCTGATGGAAGAGGAAGGTGCCATTGAGGAGGACAGCAGTTGGATTTCCCTTGAGAGGGTATGCCAAAAATGGCAGAATAGGGTGGTGGGATTACTGAAAAGGGCATCTTTCACATCATTGTTAATGTCAGTACCCAGAGAAGACCTCTCAATGACAAAATGGGAAAGTAGTACCGCCAGTGACAATAAAGTATGAGGACTAGTCATGCTAGGGAAGCGAGAACATTGGATATTGTCCCATCACACCATCTTAACATGGATTGCTAGGAAATTTTGCTACCACTGCCAGTATAATGACCAATTGCAAAACAGAACATCACATGTTGTAACACATAGACTCTCTCCAGGAACATAGGGCATTGCCTTATACAATTAACTGTACAGTAGGCCCTCCTTATCCAGGGATTTTTTTTATCCATGGATTCAAGCTTGAAAATATTCCAAAAACCTTGTTTTTGCCATTTTATGTAAGGGACACCATTTTTATGTGCCATTATAATTAATGGGACGTGAGCATCCACGGATTTTGTTATCCACGGGGGATCCTGGAAACAAACCGCAGCGGATAATAAAGACCTGCTGTATATGCTCATCTGGGATGTAGCCACACTGCAGAGTTAAAGCAGTCAGATATCACTTCAGTTGCATAACTCTATCCTGTATTTGCTGAGGCACCAGAACTCTCAGACAGACGAGGCTGACTATCTCACCAAACTACAAATCCCAGGATTCCACAGGATAAAGTCATGGCTGCTGAAGAGATGTCAAATAGCTTTAATTCTGCAGTGTGGCTACATCATAGGTCAAGTTAGTAAGGTATACTCTAACAGGAAGCAACCATCCAAAGCCTCAGGCCGAAATGTTTCACTTCATCCACTTTCTTTTAAGTGGAAATGCCAAGTATTGAAGCTGTGACTTTGTGCACAGAAAATATGTACCATATCACTGAGCTACTGTTCCACTTTCTAATGACCGGTGTGAAGGCACACACTGAATAACATTAAAACAACAGCAACAAAGACAACAAAATGTCCTGTGAAAATACTGAGCTAATTTTATCTTCATCTATCTCTCCCAAGCAGATATGTCTGTAGATGCTAACTACAATTATGCCCATGATGGGGCACCTTCCAATTGTAAGAAGCTGCCCAAGAAAATTTATAGAACTGGTTCAGATAAGAGTGATTAATAATGGAAGCAATACTTCTTCTCTCTATATGGCTGGTTCAGCATTTGTAGAACAGCAGATGACTTCTTGGCAACATTCTCTTACAATTCTATGTTCAAAACCTCTAGCATATTCTTCAGACTCCTCCTTATACAGAATTCCAATTTCTTCACCAAACTATAAAAGCCAGGATACTATAGGATGGATCTATAAAGTGTGAAACTGCTATAACCACATGTGTAGATGCTTTTAACATATAGTCAGATCAAAAACAATGCACTGATTTTTTTTTTAGTACTTTAAGGTTTCTTGTGCTAGCTTAGCGACTAACAAATGTATTGTGACAGAAGCATTTCTATTGTCTTTATTATGGTGTGTGTGTGTGTGTGTGTGTGTGTATTTACTTTAAAAAGAAATAGCACAAACATCTGCTGAAATGGACTCGAGTCTATGAAAACTTGGGTCAGAAAAAATGTGTTGGCCTTTAAGATACCACAAGATGTTGTTTTCACTACAATGATAATACACATCAAGGTGAGATCAATATATTCCTGCCTTATTTTGCCTAGGCAACCAGATAAAGAGACTGCTTGCTTTTAAGCCTAAGGAAGTTGTTAATCAAGTCTGCAGTCAGTGTATTTTCCCCCTTGATTGAGAGAGAGGAATTTGATCAGTGAAATTAAGATAGATGTGATTAATTATTTGAAATATTTCTTGTTGAGTTTACAAGCTAAATTTCAGATCTAGGAAAACTTACTTTTTGGACTACTCTGTACAGGTAGCTAGTCCATACTGTGCTACATTTTAGAAACTTTGGCTGACTCTTTGTTCAACTCTAATTTCTTCCCAAGTCATTCTTAGAGTTCATTTTCATTCGTTATACAAAAGGTTTGAAATTAGTGTTGCTAGGAGGCAGTAAGGATTATTTACTATTTTAGAGATTTGGGCTATAATCCAATAGATTTACCTGGGAGTAAATACCACTGATCTCAATGAAATTTCTATCTGAATAGGAATGTACAGGATTACAGTGTTGGTTTTTATGTAACTCCAAAAAGGGATTAGGAGATTAAGAAGTAATTCAACACTCTTCAGTTTTACATTACACCTGTCTTCCTCCCCACTTTCTGTCTAACAAGATTTGTGAGGTTTGTGTAGACATGTGTTTATTTAAACTAAAACAATGACAAATGAGAAATAAATTACAACCCTCCCTGCTATTTCCAAGCTTCTACCTAATTTTGAAAGGGATAGATGTCGTTTGTTTTTATATCAAGAGTCAGGAGATCTATTTCTGCAGAGGGTTGTCAGGTCAGCAGTATCCCTGAAGTTTCAGGACCAAAACCTGAGATCTGATGCAGGTTGTTGTGACATCCTGGAAAGTGCAAGCTTGTCAAGTCACAGAGGCAGGGCAGGCAAGGGTTGGGAGGAAATCCAGAATTGCTTTTGGGTCAGATTGTGGAAATTTGGGCCCAGAATTTAGAAAAAACTCAGCTAACCAGGTACTGTGACAATTCAAGCCAGGGAGAAGAGGAAAGAGTATTTCAGCAGCTGAGCAAGCAGTTTCAACCCTTCCTGCAATGGCTTTCAGCATCTCTGGAGTTACCAAAAGCATACATGATGCTGCTGAAGTTAGCAGAAGGCTCACTGCCAGCTCTTGGGGAGGTTTTATCAGTGGTTTTGCCTTGCTGCTGCCAGGCTCCTTTTTATCCTAGATCAAATGGTTCCTTTTCATCCTGGAGAAAAGTGACCACAGGGTTTTATCTTGGGCCCAGTGCTATTCAACATCTTTATCAATGACTTGGATGACAGAATTGGGGGCATTTTTATCAAATTTGCAGATGACACCAAATTAGAAGGAGTAGTTAATACCCCAGAGGACAGGATCAAATTTCAAAATGACCCGAATAGACTGAGCCAAAGCTAACAAATGAATTTAAACACGGAGAAATGTAAGGTACTGCACTTAGGGCAGAAAAATGAAATGCACAGATATAGGATGGGGGACACTTGGCTGAATGAGACTACATGTGAAAGGGATCTAGGAGTCCTAGTAGACCACAAGTTAAACACGAGTCAACAGTGAGATAATGCAGCTAAAAAGGTCAATGTGATTTTAGGCTGCATCAATAGAATTACAGTATCTGGATCAAGGGAAGTAACAGTGCCACTCTATTCTGCTTTGGTCAGGCCCCACCTGGAATAACGTGTCCAGTTCTGGGCACACAATTTAAAAAGGATGTTGAGAAAGTGGAGTGTGTCAAAAGGAGGGTGACTAAAATGGTGAAGGGTCTGGAAACCATGCCCTATGAGGAATGACTTAAGGAGCTGGAGATGTTTAGCCTGGAGAAAAGAAGGTTAAGAGATTATATGATAGCCTTGTTTAAATATTTGAAGGGATGTCATATTGAGGAGGGAGCAAGCTTGTTTTCTGTTGCTCCAGAGAACAGGACCCAGAACAATGGATGCAAGCTACAGGAAAAGAGATTCCACTTCAACATTAGGAGGAACTTTCTGATAGTTAGAGGTGTTCGGCAGTGGAACACATTCTCTCAGAGTGTGCTAGAGTCTCCTTCCCTAGAGGTCTTTAAACAGAGGCTGGATGGCCATCTGTCAGGCGTGCTTTGATTGAGAGTTCCTGCATAGCAGGGGGTTGGACTGGATGGCCCTTGTGGTCTCTTCCAACTCTATGATTCTAGAGGGATTATACAATAAGGCCCATGAACTGCAAAGTTGGCAGTCCACTCCCTGTCTTCTTTATATGATATGCTTGATCAAAATGCTAGCACTTACCATCTCTCTCCCCATTGTTTTCCCCTCCCCTCCGTTTTTTTTTTTTTTTGGTACATTGACATTGCACAACCATGATAAACCTTTGTGTTGAGCCAGGGAGCTCTGATGCCAGCTGAAGAATGGGAGGAAGTGATTTTCTGCATTGCAATTTTGACGTTGACCCAACATTAATCCATGCAGAAAGACACAAAATCACACCACTTTCTGCATGGGTTAATGTCGCGTTAATGCCCAAGTCATGCGATGTTGTCTAAAAACAATTGTGCTCTTACAAGATATTCCTGGTTTTAAACCCCATTTATCCATGAAATTTGGGCGCTTCACTCCCATGTGAAAAACTCCAGAGCCACCTTACAGACAAAAATCAAACCTCCCTCTCTTCCAGTTCTCCTAATCCTGAAATTTGTCTCCCTACCTGGAGAATCATAGCAATTCCTTGAGAGTTTAGCTGATTCCTGACAACCCTAATCTTCCATTATATATAGTTTGGCCCTTATTCCAGAGCACCATGTATAGCTTTTGCAGGCTTTGAACAAGAAGCCAGATATTAGGACCAGCCCTTCTATTAGGCAGAATGAAATTGTTATTTTAGGTGCCAAATGTTTTGGGGAGCAGCATCAAGCTATTGGAAGAGAGAGATCTCTGAATGCTATCTGCCTTGCACTCTCTTAGGTGTCATTCTTTTATGTGTGATGGTTGATGCTCTCCTATCACCATGCTGAAGAAAGATCTACTACTCTAGTCAGCTTTTCTACATTCAGTGGGAGGAAGCACCATCTTGTTCTCTTCTTCAGAAAGGAAAATATATTGAGCTACCCTGATAGAAAATATTTTCATTTATATCGTGAGGCCTCCCTAATGAGAGTAAATTATATATAGAGAACACACACAAAAATATATAGAGAACACACACACACACACCATTTAATTGCTCTTTTGCCAAAGAGTCAACTATACAAATATTTGCTAAGGTGATTTTAAAAACCTACAAACTTTTAAAAACCCACAAAAATGTTTTTTTGTTTTTTTAAAAAAGAACAGAATGGCAATCAAACAGGAGAATGAGAATTATTTTCATTTCAAAGATATTATAGAATGAGAAAGTATTGTTACAACAGTTCTTTAGAAAAGCCCCATGTGGCATAGGATTTTTGAAGAAGGGCACTAGCACACTTTTTTTTACTATTAACCCAGTAGGACAACATGCTTTAATGTTACTTATGAAAAATGCCTGCATCCAAAAAATAGCTCTGAATTCACTGTGGACTTTCCTCAATGTTTTCCATATGTTGTAAATTAATTGCATTCCCAGGAAGTGATTTAACCTTTTTTTTTTTTTTTGGCAAAAGAGCAATTAAATGGGATTTTCCTGCTTAGCCAGATGGGTCCAGTGTAGCTTTGTGTTATTCCAAAATCCTTAAACCCGATGAAACAAAAGAACTGTAGTAACAACTTCCACATGATCAAATTGTACACTTAAAAAAAAAAAACTTTCAGGAACTTTTCTATCCCACATATGAACAGAAGAACTCCAACAAAATTCCTAATAATGTCACCACTATTTAAATTACAATACTATGAAAATAAATGCAAGCTCTGGCTACCATTCTTTTTAAAAAATACTCATCGATGTATTTCCTTAACTGACTAATTATTTTGCCTTAAATATATTTGCATATTACCAAATAATCAAGAGAGGTAAATTCTAAGGCTGCAACTGGAACTGATCCCCCCCAGATACCAAGCATCCTTGAACTGTATCCTTGCCTATGTGCCACACTGAAAAAAATTAACCCCTAACATCTATGTGCACACAGGTCCTCTGGAGGACATTTACTTCAACAGGCCAGAACTAGACTGACAACAGTCACACAGAGGACATTTTCATCGACTGCTCCTAGACTGTGGAATGACCTGCCAGAAGAGATTTGACAGCTAAATATGCTGTCTAAATTACTGAATAAAACATTATTAATAAAACATAAATAATAAAATAGACCTCTGTCCTTGGCACACCTACCCAGTCAATTTTAAACTATGAATGTTAAAGTGGTATATTTTAATCTGGGTGATTTCAATGTGAAATGCTCATTTTACTCCTGTGTTTGTGTGTGTTATCTTAAGTGTTTAATGGCCAACACACACACACACACACACACCAAAGTGGTAATAGCAAGTATGTATATGTGTGTGTGTGTGTGTGTACACACACACACACACACACACACACACACACACACACACACACACACCACTTATCAGTAAAGCACTCCTTAAGTGGTTTACAATGTATAAGCTAATTGCCCCTAACAAGCTGGGTATTTATTTTAGTGACCAGATGCCAGGCTGCGTCAACTCTGAGCCCTTGGCTGGTATCAAACTCACCACTCTGTGGTTTGTGAGTAAGTGGCTGCAATACAGGCATTTAACCACAGTGTCACCATAAAATAAAATCGGCTGCTTTTCTAGTTCCTCTGCAAGAATCCTAAATTACTCTGGGATGCCTCCTAGGACCACCAGTAGGCATTAAAGAATTTGCATGGCCTTGCTTGCCTCTTGTTTGCATTCCTCTTAGCACTTCTGGGAGGAGGCCCACAATGCAGATTAAGTCTACTGGAAAGCAGCTAAAAGAATGTTGTAGGCCCTATGTGGCTACCTGTGGTCAAAATAAAGTGAGGTAAAAGGTACATTTTTGGGAGCAGCAGAGGCAAGTGGCATGATCGGTGGGTTCAAGTGGGAATTGGGAAACATCCAAATTGCCCCTTAAAACATGCAGAACACCAACATGCTGTTTATGACAAGTTTTTGAACATTTGCTAGACCACTAATAAACATGGTGAACCTGTGCAGCCCTTCAATTAGTATGAAATTTCAAAAAAGAATCATTAGGTGTAATGTTATAATTCCTAATGGAGAGCATTTTTGCTCTAAAGGGCTATTGATGCACAGAGCCAGCCAAGGAAAAGATAGCTTGGGCTAGCAAGAGATGTGTGCTGTGTGTATTCAAGTTGTTTCAACCTATGGCAACTTTAAGATGTACCTTGTTGTTGAAGCGTGCCCTCAAGTCATTTCCAACTTATGACTACCCTAAGGTGAATCTATAATAGGGTTTTCTAGGTCTGACTTTCCCACCTATTGGGTTTCTATGGCCAAGTGGGGACTCAAACCCTGATCTCCAGAGTTGTAGTCAAAGCTCAAATAACTACACCAAACTGGCTCTAAAGTGAACCTATCATGGGGTTTTCTTGGCAAGATGTGTTCAGATGATTTTTTTAAAAAAACCATTGCCTTCCTATGAGGCTGAGACAGTATGACATCCAGTGTTAGCCATGGAGTTTCTATGGCTGAGCAGGGATTTAAGCACACTTTCCCAGAGTCATAGTACAGCTCTGTGTAAATTTACAGTGCTTTATAAATAAAGGTTAATAATAATAATAATAATAATAATAATAATAATAGTCCAATACTCAAACCACTATACAGCCATAGGAGGGAAAACAATATTTTAAAAAGAGCTGATCACTACAGTATACACACTGTGCCAGTAGCGCTCCTGATATGTCTGATAGTTGTTATTGGTTTACCACATAATGAAATTATCTTGATACAGATTGGGCAGAAATGGAAATAAACCTGGAGGTATCTGCATTTGGAGTCAGACTGTATTTGGAGTCCCATCTGTATTGGAATCTGTCAAGTAAAAGGCATAAACAAGTAATAATCCCTTGTTTTTAATAAAAATCTCATCTGTATTCCTTCTCCCTGGATGCTGACAAGAAAACCTTTGGTGTTTCAAAATTAGCTGCTGCTTCCTATTTCCTCTTTCTCACTGGAATGAGAGGGACGTGTCAGCACCAGGTAACTGTGTGGATAGGTATGGTTTCAGTCAGTCTGATTTTTTTTTAAATGCCCTCAAACAGACCAGACTCTTCAGGGAGTCTTGCATTTATCCAAGTCTGAACATTTTATTGCTCTCGCACCATCCACACAAAAGGGAATCCTTCTTCTCACAACATGCAGTCTACCGACTCCCGCACACCTTTCTTCTCCTCACTGGGAGAAAACAAAGAGTTGTTGCTGCAGTGCTTATTTATCCTCCTATATGAGAAAAGGGAGCAAAAGACTGAGAGACTTATCACACAACAAAAGAAAGCTGAAACACAGCACGAGAGAAGTGGCTTTCTCCTTAGCAATAGCAATAACATTTACATGTCTATATCGCTTCATACTGAACTAAGTAGTCTCTAAGCTGCTTATAACTTGTTAGCTTATTGTCCCCAACAAGCTGGGTAATCATTTTAGCAACCTATGGAAGGATGCAAGGCGGAGTGAACCCTGGAGCCCTGGGATCTAACTCACAACCTTGTGGTTGTAATACTGGCTGAAGTACAGGCATTTAACCACTGTGCCATCAGGGCTCCTTACCTCTCCATGTGCCGTCGAAACACTTCCATTCTCTTCCTGAGGGAGATGGTCATGAAAGTATATCTTTTGTGGTACTGGAAAAATCTCTTTGGGAAAAGGCACATTTTTATTACCATCTTCCTCTGGATGTCGAACGGAAGTGCTATGACATCACGCAGAGAGGTAAGAAGAAAGCTGTTTCTCTCTTGCTGCATGTCGGCTTTATTTTGTTGTGTGATAAGGCTGAGCAAAATCCATATCATATCTCCATTCCTTCGTTCGCTGGTTTCTTTGTCCCCAGGGAACATGCCTAAAGTCGAACAAAACATAGCTACTGAGTTTCTTTTATCTGTCTTATGGTGCAGACTTTTTGCCTCCTCTTTCCATGATCCTACTGGTGATTCACACTGGCATGATGGTGTGTAATAGTAAAGGCATTTTTGTGTTGTGACAGTAAGGAGATGTTATTGAAAGCTGTCCCTATTGGTTCCTGAACTGCTCCTGATCTGGCAGCTTGCTCTCCTGATGAAGATGACTTTGGCTGCTGTACATCCCCCTCAGCAGGCCTTTTTAGACTAACCAAGCGCAGGCTGAACTCCCCCAAATGATCTGGCAAAATTGGACCACAAAGACACTTATGCAGTGATGTCTTTTCAGAAATTATCAGTCAAAAGTGTACTAAGTGATCAAGTGCTAAGACTGCAGTTGCCATTAAGCCCACATAGGAATAATAAAGGCTGCACGGCATCTATCCTTTGGCCATACTTACTTCGGAATAAACTACACTGAACACATGAAGGACACTTCCAAGTAACGTCCTGTTTAAGGATGTTTCAGAGGGCACATACAGACTGATTAAAAAGACCAGAACGTCTTAGAATTTGTTCTTTTTTTTTCTTTTCTGATTTTACTTTGGAAATCCATACATGGTTTATGGTCAGAGACTTTTTACATCAGCTCCCAAGTCAGGTTATTAAAATCGGAAAGAACGGGAACAATAACAACAAAATGTCCCCTGCAAAACAGGCCAGTTTCTTGGGAGATTCTGGCATTTATCCAAGTATGGACCTCTTACTGCTCCCATCTCATCAACACAATCACAGTCTGGATGTGCCTATGAATGGGGAAAGTAATTCGATTAGCCCCTGCAATTCCCTAAAAGTAGACAAAATTAACCACCCAACTGCCAATGTCAATCTCCACACTTTAAAAACATTCTGCTAAGGTTTACCTACTTTGACTGTATAAATTTTCTTTCAACATTGTTAGGTTTTATAAACATCCAGAACTTTCTCTTTTATTCTATATGATAAAATCACACCAAAATTCAAATAACTTCAAAACATCAACAGCAGTAGCAGCAGCAGTAGCAGCAACAACAACAAATGGCTAGTTTACCTTTCAGTTTCAGACCTGCCAATCCAGATTTTCATTTTCCAGTTTCAACTGCTTGCCTCAGTTAATGCACTACAGCTTTAGTGGATTAATCTATTACTTAAAGTGACCTAAGTTCTTAAATTTAATAATAATTTATTCTTGTCTGGAGCCACGACCAATGCAAATAGCTATTTGCCTTCAACTCCCTCACATGATGTGCAGAAATTAAGCAGGCAGAATCTTTCTGACACAGCATTAGCATAGACAAAGCTGTACCATATCAGTTTTTAAAAGCTTTGTTCCATGCATCTTTCTAAGCAAGGAAGGAATCTCCTTGATAGTGCTGAGATAATAATTTTTTAAAACTTAGTTTTTAGCACTTCCCAACTAAGCATATTCCTGAAACCGTTTACAAAAAGATAAAATACATCCAACAAAAAAGGAGAGAACAAGACAATAAAATAAAACTCATAATAAAAGATGATGAAGCATCTTGAAAACCCAACCAGCTACAACAGAACAGTTAAGTCATAAAAGCCTTCCTAAAAAGGAAGATATTAGCATCAACAGGCTGTAGGGTTCTCTTAGAGAAGAACATCTTAGTAACATAGGCCCAGTACAGACGGGGCCTTTGCAGTGCGCCCATGACATGCTAGGGTTGCTCGGGGGTGGGGCATGCATGCGCCCCGTAACCGTAGCATGTCATGGGTGTGCCGAATCTGCGTGGCACCATTGAGATGGTGCACGCAGCGATGACATGCCAGCAGTGCAGTGTCCAAACCACTGGCATGTCACTGCGCCGTCGCTAGCGCTTTGGCGCGGTGCAATTCCGTGAGCTCTTTTCTTACTGCGCAGCAGCGACATGCAGTTTAGTTGCTATGGCTCTGCTGTGGAGCAAGGAGGGGTGCCTCCCCGGTGCCTCTTTTTGGAGCTCTGTACTGCGCCTAAATTAGCAAATTAATCTCATGTGTACCTTTGAATGGCCAGTCACAAATCCAAGCATGCTAAATACAAGATATGCAGGTGATGAATATCATATATTACAACATCCAGACTTTTTTCACTGCTTGACTTTCTAAAAATATATTAAATCTATCATCTGATTTGACATCTAGGCTGCAATTCTATACTGCCAGGAACACTTCCTGGGGACCAGAGGGAAAACCAGGTTACCCTTGATAATGCTAGATGATACTCTGGCCTCAGAGACAGAAATACAGAGACTGATTTCCAACTTCTTGAAGGGGTAAAAAAGAGAGTGCTGGAAGATACATTTCAAGAAAAAGCGTCTAGGTTATCTGTATCCAAGGCCCCTGATGAACTTTCCAAAAGAAGAAAGAGATAGATATGCTGCACTGATTATCTAACATAGTTTCTTCACTAGACAAAACAACCTCTGCCAAAGAGCACTGCCAACACTTTTGCCCTTTTTGTAAGACACTGGACCTGTGAAACCCTCCAAGATCTGAGTTCCTCAATAAAGTCCTAAGTAAATACATAGAGAGTCTTTGCAAATTGTAGCAACAAATCAATTAATACTTTTGCTGCTCTCCTAGCTGAGCTGGACACAGTTCAGCTATTCTGTTGCTTGGAGCTGAGCCTACCAAAACTGGAGAATTTGCACCCTCATCTCTTGCCCAAAGATGACCCATGAAAACTGGACACTCAGGGCCAAGCCCTGTGATCTGGCAACTCTAGTCAGCAATGTTGTTGCGACACTGAAGGTCTGTTGTTGTTCTCCTGTATACGTAGCCATGCTGGCTGTGAGATTCTGGGAGCTCTCCAAAAATGACCTCCATCTCAGATTTCTGCCCTAGCATTTACCAGAGCACATGTTATGATAGTTAGGGGTGCATTTCCTAGATCAGGCTCAGCTATTATTAGTATACTCTGCATACCCAACACAATTTGGGGTCTCCATATTTTCTTATTTCATATCTGGAGCCAGCATATTCTTAAGAGGTCACAATGACCTTTGGAACACCCGATGGATTTTCCAAGAGAAAGGAACACAGGGACATGTGTATTGGGGATGTTTAGCCTGGAGAAAAGAAGGTTAAGAGGATATATGATAGCCTTGTTTAAATACATAAAGGGATGCCATATTGAGGAGGGAGCAAGCTTGTTTTCTGCTGCTCCAGAGAACAGGACCCGGAACAATGGATGCAAGCTACAGGAAAAGAGATTCCACCTCAACATTAGGAGGAACATCCTGACAGTAATGGCTGTTTGACAGTGGAACACACTCCCTTGGAGGGTAGTGGAGTCTCCCTCCTTGGAGGTCTTTAAGCAGAGGCTGGATGGCCATTTGTCAGGGATGCTTTGATTTGGATTTCCTGCATGGCAAGGGGTTGGACTGGATGGCGTTTGTGGTCTCTTCCAACTCTATGATTCTATGATTCTATATCTGTTTAAAATACCATTAGCCCTTCTTATACATGGATTCAAGCACCCATGGTTTGAAAATATTAAAAAAAAGTATAAATTTTAAATAACAAACCTTGATTTCCCATTTTATATAAGGGACACCATTTTGCTATGTCATTATATATAATGGTACTTGGACATCCATGGATTTGTTATCCACGGGGGATTTTGGAACCAAACCCCAGTGTATAACAAGGGTCCACTGTATTATTCTCTCTCTCTCTCTCTCTCTCTCTCTCTCTCTCTGTGATAAAACCTTCATTCACTCAAAAGCTGGAGTTCTCTCACATTGGTACCAATATACACAGATGGAATCAGTACTGAAGTTACCCAACCTCTTGCAGTGCCTCCTTGAGCTAAGCAATTCTCCAAACCTTTAACAATGCTGTCACAGTTGGTGGGATGCCCCCCCATCTTTCTTTGGGTAACAATATACCAAATAGGGAAGAGTCATTTCTGGCCACACCTCTGAGAATTAGGCAACAAAGTTTTAGTCATATTTGAGTACCACACTGAGTAAGATGTACATTAAAGTAGCTGTCTAATAAAAAGAAGGATTATGCTTATATTATTTCTGAGTCATCCTATCCTTTCCCTCCACTGTACTAGTATTAAATATGTAACAGATGTAATTCAATGATCTTATGGATTATACATATATTTTAATAAAATGAAACAGCCGTTTCAGGTCTCAAGGCAGATAATCATTCAAGAGAAAATGGCAATAGCTCAAATCACAAGAATCGTTTTAGTACTCCTGATGTTTTACAATAAAAACCTAAGACCTTAGAAGAAAATCATATTTGAAGAAATGTATGTAACCAAAGTTGCCAGAATAGGAAGGGAGCACGAGATTTTAATTAGCAACCCTTAAGATGTGAGTTCACTACTAATTAACTTTGCCAGATATTCAGATTTTATTGATTTATTTGTGATTGTAAAAGGGTTTGCAAGATAAACATTAGCTAGACTTGTAAGGAAAAACCCCTGCTGTTTTTCAAATGAACCCCAGCATAACTTCTGCTGATGGATGAAAACCATTAGGTCTCTAGAGGATAATCTATTTGGAAGTGGAACATGCCAGATCTTAACCCTCTACTTAAACTTGAGTACTTTAATCTCTTTGGAAAGAAAGAAATACAATGGGCTGAACTCTAACTTAGATAAGTATGGTTTCTTGAAACAGTAACTCAGAATTTGGAATTGTTACTTTTTTGGACTACAGCTCCCAGCTGGATGCTAGCCACAGCATGCTAACAACTTTAATAGGCTTTTTCAAGTTAAATATTTATATTTAATGTTTAAAGTTCATTTAAAACCCTGGAGTGGATTTTCTATCCCATTGACATAGGAAGGCACTATGTGCCATTGACTATACCAAAAATATTCAAATAGTCAGAGGAGTTTATCACACGGGAGGAAATTAGGAGTTTAAACAGTAATTAACCCGTTAAAATTGCATAACTGACATTAAAACATGAGTAAAATGAAATTAATACAAGAGGCATTGTCCAATGAATAAACAGGGAATAACCAGGCATTAAACAGCAAAACATCATTCACAGGAAAATCCTGTGAATAATTTGCTGCTGTTTCTTGCCTGGTTGTTCACTGGATAATGGCACTCTAATCATGTTTCATTTCAATGTCATGTGAAAAGAATTAGCACAATTGGGGTATTATAATCGGTTATTCACGGGCTAATAGCACTTTGAATACAATGTTGTGTGAAAACTATTAGTGCAATTGCAGGATTATCATGGATTAATCAACGTTTATATTTCCAGTTGTCCCCCGTGTGATAAACTCCAGAGTTGTCTTCCTCTTCTCCATATGTTAGGGCTGGAACAGTGGCAATTGGTGGGTTCTATGTCAGTGGGATGGTGACTCTGCTCAAATGTTTACATAGCTTTACAGGAGCTATCCAAGGTGCTGGTCTTATCTGGGGTAGATGTTTCAGCACCATGAATAAACTTAAAATCTGAAACAAAACTTAAAACTGATTCGTCATCCTACTGACATGTCACCCAACATGTGGAGTGGAGGAATATATTGATTTCATCCCCCCCCCCATATTAGCATGGTACAATTTCAAGCTCTTTTCCTGCCAAGTATGAAGAAATTTGCAACTGTTACAATAAGTGGTTACTTGATACTGTCTGGCCTTTGTAAAGGAGTGTACTGGATTATTTTTTTTAAAGCTGCTTATTTATTATTAACCTAGTGTTTAAAAACTATTTTCATTGGTGTTTTAATAGTATAATTGCTTTAGTTTGTTATTGTGTTTTTCTTTTTGTTGGAAACTTTTATTCCAAACCTGGAAGAAAGGTGGGAAGCAAATCAAGTTTGGTAATAATAATAATAATAATAATAATATAAAAAACTGAAATGAAATTTCATCCTAATCTGCAGTGGCAAACTTTAGTAAATGCAGGTGTTCCCAACATGGAGTCGACCAACTTCTATATAGGTACTTTTCAGAGATGGGGATGGAGAGCCTAACTGAGAATTAATTCAGGACTAACATAGTTGTCCCTCCATGTGGTCAAATGCAGAAAAAGAAAATATGGAAAATGCAATAAATTAAAGCAACTGATTAACGGAAACAACAAAAATGCGGGGTCCTTTGTGGTGGAAGTGAACATAGAATGTATCTATATTGTACAATTATAGTAGTTTGATACCACTTTAATTTCCATGGCTACAATCTACTGAATTCAGGATAGCTTCGTGAGATACTTAATTCTCTTGTATGCCTCCCCTGCCCCAAACTACAGCATCAGCACTCTCTAGGAGAGAATTCTAAGTACCTCATAAAACTACAAGTTGGATGATTTTGTAGGATAGAGCCCTGACACTTAAAGTGGTATCAAACTGTGATAGTTGTCCAGTGTGGATACACCCCATTTCCCCCCCACCCATTCCTAGTGAGCTTGCTTGAGATCTAAGATCTTCAGAGGAAAGATTTCTCTGGGTCCCACCACCATCACAGGCATGCCTGGTGAGGAAACGGAAAAGAGCCTTTGCAGAGGTTGCCCCTAAGTTGTGGAATTCCCTTTCCCAGGAGGTCCACTTGACATCCTACTTATGTATGGAGACATTTGGTTTTTAATATGTTGTAGCAGATGGAGCTTTTAATAGGGGGTGTTGCGTTTCTGTTTCATTATGGGTTTTCTTTTAAATTTAAAGTTCTTCAGATGTGTGATACCAGCATTTGATGAAGTGGGAATATTTACAGATAAACAGGGACAGGTTTCATGTAGCCATAAATGTCCTATAAAAAAACAAACCAAGGCTACTCCAACAAAGTTTAAGAACATTGGGATGTTAAAAAATGGAATATATCATTTAAAGACAACTTTTCTTCCCATTCAAGTGTGTGCATTGAGATATATATTACCAGAGCCATGTGTAGTGTTACGCTGAGAAACATCCGCAGTCCTCTCAGCAAGACATTTCTCAAACTGCTCTGGTGTTGTTTTGCAGGGTAAGGTTACATCCCATAAATCCCCTATTGACTTCACTGGGACTACAAAAGTATGCAGGTGGGTTGAGGATTTTACTTGAGACCTTCCCATCATTGTGGTGTCTGGTGAAACCGGCATTAAGGTGTGCTTTCTTTTAATTTCCTCACTGAGACTATGAGAAAAGAATACAAAACAGCATGATTGCTAGTTAGCAGGCTTCAAACCACAAGACATGCAGCAGAAACAATAAGAAAATAATTTAACAGCTTTCACGGCTTCTGTGGGAACTTTGGATGAAGTGCAAAAGAAACCAAAGGTAATTATGAAAGAATTCCTCTTGTGCTTTGTAAAATAAATTCCATATTCCACGTGGGTTTGTGTGAGACGATATATTGACAGTAAAGGAGCCACCTGTCATTCTGGAAGGCAGTTCTATGAACACAGAGCTTTCCAAATGTTGCCTGCCATGCTTTCTCATCAGTCTCTTCAGTAGACCTGTATAGCTCAGAGTGGCTCCCTGGAGTTTAAGGAGGGCATCAGCAGGGAGATAATAGTGATATGTTCATGACTACAGCCTAGCTGAATACAGAGCAGTTAGTAAATTTAGCTTATGAATCTGTAACTGCAGTCCTGAATGCCAGCCACTATTATTTGCTAATTTAATTCTTGATGGAAGCAACAAGTAATTCTAGTAAATTTCTGGTCCTTCTGAGGCCCTGTTTGCATGAGAGTATTAAAAAAACTGGCAAATGTAATATCGGAGCCATTGGAAATAATCTTTGGGAACTGCTGGAGAACAGAAGTCCCAGCAGACTGGAGGAGGGCAAACGTTGTTCCCATCTTTAAAAAAGGGGAAAAAAGAGGATCCCAACAATTATCATCCAGTTAGTCTGACATCAATTCCAGGAAAGATTCTGGAGCAGATCATTAAACAGAGAGTCTGTGAACATTTAGAAGGCAATTCCATAATCACAAAAAAATCTACATGGGCTTCAGAGAAACAAGTCATGCCAGACAAATCTAATCTCTCTTTTTTTTTTTTTTGATAAAATTACCAGCTTCGTAGATGAAGGGAATGCTGTGGATATAGTATATCTTGATTTCAGTAAGGCTTTTGACAAGGTTTCCCATGACATTCTTGCAAACAAACTAGTGAAATGTGGGCTAGACAAAGTAACTGTCACATGGATTTATAATTGGTTGACTGGCCGAACCCAAAGGGTGCTCAACAATGGCTCCTTTTCATCCTGGAGAGAAGTGACTAGTGGGGTCCCACAGGGCTCTGTCCTGGGCCCAGTGCTATTCAACATCTTTATCAATGACTTGGATGACAGAATTGGGGGCATATTTATCAAATTTGCAGATGACACCAAATTAAGAGGAGTAGCAAATACCCCAGAGGACAGCATCAAAATTCAAAATGACCCGAATAGACTGGAAAGCTGGGCCAAAGCTAACAAAATGAAATTCAACATGGAGAAATGTAAGATACTGCACATAGGGCAGAAAAATGAAATGCACAGATATAGGATGGGTGACACCTGGCTGAATGAAACTACGTGTGAAAGGGATCTAGGAGACCAAGTAGGCCACAAGTTCAACATGAGTCAAGAGTGTGATGCGGCACCTAAAAAAACCAATGCAATTTTAGGTTGCATCAATAAATGTTTAGTGTCTAGATCAAGGGAAGTAATAGTGCCACTCTATTCTGCTTTGATCAGGCCCCACCTGGGCACCACAATTCAAAAAGGATGTTGAGAAACTGGAATGTGTCCAAAGGAGGGTGACTAAAATGGTGAAGGGTCTGGAAACCATGCCCTATGAGGAACGCCTTAGGGAGCTGGGGATGTTTAGTCTGGAGAAGAGAAGTTTAAGAGATGATATGATAGCCCTGTTTAAATACATAAAGGGATGCCATATTGAGGAGGGAGCAAGCTTGTTTTCTGCTGCTCCAGAGAACAGGACACGGAACAATGGATGCAAGCTACAGGAAAAGAAATTCCACCTCAACATTAGGAGGAACTTCCGGACAGTAAAGGCTGTTCGACAGTGGAACACACTCCCTTGGAGGGTAGTGGAGTCTCCTTCCCTGGAGGTCTTTAAACAGATGCTGGAAGGCCATATGTCGGGGATGCTTTGATTGAGATTTCCTGCATGGCAGGGGGTTGGACTGGATGGCCCTTGTGGGCTCTTCCAACTCTACAATTCTATGATTCTATGAGGTGAAAAAAAATGTCCTCCCCTGTCCTCTCACCTGGGAATCTGGATGATGCAGGGTCCAAATCCCACATCTGGTACAAACAGGCCAGATTATGCCCAGCCCATTCACCACCAAATCTGGGATACAGCCTCCTTATAATGAATTTTAAAAACTTTGTTTTTGCTCCAGATCTTTCCAGGAGATTTGGAGCCTTCCACTGTAGCACTGTGCGGCTGTTTATAATGTGTCCTGCTTTGTTGCCCAGCATGACCACTGTGGCTGTGCATCAGTTTGGAAAGAGGCATAAGGCCATATGATTAATGATGGGCTCCTCATTCTGACTTCAGAGTGAGAGATAAACAGCAGGTATGGTTATGCCAGGCGACACAGTGGGACACAGGTGCAAACAGCCACTTGGTGTTTCAGTGGGAGTGCCAGGTAATGGGGGGATGTCAGAGCAGCTCTGGGGCCAGAATGCTCCAGTGTACCTCCAGGTTATTCTGGCCTGTGCAGACAAAACACAGTTTTTAAAGACAATTTGTAGTTTGGATCTTATTTCTGCACCAAATTTGCAAGTGATGAAGTTCTTTTTGCCCAGAAAATAACGTTTTCCAAGCAGAAAATATTTTTGCACATTTCTGAGCATCTGTAGGAATATTTTGGAATATTTTTTCATCCCCAGTATGAGCACAAAGCCAGAAGGATAGACTCAATCAAGGAGGTCACAGGATTGAATTTATAGGACTTAAGCAGAGCAGTGGAGGATAAGGGGTCTTGGAGATGTCTCATCCACTGGGTAGCCATGAATCGGGGCTGACTTGAGGAAAGTTAGCAATAGCAATAGCAAGTACATTTCTATACCACTTACCAATGTACTAAGCGGTTTACAAAGTGTAAACTAATTGCCCCCAACAAGCTGGATACTCATTTTAGCAACCTATTGATGAATGATTGAGTCAACATGGAGCCCTGGCTGGTATTGAACTCACAACCTTGTGATTTGTGAGTGCGTGGCTGCAGTACAGGCATTTAAACACTGCACCACCAGGGTTCCATGTTAACAATAACAACAACAATTCTCAAAATCCCTAAGCTGGGAGAGGTATAGAATGCAGCATAGCTTTAGTGTTGGCTCAGGTGAAGGATTACCAAGTCAACAGCATCCTTCTTCCTGAGATTTGAGGGACAAATCACAAGGTCCTTGTGATGTCAAAGAGGCTGGCAATGGTTGCATGGAGCATAAGTACTTCTGGATCAGCTGATCGTGGAAACAGGCATGAAGAGAATCCTGATAAAAAGATCCAGAATCTGGAACAATCAGATAATCAGTTAATATGGAGCCAGGAGGCTATGTGTGTGTGTTTTAAATAATTTTTTATTGATTGATTGATTGAAATTTTATTTATATACCGCTGTTCCTATGATCACGGCGGTTTACAAAACAAAATGAAAATACAATACAGTACAGATTACAGATTCCCCCCCTGGAGAAACGCCGCTCCGGCGGCAAGGAAGAGTCTCTGTGGGCTGCTCCTGCCCAGGTGGAAAGCGGGCGGGCGGGCAGTTAGGGAGGGAGGAGCCTCTTTCTTCAGGCTAGCCCCTGATGGTACTGGGCCAGCCTTCTCTCTCCCTCAGAGGCCGAACGATGACAGTTAGGGAGGGAGGAGCCTCTTTCTTCAGGCTAGCCCCTGATATTTATATATTTATATTATATATTTTATATTTTATATCATTATTTATTTCACTTTTAACCCATTTTTTCTTTTAAATTGGTAACTTATTAAGTGTCTTTTGACGGAAAAGCAGGGCATACAATAAATAAGTACGTAAATAATCTAATTTATCTTGTGCATGAAAAAGCATGTGTGTCCATGTAGTTTGTTCAGTTCAATTCACAGCTTTCCTATGGGTGACGGTGAAGTTGTTTCAAGTTATTGAGCAGAACATGTCTGTGGCTGGGAGGTGAACTACAGAGAGGGTAGGGTGCAAATGCAAAGTGGTAATAGCTGAGAATAACATGGCTGCAGGAGATACCCCTGAAGAGAACTGTTATGCTTTGCTTCTGTCTGCCAGAATAAAATGAGGCCTGTAGGGGAGAAGAGCTATACATTTCACAAATATTTGAAAGGTGTCCAGGGACATATTCCAACACAATTGGGGAGCAGACCTAGGCAGGGATATTCACTGAGGCAGAAGGAAAGACTGGAATATGTTAAGCTACCTAGACTAAATAGGGAGCAAAAGTTCAGGTGCTTCCTTATGGAGCTGGCAGCCCTGCCGTCTTGAACGGAAGCAATGATAATTTCAGCTTGACATGGTTGCAAGTATATCCCTGGGGTCTTCCTCCAGGCAGCAAAGTCTGGCTGGCTGCATCAATTCACACCTCATATCAGTCAGGACTCTTCTGGGATAGCACAGAATGAAAAAGGAGGGAAAATACCTATGTACACAAATATCAGATAAGGTATGCACAAGCAACATAGGTTTTATTCTTTGGCACAAAGAAATAATCATAACAGTTCTCTTCTTGGGGCAGAAGATACACACACACAGGATTCTACTTCAGTGCAAGAGGGACGTATGCATGAACTTATATATGGTGAGGCCTACTAAACTGGAGGATTCTCTGGAGCCATTTGAACATTCCAAATATGTCAGCTCTGCTCAAGGTAGCATAAAGATTAGGAGCTGAATAGTTCTGGATAGTGCAGAGTAAGTAGCATGAAAGTTTACTAGTCATAGGCTGGGTCTGCATGGGCCAGAATACTCCAGGAGCAGTCTGGCCCCAAAGCTGTCCTAATGCCCTCCCATTACCTTGGACACTCCATTGTGATGCTAGGTGGCAAGTTTGCATGTGTATCACACTCTACTGCCTGGTGTCACCATCACTGGCTTGAGTTACTCACTGTGAAATCAGAACAAGTAACCTAACAATGATCATGTGCTGATCACCTCATTTTGACTGAGTACAAGTGACCTGTGGTAGATGGCACAGCAGGATGCATTGGAAACAGCCACCCTGCATCATGATGGAGGGCTCTAGATCTTCCAGGTAGCCGGGGGGGGGGGGGGTGTGAGAAAGGCGGCGCCCCCCCCCCCTTCCATTAGAAAAATGAATGGCATGTGCTGCTGCGCCACCACGCCCAAGCCCCATTATAATGGTGGCACTTAGTCTGGATCCCCCCTTCCTAAAATCCTGGCTACGTCCCTGAACAGCAGTCATATTAAAGTCATCCCATGTATCCATGGCCATTTATGCACCTTGCTGTTTTCACATTCTAAAAGCTTAAATGAAATACAGACTATACCTGTTCAGTTTTGGAACTGCTAAAGACATTTTGCAGTGCCCAACTGCTTTCTCTTGTTTGATTTTATTAGCCAAGCAAAGACTGAAACTCTTACCACCTGTTTCTGTTGCCCACTCTATCATGGCAGTCTGTAGAGACCCTTACTTTTTCAACTAATTCCAAACATACCATCCTGGGAATACTACTATTGGTCTCAGTGGGCTTTACTTTTGAGTAGACATGCCTAAGACTATATTGTAAGGTTTCAGTCCAATAAATCTGACAGAATGTCCCATTGAATTCAATAAGACTATACTTCTGGGTAAACAGCTATGAGATTGTTCAGTGATGGTTACTAATTTAGAGTAGATTGGATCAGACTTTAAAATGGTAACATAGCTCATCCCTTCTTTGTCTTTTGTATGCCATAGCTTTTCTTGATACAAGCAGTAGATGGCAGCATTCAGTGAATTAAACTCAAAATAGGGCTAGCTACATGTTATCATTAGAAGCATAGAATGCTAAGTGTTATTATTCACGTTTATCTGTTTGCAAGTTGACTGAAGAAGGATACACTTCTAATTCTTGAAAGACATTTTAGAAGATCTCTTTCAACTTTTTCCCCCAAATGGTATACATATGTCTCACATGGTACATGTGTTGATGTACCATGTTAGGTAATGAGGACGTGCTATGCCTATATAGTAACCATTTTAAACACAGATGTCTGCTGCTCCCTGTAGCAGTGCAAGCCTCTATAAAATTAGCTTTCATCATCTTTTTTCAGTTTTGAATTTGTTGCATTTTCATTATGGCTATCCAAAGAATGTTACCAAGGTGCTATTCTTACCTCTGACCCTTCCTCCACCTTCTCTTTCAACACATGGAGTGCTATATGGACGCACCTCTCAACATGTAAGTTTTTGTATTTGATATCATGTTCATGTTTGTATTTCCATTGCAATTTTCATATATTTCTTTGTGTCTTCCCTGGTTTTAGCAACTCCAGCTTTTATAAAAAAGAAAGTATAACCAATAACTTGTATCTACCTAATTCTAATGTTCCTATTGTCCATGTAAATGTACTTATTTTAGGTCATGTAAATGTCCCTTAAAAGGGAAGTACTTTGTATAGAGGACTTACTTAATGGGATTCCCTATCACTATTATGGAGTTCATTACTTGTGATATGGATGCACTGCAAGATGCAGTGAAAAATACCATTTTAAAGGGGTAAGGCAGACTCATAGCTGTCAGTGGTTACAGTCCTAGGCCCCCAGTATCAGTGATGAAATGTTTCTAATTATGAGACACTCAGAAACACAAGGAGGATGCTATTGTGCTCATGTCGTTCTGGCAATTGGCTGGCAACTGTGTGAACAAAATACTGGCCTAATACATTTATGTTATGTACTGTTGCGACACCACCAGTCTTATTCCTCATGCCATCCATACCCTGGAGGTGATAAAAATGTTTTCCGGATTATTTAAAGCATAAAAATGCAGAACTTCATATTAAAACTATTACTTTTTTCATTCAATATGAAGCAATTGCCCAACTAATAAAAATATTTTTATATGTAATATCTTTAAATTAGAGATAGCTTTGGCAAGTTGGAACCTATTATGAACTGAAAACTCTTAGGGGCTGTACAGACCGGCTTGAAGTGCCAGTGTGGGGGCGACATGGGGACGTGGCATTTGGATGATACACACCCTGACGCCACCCCTATGTTGGTGTCATGCAGCCCACCTGCCTGCCCACGTGGTGGGCAGCATCATAGTGCTCATTTGGCAAAGTGTTTATACAATGCCCACCAAAAGGAGTGCTGAAAAGTGCCACCATGGCAGCAAAGGCACCTTTTGCCAGCTCTAAAAGGCCAGCAGGGTTCTTATACTCTTATGATTTAATGATAAACAAATTATTTTGTTCCCATACCCCTTCCATTTTTCTAAATGGACAATAGTGTATAGTGTGGTAGGGATACGTAATAAGATCTCAGATCTTATCAGTTCATGGAACAAAGTACAAATCTGAATTGAACCAAAGCCATAAAATCATTCATGTTTTTCTGGATATCCATGGTGAATGTAGGGCTTCGTGTTTTTGTTTTTTTTTTAACAAATGTCCAGACACCAAGTTAGTTTTCCACTTTAGCCATGGCTCTTGGAGAAGACAGTAGTGCACCTGGTACTCCTTACCTTCTTCTGGGTCTGAAAAAGGCTTTTGTCCTGCCTTCCCTTTTAACAGGAAATTTTATTCAGAGGAAAAGCTGACAATAATAGCAACAAAACAATAACAAGCAATAGCAAGATCATCATGTCCTTGATATGGGTGGGATTGTGGGACAGCTTGAGTAAAGCAGCTTAAGGAAAAGCTCAGTAACTGTTGAGACCATGGCCTGTTACAGACTGCCAAAATAAAGCTGCTTCGGGTCTCGTTGGAGGTATGCTATTTAAATGATGCATGGATCCTAAGAGTTTGGAGGTCGCGCCAAAGCCACACTCCATTCCTAAGCACTGGAATGCAGCTTTGGTGCAGCTTCCGGATTCTTCGGATGCATGCATCATTTAAATAGCATACCTCCAAAGAGAGCCGAAGCAGCTTTATTTTGGCAGTCTGTAACAGGCCCATGTGAGTGATTAGGTTTCTTTCTCTGGAAATGTTTCTGCCCTTTCCCCTTGGAGTGAAATGTTTTGCAGCTTAGTAATAGCAGTATAGGGCTGCTTGAGCTGGGATGGGAAACCCTCCAGATGTTTCTGGGGATGATGGACTTCTGGTCCATCTAGCACAGCCAATGGTGAAGGATGCTGTTTCTGCATTGCTGAAAACCATGGTGGCACTCTAAATCCTCCCTATCTACTCTGTGTAAACATGTCCTGACTTACATCTTATTATAAATCTCTGAGTGTACCCTTTGAATCAATGGGATTTACTTTTGTGTTGACTCACCATTCAACAACTGATTCAATTGGTCTATTCTAGTTGGAACTAACTAACTGGAGTTGAGCCCCCATATGACTGGCATTGAGTATTGCCACATTGAAAATCATAATTATTAACTCCATGAAAACAAATCTTCTGTAGGGATGAACTAATCAAAATATACCAAGGCTATGAAATATTTTAAGGCTATTGAGCCATGAAACTTAACAAGCAGATGCTGAGAGAATGGGCAATACGTCATAGCACTGAATCCTATACAGAATGCTTCTTTTTGTCTTTAAATGAATACAAAAGATGGGCCACATTTGCCAGCACTGTCTTGGCTTGTTTTCTTCCCAGCTGTATAAAAATTCCAGCCAATTTCCATTGCAAAAGTCAAAGGCAAGGAAATTCAAAAGCAATCATGGCTTTGAACTACTGCTTGTTCCTACCTCCTATATATACTAAGTTACAAGATACTGGTTTTACTGTCACTTAGACTATTTACATTTTGTAGAATGCATTCAACACAGCCATGTTAGTTAAACATGATGTGTATGACATCAGTTTCTCCACCAGACAGTGACATCTGGCATGCTTAACTCCTTCCCCCTTCTTCTTGTAAGTTTAGCTTTCTTAATGTTTCTCATGCTTACTAGGGCAAAAGACTGCTGACTGTTGTGTTTTCAGACTGATTTACATTCCTTTGTGGTTTACAATTGCCAAATACATAGTTAAAAGTTTAGAAATCAGTGTCTGTGTCAGAGAATGGCAAATAAAAAAACTGAACTGATGAAATCAATAACATACGGATGACCTCAAAGCACATTCCAAACTAAACATACATGTTCTAGTGAGCCATTTTTCACAACTATAGTAAAATAAGGCCTCTTGATGTAAGCAAAATGGAACAAATCAATATGAAATTCATTTCTGAAGGAGTCATCAGAGACCAAGAACTATATATATAGGCCAAGGATCAGAATCATGAGGCCCTCCACATGTTACTAAGCTTCAAGTCCTATCAGACCTAGTGAATATAGGCAATGGTGAGAAATATGAGGAGTTGCTGTCCAACATCTGGAGGCCTTGTGATTCCCATGTCTGATACACACATTTCATTTTTTCATGTCAGATACAAAAATAGCAATTCACCCTGGGAAAGGAAATAATATTTTTTTAAAATGGAAAAATGGTTAAAAAAACAGGATGAGGAGAATTCTAGATGGTAGAGAATCTTTACAGTTGAGAGCTGATTCTGCAAATATATACATATGGGTTTTCATGCAAAATCCAGCATTTCTGCACAAGATACTTGTTTCTGCACAAAATGTAGCATTTTCAGTGCAGAAAATAACATTTTGTACAGAAAATAAGTTGTAGAAATGTTAATTTCTGCAAAGAAAATGCTGGGTTTTGTGCAGAAATGCTTGGGGGTTCTCTGAACAAAACCCCATGCATTTTTGCTAGAGTAAGGGGCAAAACATACTGGCAAAAAATGCTGGCTTCAGGGTGGTGTGGGGGCATGGTGTACTCTGAATGCCCCAATGCCACCCTCAAACCAATGTCATGCTGCTCCGCTGCCCACACAGTGGGTGGTGTCATGGCATTTCTGCAGCATGGTGTTTACATGTACTGCACTGCAGAAACAGGGAAAAGCTGCCGCCTCAGTAGAAAGAGTGTTTTTTTTCTAGCCCAAAAAGGCGTGGCATTTTGCCACTTCTTTTTGGGCTGGAAAAATGCTAGATCGGGGCCATGCCATGTGGTTGCTACAGCCCCGACCCAGCGATCAAAGCAGCGGAACTAAGCCACTGCTTCTGGGCTGTCTGTTTTGCCCCCAGGTCTCTTTTCAAAACCTGTATAAGGAGAAATAAGGTGAAAAACAGTAACCTTATTTGTTCTTGTCTGTCAGAAAGAAATGTAAGAATTTTTTCACCCCTAATTCAGATATAATCTATAGTAATCAAGTGATGCAACACAACCTACATGTGTGAATGACTCTTGTGTCAAGAAGAAGAACGATGGACAATTCATTGAGCAAAAAATAAATCTTAGACCAACCTTAAATATACATGTGTGGTATTGGTGGGGCATCATATATCAGGTTATTATTTATTCAGTCACTCATTACATGCCTATTCCATCTTTCCTCATATGAGCTTAAACATTAGACAGTGTATAAAGCTTTCCATCCTCATTGCACTTTATCCCACAAAAGCCCAGTGAGCTAGATAGAGATGAGGGAGAGGATGTGATGTTTGAATTCACCCAATCAGTTTCATGGCTCAATGTGGACTTGAACTTAAATCTGCCATTTGCCTATACACTCTTAACTGCAATAGGATATTTTGATACACAGAACACTGTTTCTGTAAGGAATAATAATAGCCCTATGAGCAAGACAAGCTATAAAGTAGTCTTGTGTTGAATAAGCCATTTGTACCACATGCTGTAGGCTGTATTTTAGAGGAAGAAATTTGCAAAACGCTTTCTGAGTATTCCTGGCTTAAGCTGAAAGGTGACTTGAAGGCAAATACACACATTTGTATTCACTACTTGCTATCATAATAAGATTAACCACTTTGGGTATTTCTCTTGTTAAAAGTCATTGTGAGTGATAGCATGATGTTTTAATCCAGTCAGTCTCACAACTCAGATAGTTTTCCACTTTAAAAAATTGTATTAATAAATGAATCCATTCCCCAAGCAAACCCTTCTAAGAATATTGACTGGCCTCCAAAATATTACAATAGCAGCTCACAAGAAGGAAATAAAATATCTTAAGTGTGGACTTATTCAAAATAGTTCAGCTTTCCAGAGTGGAAAATATAATCTAAAATAAATCTGTCTGAAGCAAGCTGCTTTTATTTTATTGTTGTAATGTTTTTTAAGGCAGTGGGAAAGTTTAACTCCAATAAATAAAAGACAGTACTAAGGTAAATTTCTCTATTGACAGTTTCCTGACTTGAACAGCAAGTGATCTCTGAATGATTGATTTGCATGATTTTAGGCATCCATTGATGGATAAACAAACTGTATTGGTCCCTATTTTCTCCTATTGTTCTTTTTCATAATTTGAATTAGTCTGAAATTATTTTTGCATGATATTGAATACGGCATGCCAACTAGTGGTTTCAATAATTCTGGAAAAGGCTTCCAACTGACTTAAGCAAAAACCAGATCATTTGGAACCAATATTCTTTGGCTGGGGGAAGAAAGATTCTAATGCTGGAAGCCCATACTAATTTACCTATAAGCAAGCCTTAGTCAACTTAATGGGGTTTACATTTGAGTCCACATGTATAGGATTGCATGATTAGATGCAGACATATTGTAGAACTGGCCAAGTCACATGGTTCCATTTTAAATAAAAATAACAAAAAGCTTGAGCAGAGAACTTTCTATACTTTAATCTCCTGAAATTTTTTATTTCCATACTTGCTTCTGCCAGCAAACAACATTCTAGGACATTATCTGAATTTACTTGATGCAACAACATTGCTGAAACATTGCAGCTAAGACTGGGAGATCGTGTAGGAATCATATCAGAACATTTAAATTCAGACTGAACATCCATCAGAAAGAAGTCCTAATAAACAGATATATAAATAAATAAAACACAAACACAGCCATGCATCATATGAATCTTCTATAATGTCATGAAAATATTATTATGTCTTATTATTATAATAAAAGTATGTATATTTATCTTTGCCATACTTTAATTGGGATGGAAGCGAAAACTAGGTATTCCAATGATATGGAAGCCAAACCTTGGCATTTATACTAAAAAAGACCAGGTTGAGTTATTTTTTTTAATGGATTAATTTTTTTAACTAATTAAAATTTTCTATAGCCTGCAGCATGATACAGTTATATCTCTTAGAGAACAAGAAGCTTTCTTAAAGAAGAAGATGCTTGCATCTCATTTCACAAGGAGTTTGAACCATGCTACCTAAATCTGTTCTTTGTAGTCCTTTTCACTTCATTTCTGGCCATTGTTGGAAAAGCATAGGTCTTACTGCTATGTAACCTATCTGTCTGGATTTTGAGAACTAGAAGATGACAATCCAGAAAGAGAGACTGATACTGAATGAATGATCTCTCCTGCCTTGTAGAGTAGAAATGATAGCTGTCAGTTAGGAGATAGAGAGATACATGAGCAATTGGGATGGAGGGGAATAAAGACAAGCAAGAGAGAGAGAAAGAATGGAAGAGGAGAAAAGAGAAATAGCACTTAATGATGCTGGCACAGGAGAGAAAAGGAAAGTCTGGCATGAAAAGGTTAAAGGTGGGAAGGTGGGATTACTGATTTTTTAAATGCAAGACAAAAGCATTTCAGCTAATAATACACAAAATTGCATTTCAAAACTGAAAATTCAAGAAATAATCACATAAAACATCATTTAGCATTTCATTTTCCAGTCAGAATGAGAATCTCTATGCACATGTATTACACATGCTGGTGTTTATTCATGCATGCAAACATGAAAAGCATAAACATCTTTGTTTTGCTTATACTCCATTCAGAGCATTATCATATCAACCCACAAGTCATATTCCAGGGACAGCTGACTGAAGACAATGGAAGCATGCAGTTTCAATAATGCCTGGCAATGTTCTAACAGATTTAAACAGAAGCCAGATCATTTGGAAGGAATAATTTTAGCCCCAAAAAAGAGAATACTGGAAATCTTTGGTCACGCCAAACCGTATTCTGTAACTCTGGGTTCTTGCCACTGTTCCATACAGACAAAATACAGATGTCCCACATTACATATAGTTTGGATCTGAGTCTGCCATGTAAAATAGCTAGATTTCGTCTTATGAGCATTTCATCTTATGAGCATTTTTAATCCTTAGTCAATATGTAGAAAATTTTCTCCTGAAAAACTCAGCAATAAGTTCTCATGATTGGATGTACCCTATTCAATTAGGATTACCAGAGGCATGGTACAGACCACCCAAAAAGAGTGGCCTGCTGGCACCTGTTTTTCCGCTGGAGGGAAGCCTCAGCCACCAAACCGTGAGGCTTCCTGCTGGCAGAAAAAGAACCCGCAAAGAGCGGGTTGTTTTGAAGCTGTGGCAGCAGTGTAACAAGTGCACCACTGGCGTGCTCGTTACGTAAGTGCCGCACAGTGCCGCGTGGATGCCGCATAGCACTTACATAACAATGGTGTCACCCATATATACAGGGCGCCACCATTGTTATGCCCTCCTCACCTGCAAGGGTTGCAGGGTGTGTGGGAGCTCCGCCCACAGCCAACCCCTGTCACGTGACGAGGGTGCCTAAAAGGCCCTTATGTACTGAGCCAGAGTGAACTATGGAGAGGGTTCCTGTACCTTTAATAATGGCAAGAAGAGGGAATTTCAGCAGCTGTTGCTAGTTACCTGGTTGTGTGGCAAGCAACACCTACTGAAATGCCCTCTTCTAGACAACCATTGAACAGCCAGCATGGAGTAGTGGATTGAATGTAGTGGTTTGACTACAACTCTGAAGATCAAGGTTCAAGTCCTGCTCAGTCATGGAGCCCACTGGGTGACCTTTGGCACACCCTCTCTATCTCAGAGGGAGGCAAAAAACAACCCCCTTTGAACAAATATTGCCAAGAACCCCCACTCCCAAACAAATCTTGCTAAGACAGGTTTGCTTTAGGGTCACCATAAGTCAGATATGCCTTAAGGCACACAATAAAACAACAACGTAAAAAGTAAGACTACATGAGGCCTCTCCAGTTTTCAGTTTGGCATTTCTCAGAGCAGCTCATGAAACAATTAAGCCTTACTTGAAATCAAAACTTACTTTCTCATAACTGTCTCCAAATGTGGAGAACTAAATTTGGTGCTAACAGCATCATCTTTCCCTGGGAACATTCCCAGCATGCATTCCTTGAAAGAAACAAATATAATGCATCTTGTCTCTGTGTATACTAGACCCCAGGACTGTCTTACACCTATTTTCTCAATATGAAACCATAGTTACATATAAGAACTATTTGTTAACTTACCCCAGCCTTTGGTTTAGCTCCAGATCCAGCCATTGGAATGGGAAATGTTTGATCAGCACCATAGGGAGGAGGAAGAGATGGTGGTATGTTTGTTTGCAGATGGCTCAGTGTAGCAACATCTACTCCACTTTCTGCATGTGATCCCAGGTCCTTTAAAAACAATTACAATTTTTTTTAGTGGATGCACATAACCTTCAAGAATCTATAATGGCATTAGCTATCAGACACACATCAAGGCATAGATCGCTTTTAATAAACCCTCCTTTCCTTTCTCTTATATGAAAGGTATCCAGTAGCTGCTCTTCTGACACTTCTGAGATACGTCAAAGATCAAGGTTTCATTGTCTTTAAATAAGAAAAAAAAAATTAGTTTTGTTTAGTAGTCAGCAGATTTAAATTTTGGTGTACTTTCTCTTGGCGTTTCCTATGCATCTTAGATTCTGTCCCCACATTTTTGTCTTTTGAAGTATTTGAAACCTGTGCTAACATGTGCAAATCATTATACAGCTGGAGTGACCTCATTATCTGGAACCTCATTCAGGCAAAACCTTTAAAAAAAAACCACCCAGAAAATATGAAAAGAACAATTTGGTAACATCCATGCCTCAAAGTATTTTGTTGTTCTTTACAAGGGAAGGCCAGGATTAGCACACAGTTGTTCATAATGAACTTATTCTTCCTGACAAGAACAAAGTGTAGGTACGCATAAATGTCTAAGTGGACTGAATCAGCCTTCTTCAACTTGGAGCTCCCTAACTGTGTGGGGTTACAGTTCTTACATTTCCCAGGACTACATTGTCTACATCTGGAAGGACCAGGTTGTAGAAGCCTGGTCCAAATGCAGAGATAAGAAAGTTTGTAGGAAAGGGTTAATGTGTTTAGTTAATTATTAATATTTATTAATGAAAATATTTATGCCTCACTATTCTGCAAGCACAACACTTCTGCAGAGAGAGAGGAGGACCATCTGACCAAAGGCCATCTGGGAATTAATAAGAGGGAGCTTGCTAGCTACTGCACCTACCATCTGCCACTTCTTCAGTTGCCTCTTTGAAGGAATGAACCCCAGCCAGCAATCTCCAACAGGTCTCCAGCTAGATTGGGTTAACTCCCTTGGCTGGGGAATATAAGTGGGACTATGGCAGGGCAATTGTAGGGGTTGCCAATGAAGGGGACAACACCAAAGAGGCAAACGGATGAGAGCCTCTCTTGCTGATGATTTGCAGGTAAAAAAAAAAAAGCTTGCCTGCTTGCAGATACTGTCCTGTCAGGATAAATAACTGGCTATTTTTGTGTTGCCAACAGAGAGAGGTAATGGTGCTTAGGAAGCAGTGGTTCAAGTTATACAGTGTAGGGGGAGATACAGAAATGGGAAATGATTGCACTATCTAGGGGGTAAAGTAAATAGGGTTCAAGTAACCCCCAAACTGTTTCCCATCTCAAACAATCTGAGATGCCTTTTTTAATTTAAAGTTTTAAAAAGTTACAGAAATTAGAAATAAACAGAAATAAGTAAATGAAAAAGAGAAAGAAAAAGAAGGTTTTTATACACACAAAGGTGGAAGAATTCAACATTACCTACTATGTAGGAATGGTTGGTGAAATTGGCAGCCTTATCAGAAATGGACAAATTGCCCTATTTGATTAGAGAATGGTCATGAGCGATATTTTTCAAAGATTGGAAATCCCTTGTAGATTTGTTGCAAAAAAATAAAAAAAAAATAAAAAAAAAAGGAAAAGAAAAGAAAAGAAAAGAAAAGAAAGGGGGGGAAGCAAAAGAAAGAAAATTGTTTGGCAACTTTTGTTTTTGATTATTAGAAAGAAAAAAAATTATTCAACAAAGGGAATTTGTTATTATGTTAGAGAGTGAGGCCAAATAACTATAATTTTTATATCATATAAATGGCTGAGACTACCAGAGAGAGAGAGAGCATTAACCAGGAATCCTACCATTGTTTGTGTATACAACTAATAATTCATAATTCAGCTACAGGATTTTCTCTCTGTAGCTGCTATCTAAGGAGAGGAAGCAGAGACATTCCCTTTTGCTTAGATCCAGCTCTAGAAACTGCTGAATTATGGTCTGTCAGATGTCAAGGTCTCTGGAGAACAGAAAGTCAAGATAGTTTGAGCCAGCAGTAGGAAACTTGACGCCTCCCAGAAGTTGTATTTCAACTCCAGTGTTGAGGGATCATGGGTGTTGCAATTCAAAAACATCTGGAGATACATGGTTCCCACCCTTGGTCTAAGCCTTATTTAAAAGGAGTGCTGTTGAAATTCCTTCTCAATTATTAGACAAAGTTGCAATACAGCTGTGTGTTCAGTTTGGATAAATACCATGAAATCAGGCTTCTTGGGGGGGATTTAGATCTTGTCTGAGGTGAAATGTGTCCCTCTGGAGAGACCCAAACCAAAATCAGACCCCCCCTGATACTGACTTAGATATCTGGAAAGACCCAGAGACACAAACAATGTGGTTGTGAAAAGCTGAGCCTCGGAACATTAATGATAATGGCTAGCACATTAGAGTTAACATTATGTTTGTAATGCATACAATATATGTTAGAACATTGTACTGTTCTTTTAAACTGTAAGCCACTCTGGGTCCCAGTTTTGAAAAAAGAGCAGGATACTACTACTACTACTACTACTACTACTACTACTACTACTGTTTTTGTTTATTGGTTTGAAGGCCAGCTGGTTTGCTTAAATAAGTGTTGAGTAATTTCAGCTGCCTACTGATTTTGGATTGCAGTGTCCAGTATCTGCACCCTTAGTCATGCTGGCCAGGACTTCTGGGAACTGCAGTCCAGCAAGATCTGGAAGGTCTGCATGATTCCTACCACTGATTTAGATCTTTAACATTAGTCACAATTTTACACCTGCTGTCATAGGTTATTACATTATTCTGAATAACTAATTATAACTAATACATTATTTTGAAATTGCTTTTTAACCAGCTAAAGAATAGACAATTGTCCAAAGCCTCTCCCCACCCCCAATGCTAAAAATAACATTTTTGAAATATTGAGGAAATAGGGTTGCCAAGTCAGGACTACCTGATTCCTGAGATTTCAGGGACCAAACTTGAGACCTAAGGATGAGCCTTTGCGATATCACAGGAGACAGCCTCTTCTGATGTTATGAGGGACGCCCCTGATGATGTCATTAAGCCTAAGACATTTTCATTAACCAAAGTTGCATAGAAGACACTACCCAACTAAAAACACCAAGCCTAACAAATGAGGAAAATATATAGTATATCTTTCAAGGCAGCACTCTTGCACTGAGATTTCTCCCTCTCCCACCATATAAGGACAAAACGAAAATAGAGTAGTTTGTGATCAACTCCTTTCACATCCTGCCAGGACTCTCCTTTTGGCCTCCAATCACAGGGCTGTTTCTGGATTTTAGCCTGCATTTTGTGATCCTGTGTCTGTGGCAACAAAAGTAGCAAATGTCTTGAAAGCCTTTAGGAATGTATTAAGAAACACCACTAACTGGGAGATACACATCAACCCTAAGGGGACACTGTCATTGGGTTTTCTTGGTAAGTTTAGTCAGAGCAGGTTTGCCATTGCCATCCTCTGAGGCTGAGAGTGTGAGTTTCCCAATGGCAGCTCCCATCAATTGCAGACAGTGGTGAGGAATACTATGAATTGTAGTCTAAGGTCATATCAAGGTCATGCTTCTCACCTCTGATGTATACAAAGCTAATGATCCTTGTAAGCTATCTTGGGAGAGCTTTGTCCTGTAAGGTGGCATATGAGTACTTTAAACCATCCATCCATCCGAGTTGTCAAGAGTTTCTACCCTGGCCTGGGCTTTCCACTCCACCAAATGCATCTGAGGAAGCAGACTTAAGTCTACAAAAGCTGGCAACTTCTTTCTTTCAGTTAGTCTCAATTATGCTACAAGATCTCTCTACATACTGATTCTACAGACTAACATGGCTATGGCCCTGTACAGACTAGCACTTTGGGCCTGCTGGGGGCGGGGGCGGAGTTGGGGCATACCATCTCCATGATGCATGCCCCAGCTCCAATGCCAGGGTGCCAGGACACCACACACTAGTATGTAGTATCATGGTGCTCCTCCAGCGCTGCCTCCATATGATGCATCTCCGAAGGTGTGCCATATAGCCACAGTGCCAAAGCTATTATGCCCTGGAAAGGGCAAATCGGGGTCGCAGTGTGCGGTTGCTGCGGCCCCGATCAAGCTGAAGAAGGGGCGGCTGGAGGCTGCTGTTTGTACAGCCCTCATATCTTTGAATTCTACCTTGAAAAGTGTCATATAGCTAATCTGCAGTAATTTAAAAAGAAGCTTTAAAAACATTCAGGTGTCACAGAAATAGTGATCTGCCTCATCCCATATCATAAAATATAGCCCCTACTGGATTACATTCTTATCTTAAATTACAAATAATTTGGTATAACATGAATATTATTTAAACAGAGACAGTCTTTGTAAACAGCCTATAAATGGCTCCATAAATGAGATGCTGGGTTTTCCTGAGAAGCAGAACAGAATCATGATAGAAACCATATTTGAGCAGCCTCTCTTTTAAATGCAGCAAGAAGTACATTCAGCCTTATCCATCTGCCTTTAAGAACAGAAAAGGTTTGGAAAGAGCCTGATATCTTCTGAATAATGTACCTTTCACATGTTTTAGTATAGCAGTTTCATAATTCTCCCAGTGAGGAGGGAGACCAAAAGGTTAAAAAAAAAAGAGTGGCTAGAAGCTAAGAAGCAGAATGAGAAATATGGTCCTTGAATTTTCAAGCATGACAATTAAGCACACTGAAATAGAAAGGCAAGGGCAGGCAAGGAGGAGACAGGTAAATATACAACTTAAATATACAACTATATAAAAGATGAATAAAGAAATATGCTCACAGGTACGGGCCTCCGTGTTTGTGTCAGCATGCTGGATGGTAAGGACCCTACAGTGAGGGCATTCTCAATGTCCTGATCCAGCTGGTCCAGTTTCAAAATGAGCAGTACCATGGAGTCCAGTCGTGACTGATCTCGATCTTCTCTGGCATCCTGGGGATTAGAACATGCAATTACAGAAATCTGAAAGGGCACTTCTGGGAAAGAATAAAACACTCTCTGTTCCCTAATTTAACAAAACAGCATTGAATAATAGGCAGCAAACTCACATTTTAGGGCAAAAAGAAGGAGGGGGAGGGAAAGTACCACACTGTAGCCTCTCATCAATGGGTCGTTTACTGTGAAGGCTTGACTTGTTGACCGAGAAGCATTTTACACACAGCTTAAAAACACATCTCTCCACAAAAACGTGTTACACAAAAAAGGACTATTTGATAGAAATAAATAAGAGTGAGCCTCCCCATCCATGCTGTTTTGCCTTGTGAGCTGTACACTGACTAAAGTTTGTTGCATCTTTAGCTGGAATCGAATAAGAACAGAGTTGGCACCAAGGACTGGCATCATGGGACATCTATCAAGGTCCATGCTTAAGCTGGGGGTCCATTGTCATTGCCTGGATCTTCTGACTCTGCAGTTCCCTTTCCTTGCTGTTGTTGCCTGATTAGCTATTCTTTTTCACTAATGAGTAATGAGAGAAGCAAAGAGAAGGAGTGATAAACTTCATGTTTCAGGGAGGGGACAGTAATGAAATCAATTGCAGCATTACCTACAGCAATGAGGAGAAAGTGGGTCTTTCAGGAAAGGAGTTTGCTGAGACCATTTTGCACAAGAGTCTCCTGAAAGCTGCCTATAGAAAAGACCACTGCCCTTTTCACCTCAAGTGATTTACTATAAAGCACACCTCCTTTCCACCATTTTATATAGACATGCAGCCACCCTGGACTTAGGCAACATCTTTCCTCCTGGCTTTGTCCCTCAATGACCATTGTTGAAGCTGGAATTGTTACCTCATCACCATACCATACCACATGATTTACTTTTCCATTGGTACTCATACAGTCTAATTGTAAAAGTCCTACCTGAGGATCATTTCACTCCATGCATCTGAGGCAGTAGCCCAAGTCTACAAAAGCTTCTCTTATAACTTTTTTTTTACATAGTTAGTCTCAAATGTGCTACAAGATCCCTTTGCATACTGATATTCCAAACTAACACAACTATGTCTCTGAATTGTACTACAGTTCTGGACCCCCCTGGATAAGGGAAATACCGCGTATGGTGGAGACCCATTAAAAACAATGGGGCTTGTGCCTGCGGCATGGTGCGGTGCAGGCGCCAGAAGCGCATAAACCATTGCTTCTTCCGGTGCATACCATTGCTTTTTCTGGCATGGCTTTCAACATATGCCATGTAGGTGTGCCCGTATATGATGCGAGTGCACTGTATAAGGCACAGATAACAAAACAGCCCAGCTTGTTATAGAAAATGGTTGTGTTTGTGGAGGGTGTGTGGGCACAGCATAAACCAGCGGTAATAATAATAATAATAAATAATAATTTGTTTTATTTATATACCGCTATTCCAAAGATCATAGCGGTGAACAGCAAGTAAGCTAATTAGCAAGTAAGCTAATTTGCCCCCAACAGTCTGGGTACTCATTTTAGCGACCTCGGAAGGATGCAAGCCTGAGTTGAGCTTGGGCCCTTTTGCTGGTCTTGAACTCGCAACCTTGTGGTTTTGAGTGTAGTACAGGCATTTAACCACTGCGCCACCAGGGCTCCTGTGCCCTGTATAAGTTTTTAGATGTTAGCTTTCTAATCCCTTACCATTGGCTGTACTGCCAAAGGCTGATGGGAGTTGTAGAGCAAAAAATCACAATTGCTCTCCCTTTGTATAATGTGATTTGTGCATCAGACTAACCCAGATTGCTCACCAAAAGAGGAAAAAGGCAGTTAATCTAATAGTTTTAATTGATGCTTACCATAAAGGTCTCTTTTCTCCTTATTAATAGTATATATCAAGAACAACTTGCAATCTGCAAAATATGTCTAAGGAACAAATGACGTGTTACATCTGTTTTTCTCAAAATTAGACATTGGGTCCTATTCCAGACTGTGGCCTCAGCATTTGGGGATGGGAGATTTCATACCTCTCTCCTCAGCTGTGACCCTCCCTCTTCAGCTGTGACCCACCCCCAACATGGCAGTGAAGGACAGCAGGTTGAGGAGGATATTAAACCAGTGTGTCCAAAGTTGTCTGATGTGGGGGACTGGGAGCTTTCCTCTCTTAACGTGCCAGGGGCCAGCACCATATGTGTGCCCCTTGCCTACAACTGTTTTTTATTTTCTGGAAACTCACTAATGATCAGCAGCCAATAGCTTGGGGACCAGCACCAATCCACAGACCACTACTTTGAATCACACTTTTAAAAAATGTCTCTCCCTGTTGTGCGTGTGTGTGTGTGCCTTGAATTTGAATGCTCATATAATGGTGGGTGGGATTACCTTTTCTCCTCCATGTGCACTGCTATCTCAATGCACTTTTGAGAAAAACACTATGTAAAAATACATAGTGAACTGCACAACACCAAACTGACAATGCCTTCTTTCTCCTGCAAGCTCCTGTGCACTCCAAAACCCTGCTCCATAGGCAAGATTTTAGGGTATACTGAGGGATACAGGATGCTTATTAATTTCTTTTGCTGATTTTGGTGGAGGCAGTAGGATCCTATGCATTTAATCCTGAGCTAGGAAATTATGCTCCAGGCCATTCTCAATAGAGAATTCTGGGAATTGTAATCTGGAAAAAGTAAAATTTCCATGCTTGGGTTTCATTTGAAGGGATGTTTGACCTTATATATTATGCAGCCTATGAAACACTCAAGAGCCTGGAACAATTTTCTTTCAAAGCATTATGCCACATGACTGTAAAAAAATTACTGTGATACCAAGTTCTTTTTTCCCCCATCATAATAAATACAGACCATATTGTATATACATTCCTGCATATAGAACAGGAAACCCCACACGCTTTCCTCACATACTTTTCTATACATTCCATGTCTGGAGGAAAAAGGAAGTATACTCCCTTGGAAGAAGCAAAGCATTCTACTCAAAACATTTTGGCCTTATACCAAATACTCAGGAATTCCATATAGAAGCTGTGTGTTTCTCCATTTGCATCAAGTAGTCTGGTCAAAATGCTGCTGAGGTCTAGCCCTTCAAGGCAGTCACAGAAAGACTTGTCAGTCAATCTGCCAGAAGAGAAGGAAAGCCTTGTGACTTTCTCTCAGCACTGTAGTGCTGGATACAATCTTATCTTATGCATAGCCATTCCTAAGTAAATCCCAGTGTCTTGAATGAGAATTACTCCCATACATGGCATTATTACATTTATGGTCTAAAGTTCTCATCATCTCCCAGTCAACGTAGCCAGTGGTCATGGTGACTGGGAGGATGCTAGGATTTGTTGATGAATATAAACTTATTTCCACTCATTGAATATAAAGTAAAACATTTGTGATGGGCAAATAATTGTGAGAATAAAAGGATTTCTAAGGGGATGGTGGTCTTAATTATTGCATGTTCTTAACTGAGGGCTTCATTCTTCCACCATTATTTTTGCATCCCCTTCTGTGTATGCAAAACTGCTCCCTGTGGTCTTCCAAGCTTTCCTCCACCCCTGGGTGCACCATTACATACATACCCTCCAACTGTCCCAATGTGGCATGGACAGTCCTGATTATTGTCATCCTACTTTAACAATAGCTTCTAAAATGTCCCAGTTTTTCTCTCATTTCCCACACAACTCTTATATGGTGCCCAGCTAGGCCTCTTCTCAATTTTTGCTCCATTAGAACTTGTACAATCAAAATTCTTGAGATCAGTATTTCAAGTCCCCAAATGTGTTGCTAATGCCACTCTATGATTAGAGGCAGGCTTCATAAAGGTAGAGGCTAAAGTATTGGTGCCCATACTCAGTTACTAGTTCAAATTATCATTCTCACTCATTGGACTTGCCCTGCTAGTTTTGAAGGATGAAGTTCAATCTAAATGGAATCAAATAGTTATAAATAAAATTCTATCATTGGGCCTCTCTCCTAATTTTCTACTTAGTATAAGACATGACTGGGCTGAATTCCACTCAGACATGAAACCTACTGGTTGACCTTGGGCAAGTCACATGCTCTCAGCCTCAGGGAAAGGCAATGACAAACCTCCTCTGAGCAAATCTTGTCAAGAAAACTCCATAATAGGTTTGCCTTAGGATCACAAGTTGGAAACAACAGCAACAAATAGATGCACTCATACACTGCCAGCTCTACCACTTGCACATCTGTCAGCTCCATTCTCAGCCTTTTAGTGATCAACAATATCTGAAGGTGATTCTAAGAAGGTTCATATGGACATGTTGTGAAGCTTCTGTGCTATTCAGAATCCTAGGACAGTTTTTCATATTTGTGTCTGAATGTACTGTTTTATTTTTGCATCATGATGTCATCCACTTGGGCCTCCTTTTGAAAAGAAAATCAGGATAATGGCAGTGAAAAAAGATGAATGTGTTTGGAATTCCCCTTCTTTCAGACTTTTGCTTGCATTATTACCTTCTGTGTTGTTGCATCATCCTGGCTGTGGAATTCTTTCTCTGGGATGTTATGATGTCTGCTTTGTCATTTGACTTTGTCATTTGACTTTGAAATTGCTTTTGGTGATTAATGTCACTCTTCATGTTAGAGGATTCTTCAGTTTACTTGTATTGTCCATATTTTACCAAATGTTGTTTTTTCAATGTGGCTCTTTTGGAATTTATATTTTATTTGTTATAGTTTATTTTTAATGATGTTCAGTGCTCACTGAGCAGAAAGACAGTACATGAAGATTTTAAATAAATAAAAATATGATGGGAGTGGAGAGTGTAAGAGGATTTTAGGAGTGCAATGGGCCAGACATGTATGTTCCTCACATTTAAGGCCTTGTATCTTCAGCCAAACACATGAATAGGTGATATATACTTAGCAAAGGGCAAAGGGAAATGTGGAGTGAAAGTCTATGGGGAATCCCTCTATGTATATTGGAACTATATAAATGATAGGATCCCACACAGAGGTGTAGCTATGTGGAGTGGGGGATGAGGGCATTCTGCTTCCCAATGAAATTTCCTTAAGCCCCAAATTTCTATCATTTTAGAGAATGAGATTTTGAAAATCATTTGCTCCTAGAATGTTTACTTTTGCTGTGTTGGCATTCCCTTTAACTCTGCCTGCCTCTTTTATTTATGCTTAAATTGCATTTCTGAATGTGCAATGAAAGGTTTAATTTGCTACAATGCTAGAAAATTGGGGGCTAAAGGAAAAATTCTTCTTTTTGGGTGTGTGAGATGCCTAATTTTGCCCCATCTCCATAGCTACCTCTCTAGCCCTGCATATGTGGAAGGAGCAGAAAGATCTTGAGCATAATACTATTGATTTGCAAGGATTTGGCTTAAGATACTTTCAGCTGTTCAGATATTTAGGTCTGTGATCATCAAGTCAAGTATTTGGTTTTTATTTGAATACTATAGCACACATTAAAACAAATCTTTTGCATTTATTACTTTTCCACATGTTATATTTCATAGTTAAGCAGCTAGTAAATGCATTCATAAAAGTCTAAAACTTATACCCATAAAAACAAAAATATGCAAAAAATCTTGAGTGCAACATTGAAAAGGATAGCATTCATCTATGTTTAGATTTTGTTCCTAAGTTGCCATAACCAAGCAAAGGTATTTTGCCTCTTACAAATAAACCTCTATGTGTCTTTTTCCACTTTGTAACTGTAACATTTCCTTTTCCCTCCACTGAACATCTTATAAATGCATATTATTTACTGATTGTTTGAGGAAACTTTAAATGTCATATAAGACACGTGACAAATAGGGTATTTTGCCTTTCTGGGTCTGCAATGCATTTTTCCCTGAGGAAAATAAGAGTCAAATAGTGATACTATGAATGCCACTTCTGATTTCAGTAAATGGAGGAATAGAGTTGAGTATGTTCCACCTGAACATTTTCAGCATTCCTTTCTTTCACTTAAGTGCTGCTTCTGATGTAACACTTGATAGTCTTGGCCTTTGCATTCAGCAATGAACCTTAATGGCAGTTTAGGCACACAGGCAGGAAACAGGTACATTGGACATGAGCCAGGGTCCAAATCCATCTCAGAAAATTAGGTGACATTGAACCAGCGGTTCTATTTCAGCTAAAACTATACAATGCAAGATTCTTCTAAGGATGAAATGGAAAGCTCCTGCATTCTTCCCAAGCGCCTTTATTCTTCCAGAGCCCCTTGGATTAAGGGTGGGATTCACATGGTATCCATAAACAATAAAACCAGTTGATCCATTGATTCTGCAGATGTTACCACCTTCTTAGTAGTCTGAGTGATCTGACTGGATGTTGGCAACTGCTGTAAAATTAATATGAAATTTTGTAGCAAGATGTTTTAAAGCTTATGGATCATAAACACCATTTATTCAGTTTATGTTCAAAATTGTATCCCACTGTGTTCCTAGCAGTACTATGAACCACTTCCTCATGCTGTTACACCATGACACCAGAGCCATGTTGATATATGATCAATTCTATGGGTCTTTCCCACCGGAGAGCCCTTGGCTGTGAGGTCATCTGTTGGATCAGAAAGGTTCAAATTGATCCACATACATTATCACTGAATTCATTGCATCACACACATAATGAGCTGCCATGGTTTTGAATCACTGGGAAATTGTTTCCCTATGATACAATAATACTTATGTTATGGGTTTTTATTTCAAATATAGGATGTATCCGTGCTATGTAACTTTATTTGTCATAGCCCCATCCTATGGGATCCTTAGAATTATCTATTGCTAAAGCACTAGAATACATCAGCAGGAACTTTTAAGCACAAACTACAAAACCCAGGATTCCATAGGATGGATCTCATACATTAGGATCAAACTGTTATAGTATTGATACCCCCTCATAGAGAGAACCACAACTTCTTTAATTTCCTCTCACCAAGATACTTGATTACCAAATATTGGATTCAGGGAAGACAGAAGAAATTCTGACTGGGATGCTATTACACAGGAGCTGGATAAACACACCATGTGACACTTTACATTCTGGAAGTGTGTCTGGAATTTGTCTCTTGAAATGCTACATATGTGACTGTGGTGTGGCTTTATGATAGCATGCCTCTCCAGAAGCAGGATTTTCTGCACAGAAAAGTACTGTTCAGCACATAAGTAATATTATATTCTCCACAGAAAAAATGTGATTCTCTGCAAAACCACATGTGAATTTTGCTTAGAATAAAAGTAGAACTATGAATAAATAAAATAATAAATAAACTTTTATTTATATCCCGCTTTTCTGTTACAAAACAATCAAAATGGCTCACAACATATTAAAATCCACATTTTACAAAATTATGTCCCAAATCCCCCCCCCCCTTAAAATAGGATTAAACATGTACAATTAAAAAATTCTCATCCATCCAGAACTTTTATTATCAGGGCTTCTCAGCATCTGAGATACCAATTTTTCTAGTTTTTTAACACACACACACACACATATATATATTGTCTACATTTCTAGAAAAGAAGCAGATCTCTGGATTTCCACAGTTTTCTGTGCAAGGACCTTTTGCTGTCAGAGGAATTGTTCCTTAGATCAGAAGGGTACCTCCTGATCAAACTCTAACAGTAGTCCTCAGCCCACTTGATGAGAGCTCAAATTCTAATGAAATTACCCTCCAAGAAAACACACATAGGACTGTGCTGCACCACTGCCTTCAGTGTAAAAAGCAACCTCTCTGCAGGACAGGGCAAGCCAAGTCTCTTCACTCACCCACAGAAGAAGTAGTTCTTTTATAAACAGAGCTGGCAAAATTCCTCTGCATACCTTTGATCTTGGGCCAGTTGGACTGAGCTTAAAATCTTGCATTAACATTACACATTTCATAAAATCTTAAGGTCCTTGTCCCTGTCTTGCCTTGTTTAAAAGAAAAATACCCTGTTCAAGAAGGGAAGAGAGAGGTCTTCAGGTATCTTTTTATCCACCATGAAGTCATCCATGTGAGCTGATAAAGAAACCAAAGGACAATGCAATACATTTCCTTTACAGAACCATCTGCTTGCTGTTGCAGAAAATCATACAAGCAGTTTAATATTGTTCTTCCCAAAGGCACTGAGCAACAATAAATGTGGGAACTGGTATGGGGATTTTATCTCCCTATGAAATTTGTATCTTATATTAGGCACTTTTATACATGAATGAATTGCAAGCATTTCCCCATATTAAATGAAGTTTCAAAATTCCTTGGCATACCTCAAAATTCCTCTGCATCACCCTATATCCTCCCTCATAAACATTATCTAGTAAATCCTGACTCAAAAAAATTTGGTACCCTGGATTGTTAACTAACTAGAGTTAGGATAAACCATGGTTTCTCAAGTTCTTTTGTAACATTAGACTGTGATTTACTAACTAAGGGGCTGAACAGACAGAGATAGCCAGGGGGGAAAAAAGACACAGAGAGGAATTGTTAATTAATGCTAACAATCTAGCTCCACATACTAGTGTCATATTAGCCCAGTTTCACTCTGTTTTCTGTACTGTTAACTTAAATGTGCATAGTTGTCAAAACATCCTTAAAATGTAATTTCATGTGTGGTTTCAACTTGTTTTCTAGTGCTGCTCAAATGCTACCTTGCTTTTTAGTTCAGAATGAAGCAGCTGCCTAAGGCAGCAGATGCTAAGTAGAGAGTATTGAGTATTGTTAGATGTTTGAGATGTGAGTGCAATGTAGTCTGAAACTGTATCAATTTTGGTGGAAAATGTTTGTCCTTTGACCAGTGGTGAAGTAAAATTCAATCACCATTCTAGCCAGCTTCTGTAAGTAGAATGGGGTGGAGCCTCATCTTGCCCTTCACATTACACAACAAAATGTCTTGGGCTAATCCTCATGATGGACCTCTCCATACCAATTAATTCTACTTGAAATTCTGCTTTATGGTTGGAGACAATTGCATGAGGAAGGAAAAGCAGGTATCTTAAATCTATGCTTATTTTGACAAGGCATAGTGTGACTAACAAATACATAAACTGTGCTTCAAGAGACAGAAGAAAATAAAGTCACTATTTAGTTCAGTACCTGGAACCATATTTGATCTCTGAGAGTTATGCTGAGCCCCTTAGATAAGCACAAATTTCCCATGTCAGAAGAATTTCCCCATATCAGAAGAATTGTAGCCCACAAAGCTTCCTAATAGATTATAAGACTGGGGAAAAACCCATTTGAGTCTGGATTGATCCTCACTGTGGGCAGCTGCTCATGGAAATAATAGATTTTGCATACAGATAGTGTTTTATTATAGTGTATTACAAGAAATGCTACAATTATACTGTCCAAACTATTCAGCAGACCATTTTGGGTAATGAATGAAGATGCAGAGCAAGGGCCAAAGCAAGAAACTTTACCATCAAGACTCTTTTATCAATGGTGTGTATTTAAATACCATGAAATATATGTGTGTTTTGTTTGTAGTATGAAAATTCTCTAAAAACAATGCACAGAAGCTTTCAAAAACAGAACTACTCACATTGGTTCTATGTTTGGCTTCTCACCATACCAGTCCCTAATCTCTGTGTTGACTTCACTGTGCACAGAACAAATTGAATGTTGGATCAAGGCTGAGGAAAACCAAAACCACAGATGAAGGGCAGAAATGATGCAGCCTTGAACTGTATTGATGAACTGTAACTTCCAACATACCTAGCCAGCACAACCATTGCTGAAGAATGTTGAGAGTTACAGTCCAATATCTAGAAGGTTCCCCAGTTCCCACTTTGCAATACACAATCAGTATGACCGTATTATAACGATCAGCTTTGCTGTTCAGGTAAAAATGCAGTGTTACAGACTGTAATAAGGAGACCTTGGTCTGGGGAATTTATCATTAGCTCAAACAGAGGAGCGGTCTCTATCCTATGTATACGAAGGTAGCCAAGGTAATAGGTCAACGGAGACAAGTTTTATGAAAACTGAATACTAAGAAAGTTTACTAGTATTACAAGATTTTAAATACCTTCACATTTTTGGTTGTGAATGCCACTAAAGCATATATTTATACCATCATGGAAATGCATCTTGGTATGGTTATGTGACATTCTTCTTTCCTTTGCTCATTACAGCATCATATGTCATTATGTGCCCTTCCCTGATTGGCTGTTATCACATGTACTTTCCATATATCGATTAACTTGGAACATCTGCATCCTTTCAACATGTTAACTATCAAAACTACCCAACCCAGGAAACAACTAAGGAAAATCAGAAACAATTAAGGAAAATCAGAAAACAGCTTTTGTCTCCTTCCAACACGCTACTGAAACCATGACTGTCTAACCAATTCCTTGTAAACACTCATTAGTTAAGGAGGACAATGTGTAAGCAAAAAGTCTACATGTAGAATCATAGAGTATGTACATGTACATTCAGTAACAAGATAAAGTACCCAGTGGTCCGAAAGTACATCTCCATGTGCAATGGGAGAGAAAAGGAAAATCAGAAGGTTCCACTACATGACACTTAGTCCCATGATTTGCTTATGATTTCAATATGGTTGTGCAAAAAAATGGCTGGATCCAAGGAGAAAATATTGCCATTCCTATAATTCTCATGCAAGCTGAAATCAATGTGCAACCAAGAGTGAATGAGACATTTTGAATAAGTAGAGGAAAGAAATCAACACAACTTTCTTTGAAAGTGATTAGGTGTATGATTTCATATCCACATTTTAAAATTTATTTGACCTCTTTGGCAATGAGTAACTGAATGTTTACAGCAAAGGCATTCCATGCCTGTGCAGTTGAAATGAAGATTTATTTCCACTGGTAACCAAAAAGTTAACTGTGCAAAAACAATGTCATTGACTTGAGTGCTTAGCCAGGCCCACCACACAGATTGCTCAGGTATAGAACATGTAAACTAACTCATCAATCTTGGTTTCACTTATGAAAGTATTAAAGTTTGCTTTAACATTTGAGAATTATGAACATATTATATGTTACCTATGGACCAACAAATTACAAATTTCAGTGACCTCATTATTCATGACTGGACATCAGAGTTAGGGTAGGTAGAAAAGGAAGGACAGCCAGTCCAGTCTTATATTGTTTCTGTTTCTGCAAATCAATGCTTCGCTAGGAACAAGGGCCTCACTCTCACACAATTTACTTTCTTCTTTTTGTTTACAAAATTTAAAAAATGATCTTTAGTATACTTTCCTGATTATCTCACATAAGGTTTCATAAAAAATTGTCTTCTTTTGATAGCAAGATTCTTCATTTCTAGTGAACCCAACTTCCCTGACTCCACTCGTGTATATACTAAATCATGAAGTTATCCTATTTCTCAGTTGGCACAGCCTATCCAAAGATGTTTTTGTTAGTGTTGCAAAATGAGAGCTCTGTTTGTTATTAACTAGAAATGGAGAGAAGTCTAACAATAAGTCTGTAAAGTTAGAATGCACCTATGAAACCTAAAGCTATTCATGGTTTCCTTCACTCAAATTGGATGAGACAAGTAGTGTTTTCCTCCAGAACTGGACAAGAAAGATGGTATTAGTGGTTTTGGCAGAGTTAATTTGGATTCATCAAACCTAAACCTCAACAAGAGAGGGAGAAGGAAAAATAGAGTGTCATGATAGGAGTGATCTTACCTCATTACACTCCAGAGTGAATTGCTAACTCTGTCTAATGCCAAATTCCAAAGGGCGTTTTTACTCTGTGAGCCAGAATCATCAGTGGTGATTTCATGAAACTTGTTTATTTTGTGTATTTGTGATAGCAAGAGAATTCCCTTGCACCCATGGGCTTCCTTTTAACACATCTTTTGGAATATATAATTCTGCTTCCACCCTCTGGATGCTTACACACACACACCCAAATTGCTTGACACACACACACGACATACTTAGTGGGCATCATGGGATGCTGTTCAAACTATGCATAACACTAATCAAAAGTCTCTTTCTCTTGATTTCAGTAAATGATGGGATGCTATCAAGACTGTTCCCTCATTTTTACTGAGAGACCAGATCTTTCTCTCTGGTTTCATCTTTCAACTGCCATTGCACCTGATAATAGCAGAGGGGAAAATGGGAGAGAGAGGTCTGTTCAGCTGTGGGGCCACTTTTTCCAGATCACTTTTCTTCCTCATCTGTCAACTAGCAGTAGCCATTCCAGACGGCTGCAGCAGAGTGAGAGATGGAAATTTGGTCCAGAGGTGTTTCTTGAATTTAAGGTGTCCCTTGAATTGAAGCAGTGATGGAAACCCTTTGTACTGCTTTAGCTGCTTTGGGTGCTGTGAAAAGCAGGGGTAAGCTAGAAATTAATTAATAAAATTTAAGTAAAAGAGCCACCATCTTGGTTAACTTCCCAGTTTGTTCCCACCCATCCCCTCTCTGCAGCTGTCCACCCCCTTTCACTTCTAACGTATTTGTGGTTATTCATACCAGCCCATCTATTAAAGGAGCCTCAACCCCATAGGATCCACTTTAATGACATTGCTAGATGAGGCTTTTAAACTGCAATTAAAACTAGAGAATAGTGTCTTTGAAAATACGTGTTGCATGACATTGTCAATGCTGGGCCTGTGAAGCATTGTTAGTGTCTTTTTTCATTGATGGGGAAACCCATCAATAAGTTCCCAATTGTGCTGTTGTTCCACAGGTGTAATACAAAGCTTCCGTGACAGCTAATCAATATTGACAGTTGCTAGGGGGCTTATCACACAGCTGTATAACATGATTTACCAATCCCAAATTGAAGCCTAATTTGGTCTGCATCCTGGTCCGATCACATGGTTTTTGTCTCCCAATCTGAAATCTGAGTACAGCCTGGCTGTAGCCTGTGTCCCTTAATGCGCTTCAGTGGCCATTTTTCAAAGCTGGAAACTCCCAGCTTTGAAAAATGGCTGCTGAAGTGCATTAAGGGACGTGGGCTGCAGCCAGGCTGTACTTGGATGAAGGACTAGAAGACAAAAGTCATGTGATAGGATCAGGATGCAGGCCGAATTAGGCTTCAATTTGGGAGTGGTAAGTCGTACTATAAAAGCTGTGAGATAAGCTCCCAAATGTCAATGTCTCCTCCTCTCTCCCTGTCACTTCTCCCCCTTGCAGTCACCATACAGGTTGCTTTTCTTCTTCCCCTTTTCTTTTCTTTTAAAAAATAAATAAATTGCATTAGCATAACTCCAGAATTGCATTAAAAATGCAATGGCAGGCTAGGGAGGGCAATGGGCAGAAAGGCAAGGTTAAAGAGGAGTGTGGAAGAGAACACAAGGGACCGTCAATGGCAAAAATAACACCTTTGTACTATTGCAGAGACATGCAATAATTGAATGCTCCCAAACTGGTATGTTTCCATTTTCTTTTAGTAACCCGATTGCAACAAGGCTCATGAGATAATGTCCTAAGAGACCAGCTCTATTTGGCTCTTCCTTACCTGAAGGGCTCTCATTCAAGCAGGCCATTCTCATAATATGCAACTTTAAGAACTGTAGCTAGAGCTTACTTGGTCCTCCTTTCTTACAACACCTCCTCTTCTTTTTTCACCATCTCTTTGAAACAGTCTTGTTTGCTATTAATCTTACATACCCTGTTCTGGAGCCTTTTTGGTTGAAAAGCAATTTTTTTTGAACTCTTAAAACAAATAGCCCTCTTTTAATCTAAAGTCTTCTGTTGGCTTCCTACTTTCAAATCACTGTTGAATCTGCATTTTATCTCTGTAGGGGGAGCAGAAGGTTAAGAAGCCCAACTTTCAGCAAGGATCCTATCAGAGATTGCAGCTAGGCATCTGCTTTAAGTTTAAAAAGGAGGTGGAAGGACTGCACATGATTAGCATAACATGTAATTTGAACTAAGCTGATGGTGGAAGTGTAGAAAGTTCAGTCAGGAGCAGAGTGTCTAAAAGCAAGAAGCTCTGAAAATAAGCTAACATACCTCTTGCAAGAGCCAGTTAGATGACAGACAGTGACAGTATATTTACACAACACAGGTATAGCAGATTGATGCCAGTTTTAATTATACTCTCCATCTTATTCTCTGCAGCAACTGATGTACAGAGCCATACTGCCTCTAATACAGAGTGTGATATATAGCCATCCTGATAATAGCCACTGCTGGTCCCATCCTCCATGAATTTATCCACTCTCCTTATAATACTGAGTTGGAAACTTTAATTACAGCTTGTGGCAGAGAGTTTCAGAGTTTAACCAAGCCCTGTGTGAAGAAGTACTTCCTTGCATGTGTCCAGAATCTCCGACTATTTGTGATCCAAGTTTTGATTTAGCATTGGAATGCATTTCAAGGCTTACCCAAGAAATTTGCTGCTTAAAGGAAAAGACAAGGTGCTGCCCTGTCTCCAGGCCATATGAAGAAGGTGTATGGATGGGGAAATAAATATAACTACTAGCAAATATTAGCAAGGATTAAAATCTTCTACCACATCCAAGCTTACTAGGTGATTTTAGCAGGGGTGAGTTAGGCCATGTGGCACATACGCCTCCATCTTTTAAGACATGTGAATGATGGAGTGTGTATTCTTGGATGAAAAGGCCAGAGATTTACTGCTGCTACCTACTAGCGCCTGCTACCTGAGGCTAGGGTTTCCAGTTCAAGAGTGTCCCAGGGCCTGACTTTTCTGGAAAACTATGCATGGTTCTACTGATGTCATTAAATGTTATGCATTAAGTACCAAACACAGTTATTCACAACTTGTCAGTCAACCCCCCCCCCCTTACAGAGTGAATATATTTTTTTCTGTTAAAAAATTGAATCAGAAGTCTTAGTTAAAGGAGCTGTTTCCAGCAGAGGGTGAAGTGAAGGGGATTATTCCCTTTTGCTTACTTAGGGAGGTGGGATGTGTGTGTGTGCGTACGTTCAAGTTGTCTGTTGGCTTATGGAGGCCCCATTAATTTTTCATAGGGTTTTCTTAAGGAAGAAATACTCAGAGGTGATTTTGCTAGTTCATTCCTCTGAAAGGACATTTAATCTACATTATTTGTTTCTAGCCATAAAGTACATGCAGAGCAAAATGGAGGATGAGCAGTACAACCACTGGGGAGGAAGGGGCAAGCTAACCAAGTAAATACATAGACCCCCTGGAGAGTTTTCACAACTTGCAGCAATAAATCAAATAAGTCTCACAAATTGTAACAAGCTGCTGCTCTATTAGATGAGCTAGATATTTGCACAAAGCCCTTTCCCCTGTTTGAAGTTGAGCCCCCACACAAAAAAAGACCTGGTGAATTTGGACATCCTTTCCCACTTGCGAATGATGCACAAAAATGGGAGACTCAAGAGCCAGGACCCAAGAACTGCCAACCCTGCCCATGACTCAATGTATCTAACACCAAAGTTAAAAACCTTAAAAAAGTTTCTGGGATGCCTGGAAAAGTAGCATGGTTTGTTTTTTGAGAAATCATCACTTTACAGTCTTTCCTTTGGGACTGAAGGACACTGAGTAGACATCAAACTTGACTTGCCTAGCTTCACCTATCTCTTGGAGTGTTTGTTTAGATATGCCATACATCTGCCATGTTCATCACTTTATCAGAAAGGACTCCAGATTGCAAAGATGGTTAGGCAGAGAGAGAAGAAATGATGTTGCATGCAGAGCTGAAAGCTGCAATCCATCATGTGAGGGCAGCAGGCTTTTGTAATCCTTGGATGACCTTGGAAAAATTGTCATATGAGGACTTGGCATCAACAGTTCCAGTTACTGTGCCATCTGGTTTGTACAAAAGCATAAATATTGAATTGCTTCTGTTTTATGTTTCATGCTAACTATTAAATTTTACGGCCCCAATTCCTCAGCTGAATCATTTCAAATACATCTCCATGTGCTTCTGAGGCAGCACAATAAAGGTCTATGACCTGTCATTATTTTTAGTCAAAATATTTTTAACAGGTATATAGGGCTTACAGCTGATTAAAAATTAAAATCTTTCATAGGTAAATTGCTTAAATTCCATTGACATCAATGGGATTTAGGCAGGCTAACTGTAAGCCAAGCTGCAGACATGGCTCCTGCAAACTCAACACCCTCTCCTAAGCAAGTTAACTCAGACTTAAAGGCCTATGAGTTCTATGGAACAACTTTCCTAACCAACATGGAATTATTAGAGGTGGATGTTGATGGCCTCTTTGACAGTTTATAATTAGAAGGTGGAGAGTCAACATGGTGAAATGGTTTGAGTGTTGTACTACCACTTTGGAAAACAGTGTTAAAATCCCTGCTCAGTCATGGCTGAGAGAGTGTGACTTGACCTTGGGCAAGTCACACTCTCTCAGCCTTAGAAGAGGCAAACCCTCTCTGATAAAATCTTGCAAAGAAAGCCCTATGATAAGGTAACCTAAGAATCACCATATGTTAGAAATAACTTGAAGGCACACAGCAACAACAACAGCAATAATATCAGTAACAATATTAGAAGGTGGACTGGGAAAGGTAGAAGGTATTAGTTCAGCAGGAATGGGTTTCGGACAGAGATAAAGAACATAGACTTAACCCTAAATTGTGTCACTCAGGCCTAAGTGAGAGCTGTGTGCACTGTTGAAACATTGGGAAAATCTGGATATAGTGCCATCAAATGCAATGTATATGCAAGTGAAAAAACACCAGTAACATCCTACACAGTCATATATAACTTTAACAATAGAAAATATTGGCATGAAGAAAACTGAAAGGAAAAGGCAAGATGGTCAAATCTCTCTGAAGAGCTTGAGGATATTCTCAAAACCACAATAACAGATCATTAGCTAGAATGCCAAGACAGAGACAGTCTAAAGTCCAAAGATCACAACCACAGCTCACAAGCAATATCCAAAATAATAATAATAATAATAAAAATAGAGGGAAACAAAAAGTTTTCCTTGAGAAATTAGGGGCGGGGGGGGGGGAAGAGACCATTCTGAATAACTATCAGCCAGTTCTCTAATGTTCCATGCTTGGAAAAGGTTTTGGAGTGAGTGGTGGCATCCCAGTTTCAGGGGTTTCTGGATTAAATGGATTATCTAGATTCATTTCAAATTGGCTTCAGGGATGAAGACAGGCAGCTAACAACAATAACAATAAGGCCATCCAACATAATCCCTATTTCCTGATCTGCCTTATGACTGACCAGGATCTGTCTGGACAAAGTCTCAATTTGTTTGCCATGACGATGATCCAGTCCGTTACAGACAACAGACATTGGTTCAGTACAGAGACAGTTTCCTTGGAATCAGATGGAAAGGAGAGATGGAGTTGGGTGTCATCTGCATTCTGGTAACACCGCATTCCAAAGCTCTGGGTGATCTCTCTCAGCTGTTTCATGTAGATGTTAAATAACATGGAGACAGAATATTGTCATGGCAGTTTAAAATGGAATCATGGTTCTATAACTGCACTGTGAATGGACCCATGGGCAGTATTTTGCAACTATCGTCATTATATTTTATTTACAGAAAGCCATTTTGTGTTTTGAATTAAAAACTAGATGCAGTTTTGGAATATAAATGTTCACTCTGGTCTTGAAAGTGCAGAAAAAAGTTGACTTGATTTAGGGGTTGCTGACATAGCATTGTAAATGCTTGGAGCCAGGAAGGTACTGTCAATAATGCTTGTTTCTTCTTGGTTCCTAGTGTGTCAGGAATTTTTCTCACACTGCTAAACTGAATCAGATGTTTAGAAATTCTTTTTCCTATTCCTCACTTTCTCACAGCAATGCATGGGGCCATATGGCTGAGAAAAAGAACTCATCGCAAGAGCTACTTCAGGTGTTTCAGCAAAGTGTCAACAGATGAATGATGAACCATTTCCGCTTCCACATCCCATGTTTCCAAGACTCATTTCAAGATACAAGATGTGTGTTTCCCAAATGTGGGGCCAGACATTACATCTCTCCATGGGGAATATGCCCAGAGGTGTAGTTCTGGGAGGGAGCAAAATGAGGGGATTTCCCCCACCTACATAAGAATTCTGCCACCAATGAAATGTTCCTTCATTCTCCAAATTTGTAGGATTGTGCAAGTACCTTCAAGTCATTTATGAAATTGCTGTAGTTTAAATCTTCAAGTTTCTTAAAATTAATTTTTATTTCATTTTACACTAATCCAACAAACAACAAACACCACTGAACTTCAAACAAAATAAGACAAAATTAAGCTAGATTAGAAAAAAGACAAAAACAAAAAACAATAAAAAAGCAGAACAGAAGAAAGACACTATGATGTTGCTTCTCTATGTATCAAATATATCATTCATTATAGTTTGCCAATCTGCTGCTTTTCCAAATCTAATTTCTTCTCTGCATCTCATTCTCATCACACCTATATCTATCTATTTCCAGGAGGGGAGGAAAGATAGATATAGACTCAACCTCTACTACTCCTCTGTTCAGATTTAGTCAGACTCACCTGGAACATAATGTCCAGTTTTGGCCACCACAGTTGAAGAAAGATATAGACAAGGAGAAATGTGCCGAGAAAAGCTCAACTAATATGGTGAAAGTTCTTGAAACAATGTTCTATGAGGAATGACTTAGTGAACTGGGTATGGAGATTATTGCACTGCCTTTCCCCCAGCCTCATTGCAGGCTGAAACTTTGTAAACTTTTACAAAATGGGTGTTATTACACACCTCTGTGCCCAGTCCAGAGGTGTCAGGTACATGCTCTTGGCATCCTGTACCTGATCCTTACTTCTCCTGTACTTTGCAAAGAATGGGATACTCCCATTATTTCAAAACGTGCTGGCGATGTGCAGCTCGGGTACAGAGGTGTGCAATATCTTTCAGGCCAGCCTCAAGGCCAGTCTCTTTCTCCATCTCCCTGGTCTCAAGACCTAAAGAGGTAGTTCCAGAGACCTTCCTTCCACTCAAATGGTGTCCTAGGTGCTCTCTGAACTCTAAATCACCTCCACTCCTGCCAAATGATGACCTATTTAAACTCCACCCAAGCCAATTACCCCTGTCTGACTCGGAAAAGTATGGGGTAGATGTTTGTAAGCCGCCCTGATCGTTGGAAGGGCAGGGTATAAATAAAAAAAATATTTTATTTATTATTTAAAAAGGCTGTGGAAAGAGGGGGGGATCCTACCTGACCCTGAAGCAACCAATAAACTTCATACTGCACCAGTGGCAGGAAGGTGGGTTGTTTTCCTGGGCCAGAATGAGGAGCTGAGGGTAGTAGGGCTCAGTTTGCCTCAGGCCATGCCCCCTAGCTTCCTCCTGTTATGGCATAACTTCTGTAGTGTAATTTAAAGCTTGTCTCCCTGTTCCAGGGAGGCCAGTAAACTGTGCATCCCATCGTCCACGTCTCTGACATGGGGGAGAATGGAATTTAGCATTTTCATTGTCTGTGTTTTATCATCTGTTTTTTATTATATATGTTTGATGTTCTGCCCTTTGGTGGAAAGGATATTATAAATAAACATTGTTGTTGTTCTTGATGATGTTGGACGAAGATCGAATTGTATAATTCTCATAGAGAATACAATGTATTATCTGCATGTTGTCAGATGCCACAGCTTAAAAAAAGTTTTCAAGACGCTAAATAATACTTTGTAAAATCCTGGAATGTAGGTGAATTATAAAATTATCTTATCTGAAGAAGAAATTAGCAACATATATGTGAATACCTAAAAAAACATGAACACAATTGTCATATGAAACCCTTGATCTTGAATAGCATATGACACTCAATAGCCTATATTGTTGTTTTGATGACATAGGATCAAAAGGAAAATCTTGATTTAAATCTTGGGTACAACCCAAAGAAAAATATGTATGATTCAGTGCTAAGAGCCCCTGCTAATTTACTTTTCCTTAAACTCAGAAAATATGTAATGCTTCCAGCTAGTACCAAACTATGTACTATTTCACTATTCTGCAAGATATTCTGGAAAACCTTATCCCATTGTGTAAAGTGTGTAAGTAAGGTTCAACTACTGGCTCAGTTGGCATATATACATGTAACATATACAAGAAGTTACTCTCTTCTCTTTTGCCTTAAGCATGAAAGTATCTTTTGATGAATTCTTACAATATCCACATAATGACCACAGATGATTTACATAACGTTAAAGTAGACAATAAAGACACTGAAACAGTTCAAGCTTATCCATACCTTGACTCAGGGGCTGTTCAGACTGGCAGTTTGGATTGGTTTGGGGGTGGAGTCGGGGTGTAGTGTCTTCACGACGCACACCCTGGCTCCCCTCCCAGGGCAACATGATGCTGTGCGCAGCATCATGGCACTCCTCCGGTGATACACCAAAGGAGCACTGTGAAGCCGTAACAACTCGTCCATCACACTCTTTCCAGAGCACAAAAAGAAGCACCCAGTAAAGGCCAGATCGGTGTGTGGTTGCCATGGCCTTGATCTGGCTGTAACAGGGGCAGCTCCAGGCAGCCCCTTTGGAGCTGTGTGTATAGCTCCTCCATCATTAATCAGAATGGAGACTGCAGTCAAGAAATCAGAAGAAGGCTAGGACTTGGAAGGGCTTGAAAGATGTAGACAAGATCCTGAAGTGTAAAAATATATCAGTGTATACTAACATTAGGATGTTCCAGGCCATTGTATTTCCAATTTGTATATAGGGTTCTGAAAACTGGATAGTGAAAAAAGCTGATAGGAAGAAAATAAATTCACTTGAGATGTGATGCTGGAGAAGAGTTCTATGAATACTGTGGACTGCTAAACAATAAATAAATAGGTCTAGAGCAAATCAAGCCTAGATTCTCTCTAGAAGCCAAGCTGACTGAATTACAACAGTCATATTTTAGATATATCATGAGAAGACATGACTCATGGAAAAGACAATAATGTTTGGCATGGCACAAAGCAATAGGAAGACCATAATACAGATGGATAGACTCAATCAGAAATGCTCTGTTTCTCTTTGCAGCAATTATATCATTCTGAGGAATTTATTTATGTCTACGAGTGGCACAATAAGGAAGGAGAGCAGGGGCATCACGTGTATTATCTCTTAGATCTTCTGGGAGGTCTTAATGGCTCCCCCATTTGTTACTCTACAAGGTGGGTGATGTTGGGGGGATCCCCACTAGCATGGACAGCATCTCCTTGAAATCTTGGGAAAATTATAGCACAAAAGGAAGCCTGTAAGAGGAGGCTATCTGGTGGGATCTTTTCACCTGGGTATACCAGTACTAACTGCAGAGAAAGTCTAGTTTCCAGTAAATAAGGTTTTTTTTTTATTTAGAAATGTGCAAGGAAGCACACCAACATCCAAGAACTGATTCAACTTAAGAATAATACAAAGGTACAGAAGAGAAAGGTTTGAAAACTTGGATACAAGGAAGTTTAAGGATTAAAGATGGAAACAGTTACTGATCATTCAGAGTGTGTGCCTTAGTAAACAATGCTGCTGGCTCAGGCAGGCTCTGAGGGTTGCACAGAGGATTATTGATCTGTGAATAAAGCCCCAGTTTGCAAACAATGTGCCTAAAAATGGGGCAATATTTATACCCCATTTCATGTCTTCAAGGGTGTTTTGTGTGCTCAGAGGTTTTGATTGCTGTTTCAAGGGAGGAAATAAAGGGGTCCGGAACAGCTTGATGGTTTTAATAGCATTGGATATGAACCAATCTTTTCATGATTGGACAGGAAGGGCAATGTAGGCACATCAGAAGGTGAAGAACTGCGCATGGTCACTGATTGCTTCAACAGTTGCTTCCCTTTATCTCGATTGCAAGAAAAAATGCAAGAGCAAGGTGGATTTGTGATGCAGAGGCAGTACAGACCAGTACTTTGTGCCAGCTTGACTGCATTCTAGGGGTGAAGAAGGGCTGAGTGTTTCCATGCTTGAAGCCCTTCTTCCTGCTCCGAGGTACCATCTTGGCGTGTGCCTGTTTACACGGGGCACACCGTGATGATGTCCCTTGTGTGCAGTGCCCAAAAAGCGCTGCACACAAGGGGCATCATAACGCTGCACCACAGTGGTTATGGTGCCCGTTTCTACAGCACAAAAAGAAGACCCTTTTCAGGTCTTTTTGCTCCATGTGCAGGCTGCATGGTGTGGTTGCTGCGGCCTGTTTCCGGGGCTTGAAGGGCCGGCGTTGAGCCACTCATCTGTGAGTCCTGTAGTCAGCAAAACCCATCAGTGATGATCCTTTGTTCTATCTAGGTCTCACACATGTTCTCCTGTCAATATGACACAGTCACATGTACTTCTGCAGGTCATCATGGCCTCCAAACATGCCCAATGCTAGATACTGTACTGATTATGAAACCGCATATACAGGAAGTAGGGTATCCCAACACATACAATACAAAATTTGCCCTAGTATTCTAAGCAGTGTGAATGACTGGGTTTAGCTGTCTTCTCAATGCCCCCCTATGTCCCAACAAAACATGACTCTCAGACATTGTGGGAAATCAAAGACTTTGATTCAGCCAGTGAGTACTACTTGTAGTGTTGCTGAGAAGGCCTTCTGCAACCAGGCAAGGCCAAGAGTGAAAAGTAAATAAGAATGAATAAATGTACTCCAGAGTTCATTGAAATACCCTTAATCCTGAAGCCAAGAGTTAAAACAACCATAACATATTCAGGATACAGGAATCAAGCAACACCTTCTTCATCCACACAGTGGGATAAGCCCCAAAATCACAAATTATCAAGCGTGGGTGAGCTAATGTGTTCTATTTTCATAGAACACTCTCCTATACATTATGATGTTTTGTACACTTTTTAATCTCAAGAAATTATACTTCTGGAATTTGTTTAGAGGAGAATCAATTAAAAATAGTTTCAGCCCCTAACAAAAGCACAGATGTACTGAAGGAAAAAAAGCACACAGATGTTAAAACAGTTTAAAATGTGCTGTTACTGCATCAGCAAGGGGATACAATAACAGCTGTGATGCACATGATCCCTCTGCTTTCCAGTTTAGGTAATAAATAAAAATAGAAACAAAAAGTGAGGAAATGCATTCTGTAAATGGCCAAGACTACACAGTAGGAGTTTAAAACACCTGGTTGTCACCACAAAGCCCAGTAAAGACAGAGGGAATGATAGCATCTCATACTTTGTGTCAGACTTCAGTCTAACTTTGTAAACCTGTTATCTCAGTTATATCTTCCTACCTCCAGAAGGAACAATTGATAAAAGTGGGTGGGTCGGGGAAACCAGGCAGCTGTAGGGTACCTATAACAAAAATAATTGTGATGTGTTTATTCGGGAAGACAATGGTTAATTCATGTTGATGGTGGAAAACAAAGCCTCTTCATTCTTTAGCTAAGGGAGTTAAATTTCAAGAGACATCAATAGCTATGAAAGAAATGTGTATGGATTGATCTTGGCTATAGATAATAGCAGTTTGAATTTGTGGCCCCTGCCCTGCCCTGGTCCTAGGCCTTGGAGTCTTCTACCACCAGCTCCCAGTTTTACATTAATCTAGTGCCAGCCTTCACATTTTGTGTGTGCAAAGTATCAAATTTGTGGCCTAATCTTACAGAAGTGGATTGTAAGGCAAGTTACTTCTCAGTGGTGCTTTATGGTGACAACCATGTGTTTTAAACTCCTGCTGTGTAGTCTTGGCCAGATAAAATAAAACAAAATATCTCAGAGGATTCATCTGCCAAACAAGCAAACTTATTTCTACACTGACTCTTAAACTTTCCCTTATTTGCTATATCCCTGGCCTAGCATCATTCGAAGGCATTTTGACTGCCCTGAGGTCACCAGGGAGTCCACATTTTACACACAAAAATACTCTTAGCAACAAGTGAATCTAGCATTTTGGTTGACCTAATAAAGATATTGCTGTTTTGTGGATTTTGGATGTTATTGTACATTGCTGTATGACAAACATGGCTATCCCTGGATGTGTTACTGGCTGGCACTGCCCCTTTCCAAACCCCATCATTTCCTGGGAAAATAGGAAGCCCTATAAAAAAGAGTTTAGGATGATGATGATGATGATCCCACTTCTTTTCCAAAGTTGAAACTCAAAGCGGCTTACAATTTAAAAGAACACAATAAAAAACAATCAAAAGTGAACAGTAAAATAGAATTAAAGTTTATAGTGTAAGTGTAAATATGGTGGGACAGAATAATATTTCCCCAGTACAATAACTCCATTCATACAACATATGTATACAGAATAAGCCATAGAGCAGGTTCAGGAGCAGAACAGCTCTTGCCTCAGTTTCACTTGCTTTCCCTTGCCTCCGTGGTTATTCATATGGTTAAAATAATCTAAGATGAATCCAGGTTGAATCTCCATTGTTCACACACATTCCAAAAGCACCTGATTAGGTTTTTGGGAGGAGGGGCTGCCAATTCCCTCCTTAATTCAGGATAATCAATATTGGGTTTTCCCCCAAGTTTTTTTAAAAGATCCGCATTGTCAATAGTGTGAATAACCGATACAAATAGACCTGAATAGATCCAGGATAAAACTCTGCATGCCCTGAATGTGTTCCAAATGCATTCGCATTGTCGACTTCATCTTTATTCAAATGACTGTACGTATGGACAATGGAAACCGAAGAGATGTGCGTCAATGTGGTTCCATCATGTGAATAACAAACCTGGAATATGTGAGTGAGATGGTTCACTTTGCCACACTAAAACAACAACAACAACGTTTGAACAACCTCTCAGTCTCCATAAACTGATCTGGAAGTCTGACCGCAGTGCATGTGCATGAATACAAATAGTAGCGCCATGTGCAAGGCTAGAAGCAGTACAGAATTTTGAATTGCCTGATCTTTCCTGATCAATGTGCTAAATATATCAGTGTGCTAAATATATGAATCCGGGCCTTTTATGCTTCTTTTCTTTCATCCCCCCACCTGTGTATGTGTGTCTGTGAAAGAGAATTCCCTGTGCATTACTGTGAACAAAAGGACCATTCCTTTAAAAGCCACCCACTTCCACAAATCCCTCTCCAGAGATTTTTAATTCTGTGCAGCTTCTTGTTTACCAGACTTTCCCCACAGGAAGTTGAGTGTGGGTGTTGACCTCATCTGGATCAGGAGGTGGCCTATTCAAAAAAGAGTCCAAGGCTCAGCTCTCTTCCTGATTTATCAGATAGTTAGGTCAATAAATAAATTCTGTTCTGCATTTTCTTCACAGCTGCAAAACAACCAGCTGAGTCCTTTGAGAGCTAATTACGGGATCTTTTTGAGTTTGCCTTCAAGGACCATGGCTTAGCTTTCTGTTTAGCAAATTCCAATGCAACGCAATTCAGCAGAGGCAGCCTAGTCACAGGAGCCCTTGAAACCAAAGAGCAGTTTATTCAAGTGAAATTTAAACTGCTTCCTCTCCGCCTTCTCCTCCCCCAGCTTTATAACATTCTCTCAGACCTGCTACTAGTAAGTTTCCCATGGACTCAGAAAGCTTTTGCTATTTATATATATATAAAAGGAAGGGATGTGAATATGAATGCACATGACAAGCTCAGCAGGGGGCAAATAACTGGAAACTAATAATGGGATTTGTTTTTTATTATTTTGGGTGAGGGCATAAAGGAGTGGTTAAGAACTCCTGTGGGATAGATTCAGTCAGTTTAGAACAGATGTGTTGAAACCAATGGGTCAATAGCATCCCATTGATTTAAACAAGTGTATGCAAATAATGTCTAAATTTGGAGCCAGCCCCTATGTTTTTATTGCAATTAGTTAGTTTATGACTTTGTGCCATTTTATCTCCCCCCCCCCCTCCAAATTAGTGGCTGGTTAACTTTAAAGAATCAAAGTTCCAGTCCATAAAAGAATCCAGAAATTCCATCTTCTGCTCAGAAGGATAATCCCAGATATGTGACCCAGTTATTCTTTCATAGTAACATGGTAGATTAGTGTTTCACATGGTTTAAGGAGCTCTACGGTGGCCATTGGGTAAGAGAGATGCTTTTCCTCTACATCTCTTTTTGGTCCTTTTTAAGGTTAATGGTTAGGTAAATGCAACTCATGATATCACAGTATTAGCATCCTTCATAGCTGATATCCAATGATGTGAGTTCGGCTGCACCTGCACTTCAGAAATAATTCAGTTTGACACTGCTTTAAGTGTCATGGCTCAATGCTATAGGATTCTAGTTTTATGAGATATTTAGCCTTCTGGGTCAGAAAGCTCTGGTGCCACAACAAACTATAAATTTCAGGATTCTATAGGATGGAGCCATGACATGTTAAAGCAGTATCAAATGGCATTATTTCTGAAGTGCAGGTGCAGCCTTGAAATGGGGATAGAAGGTAGAAGCACAGTTGTCCCTCCAGATTTGTAACTTTGACTTTTGTGGGTTTTATTATTTGCATTTTTTATTAACATGTTCTCTCTAAGAATCTCTAGGTCCTCCAGTGCAACTCTGCCAGAAGTTGACCACAGAGTTGTGATGGAGAACCTAGAAGGTCTGAGAGAAAACACTTCTCTAGGCATTTGTAGGTCCTCCAGCATGAGTCTATGATCAACTTGACAGATGTTGACCATAGAGTTGAGTTGGAGGATCTAGAGATTCCTAAAGAGGTGTTTTCTCAGGTAAAAAGAATATTGTTTTTTATTTGTGTTTCCCCCCACATTCACAGGGGTCCTTCACCCCTAACCCCAGCAAATGTGGAGGGACCACTGTACCACAGTTTGACACCACTTAAATTCTTCAGCTCTATCCCATGGAATCTTGGGATTTGTAGGTTTACCAGGTCTTTAGCTTTCTCTGCCAAAGCATGCAAGTGCCTCAAAAAACTACAAATCCCAAGATTTGGTAGGATGGAGCCATGACAGTTAAAGTGGTGTCAAACAGCATTATATATACAGTGTAGATAACCTGGATTATTTGTGCAGTGTGGATGCATCCTGAACCACTCAAGTTAATAATTGTCCATTTATATACTCCAGATGCATTTTAAAGGGGCACTAGCTTATCAGACATTGTGTCGTGTGCCTTGTTCAGCACCCCGACAGGAAGGTAAAGCCAGTTCAGCTCATTATATATTTGTTTCTTTCTTAGCCTCTAATTGTCTAAAGGCAGGAAGTTCTGTATTCCTAAAGAATACATGTCAAAAATAGGAAGCTCTTCTCCTTTTGAGAGATTAAACTTGACGTTCACAATAGCTATCTACATTTCTGAAGTTAAAACAGCTCAATTTCAAGTGAACATTAGACAGCCATTCCTTATCTGACTCCATTCGCTTAACAGGTTTTCTGGACCATGTGTTTCTTAAAATCATCACAATGTGAAAAATAATCCACACGCATCAAAATCTTGTGTAACACCTGCAGGCCTAGAACAAATGCACGGCTATAATCCATGTCTTTCCGGAGCATGTGAAGTGATACAGTTTCAAAACAACTCCAATTCATGGTGTCAAAAATGATTTAAACGCTACCCCCATTGCAATTCCTATGGAGACAGGACATGTGGAAAGATGGTAATGTTAATCCTTTGGTCATAGCATGAATGGTAAATTTCAATGTTGCCATGGATTAATAGGAGCCAGACACAGACAGTATGATAGGGAGAGGAATCCCTATCTGTGCAATCTTAAGAGCTATATAGGTGAAATAAAGCCAACATGTTCATTCAGAACAAAGGATGCTCTTTTAGGAGAGGCTCACATCATTTGAAACTAAACAAGCCAAACATAGTCTGTCAGCCATCTGGCTCATCACAGACTCGAAAAGCTTCATTCATTTTCCTTCTTTCTACATACTGTTGCAAACATGGGGTTTGCCAACCATTTCGTCCAGTTTGAGCAAATGCTATGGGACCAGGACCCACTTTGCAATTTATCGAAGTACTCAAGGGTCACTCTTTTCTAAATGCATAGTAAAATGTATATAAAATAATAATTGCTGTAAAACTAACTCCTCATTAAATATTACTAAATTCTTTAAAAATACACAACTCATTATTAAGAAAATAAAATATTACCTCCTACTTATGAGTCATAAATGTTCTTGAACTATTTTCTCCTTCACTTTCACATATGACAGAGATGGTCATTACACCAATAACACAGGAACTGCTTTTTCATGGGTCATCCCATTATACTAACATATAGTTTAAAGCCTCCAAAATTACAAGAGTAGAGTTAATACAGGTTAGTTTCCCCAACAACAGTCACCTTGGTGCCAGTTAGAATGCCAGTTGATGCCACAGTTACTGAATTGGTGGCACTTCAGTGCTTTGTGCATGTTAAACAATAAACCCATGACTGTTTGCATGCTTTTACATGATTCTTTTTCTCGGAAAGAAGCAAGAAACACAACAAGAAACACAGCTGCAAAACAGAGTAAAGCGTATTGGCCTTCACATATTGGGTAAAGTAATTTCTCAGAAAGCAACCTTTGTAGCAGTTGCAGACAAACACTGTAATGATAAATGGAAAAGATACACATTTCCTTTCAGATATTACTCTTGAGAGTCCTGAATCAAGTTCCCAGAGGGCCTTGCTTTGGCAAAATGACAATGACATCAGTGGAGCCTACTTCCTGAGATTTAGAGCCAGACAAAAAGCTGATGGTGTTTCCCACTTGGAGATCAGAAGAGAATACAAAGGTCTTTAAACCATTACCATTGTGAAGTAGTCGCCTCTGGAAAGTTTATGCCTGAAAATCGCTTCCTGTTTCATTTGTGCTGTTAACATGGAAACATTGTAAAATATACACACATGGCAAAGAAATTTCTGCTACATGTGTCTGCTCCTGGAACAAAGTCATTTCTTTCAAATGACAAATGCCAATTTCCCCCATCCCATTAAAAAACCTTATTTTTAACTTTCCCAGGAAATGATTGAGAGACCTCAAACCCGTTGTCCTTTTACTTTTGGACTCTTGATTTTATTCCAGACAAACAAACTTGAATATTGCTCTCAGTGTAGATTATTTTCAGTTCTACTCTGAGAATAAAAATGTACACGCTTACACAGTAAGGCTTCTTTGTACTACATCAGCCAAAATCCCATTGAGTTCTTAACATCACCAGGAGAACATGGTCAAGAAAACTGATGCTTTAAGAGATTGTTCAAATGCAATATTCAGATGTCCATTTTGATATTTTGAAATTGATTTTCATATTCTAATACCTTTTCATATTCTGATAACCCATTTATGATTAGTTATAAGGAGGTATTTCTTCAAAATATTGATCCTTTTACAAACATATTTATTACAAAAGCAGAGAGGTTTGTATCTGAGATTTCAATATTACAATTCACAATCAAAACTATGGTATAAATTGTATATTGCAGATGTTTAGATACTTCAAAGTGCTAACAATGAGTACCATCACCGTTTATTTTCTGAAATTAAAGTTTTAAGACAACAGGCTTCCTGCATTCCATGCCTTCTGTTTTAGAAAATCTTCCCTTTCAGTTTTAGATATCTTGCCACTGTCAGGTTATGACAAGAAAAAGGGACTTTGCATATTCTCAGAGATACTCTTTACTGACAAATAATCTATTGCTCATTTTCAGAATGCTAAGGGGCTATACAGACGATCACATTGTGCCGGCCTGTGGGCAGGGTGAGGGCTGAGCATCTGCAAGCTCCAAGCCCTTACACCACCACCCGGGTGCCGTTTTTGCATGCACCCTTCTAGATGGTGCACGCCATGATGAAGCATCTCTATCACAGTGCCCAAATGGCACAGCACAGAAGGGGTATCATAATGCCCTTCCAGGGAGCTGCTTGGGGAGGCTTCTTTTTGTACCCTCCAGGGACCAGATCGGTGCCGCTGCGTGCAGTTGCTGCAGCACTGATCCGGGGCGAAAAGGGGCAGCTGCATGCCACCCATTTGTATAGCCCCCAACCTAGCATGACCATCAGACTGTAAACCCTAATGAAACTTATCTCAAATGTAATCCTCAAATTGTTCCTTTGATTCAGGTTGTATCTATGGTCCAAAACACACTGCAGAAATAATCCAGTTTGAGACCACTTTAACTGCCATGGCTCAGTGCTGTGAAATCCTGGGAATCGTAGTTTATTGTGGCACCATAGCTCTGGGGGATGGGTGGGTCCAGAATGGATCTCCCATGCATAGCATGGTCCAACTATAATGTTAGCAGAATATTTATTCAAGGCAAATAATATTGTAAAACTTTACTTATTTTTGCAATTGCTGTAGTTGTGCTCCTAACATTTCAGCTGAAACAAAAATGAGTTGAAAAATCTGACATTATATACCTTGGGCAAGTTACACTTTCACAGCCTCAGAGGATGGCAATAGCAACCTCCTCCCTCTGAAGAAACTTCTCAAGGGGAAAAAAAAACAGTGATAGGTTTGCCACAGGATAGCCATATGTTGGACATTCCCTGGACATATAAAGCAATTGATTCAGGTTTAGAAATTCTGGGAACATTTTTATGAGATGGTTATATTGAGGTGGGGGGGGCGCATAAAGAGTCTCTCTCTCTCTCTCTCTCTCTCTCTCTCAATCTTTGCTTAATTTCCCCATTGTCCATTAATGCATTATAGCATCAGGCATCTTGCTGAAGTCCTAACCATGGCTTCTAGACATTTAAGCTCCAATGAACAACCATGCCTTTTAATGGTCATCCCATCTGCTTCATCACACTCCTGGGATTCTCTGTGATCCATTCTGTTAAAGCTGGAACAAGGGGAGGGTTGTTGGCATTGAAGGTGGAAAAAAGGGCAAGGCTTCACAAATTTGGATTGAGACAGGAATGAAGACATTTCAATGTAACTATGAAAAGTTAATAGGAAAAAAAGGGGGGGAGTACATTTAATGAAGGAAAGGACTGTTTAAGAACTGAGCAGAACCAATATGATGGCAAATGCAGGAAATGGGAGGAGGTCATGAAGGTACCTCACACCCTGATAAACATGGTAGGACCACAGCTTGTTTCTTGCTTCCAAACAGATAGCAACAAAAGTCATCCTGTAATCCATTTGAACCCCCTGAATTTCCAGCTGGTTTACAACATGGTATGTATTTCCAAGGGCACCTGTCAGGTGACAATATAGAATATTTGAAATGTTGAAGGGATGGCTGGAGTGTGTCAAGGAAATATGGAAAGCAAGGTTAAAAAAAACAAAAGAAGAATGGAGAACATAAAGATATCAGGGATGTAATTCTTCAGTAATTTCATTCTCAAAGGAAGCAATGTGTAATTTCAGTAGTTTTCTTCTCACTGCAAAATGTTTTCAGAATTTGTGTAGTTTTCCAAGACTATTCACAATTCAGGATTTCTTCTGCACTTTTTCTGTTTTTGAAAAAGGAGAAAATAACATTTTATGTGCAAGAAACAGCATTTCTGTGCAGAAAATGCTATTTTCACTGTAGAGAAAATATTGTAGCTAGGGACATAGGCTGAATCCTGAGATTTGTAGTTTGTGAAGCACCAGCACCCCTTGATAGAGGAGGCTAAAGACCTTGTAAACCTACAAATCCCAGGATTCTATAGGACGGACCTACAGCAGTAGTACCAAACTGCATTATTTCTACAGTTTAGATGTACTCCTCACTTCTCTCTCTTCCGCTTAGGTAAGAAAGTATTAGGAGATTTTGGAATCACTATACCGGTTTGACTGAGCGCTTAAGAAATAAAGAATCTATCATGAGGAGAGACATTCCTACAACAGTTCAGTACTGAATGATACATTTCTCCTGATATATTTTCCCCCCAATATCAGGGAAGTTCTAAGGACTGGCCACCTTGGAAAGAAAACAAAATGTTGTCCACTCTCTCTCTGAAGCAAAGATATTGAAGAAATGATGAGGTGATTTAAAAGGAATTTACAAGATTCACAAGAAGCTCACTTGTGGATATGCAGAGAACAGTTTAGAGGAGGTGTGTGAAATCTGTGGCCACCAGTAGTTGTTGGATTGCAACTCCCAGCATTTCACACCATTGCCTGTGCAGGCTAGGGCTGCTGGAGCCTGCAGTCCAACAATATCTGGAAGGCCCCAAGATTCCTACACTGGTGTATGGGATTTGAGGATTTTCACATGAATCTTGCTCAGAACTCTTTGTGGGTTCAATAAGTCTGTTTGGCAAGTGCAGTGCCTGGGTGGGCTATCATCCCAACATTATCTGTTGAGGGAAAAAGCTTTCTCAGTGGCTGCTCCCAGCCTGTGGAATTCCCCTTTTAGGAGACTAGAATGACCTTCCCTCTGCTCTCTTTTCAGTGACATGCAAAGACCTTTTTGTTCCAACAAGCTTTTAATGAGTACTTACCAAGAGCATTTTATGGGGCATGTATGATCTATTTTTAATTCTGTAATGCTTTCAAATGATTTTATAGTTTTAAAAATGTAATGGTTTTAATGCAATCATTTTAACTGGGTTTTAATTTTTATTGTCAGAGTTTTTATTTTCTGATTTCATTTTTCGCTTCATGTGCTGCCTTGGGAAAAATGCAGCCTATGAATGGAATAAATATATGAATTAAAGTAATTAGCAAAATGGCCAGCTTTTATTCTGTTCAATTCCTAGATGGCAATAATATAGAGTTCCTAGGAACCGTTGTCAGTTACACACGTCCACACAAATACTTCTACATTAAGAAAAGCAGAATTTGGTGATTACAGCTTAAGTACACTGACTATTGCTTATTTCCTTTGATTTATTATTTCAGTTAATCATTCAGCTTGATAAAGAGATGCGTACGGTAGCTAGCTCTTTGACTACTAGTAATATTTTTGCTACTCAGTGCACTGTTTTTGCAGTGTCACAGATTAGAAACTGGGAACACTCACACAAAAAAAAAATGCCTTGGAAACCACCACATAGGCTTCAACTGACAGTTTCCTATGTGTGTAGCTGTAGCAGAGGCTGCCGCCTCTTATTTTCTGAAGAGTCTTGCTAAGTTTAGAATTTCTCCTTAACCTTTAAATCCCCAAATGGCTTGGGACTAGGGCTGCATCCGCACTGCAGGAATAACCCAGTTTGACACCGTTTACCTGCCTTGGATCAATGCTATGAAATTCTGGGAATGGTAGTTTGTTGTGGCACTAGAGCTCTCTGACAGAGAAGATTAAATGCCTCACAAAACTAGTTTTCAGAATTTCACACCATTGAGCCATGACAGTTAAAGTGGTGTCAAACTGGATTATTTCTGCAGTGCGGATGGAGCCTAGGTTACCTAATGGACTGCCCAAGCTCTAAGCCTGATTGCAGAAGACCTGCTCAATAGGCATATGCAGGTTAATGAAAATAACAAAGTTCTTTTCAGTGGTAGTTTCCTACTTACGGAACTCTCTTCCCAGAAAGATATATTTGGTTTATAGTTTTTTGTGGGTTTTTCAGGCTATGTGGCCATGTTCCAGAAGAGTTTCTTCCTGATGTTTTGCCAGCATCTGTAGCTGGCATCTTCAGAGAAGATTTCTCTGAAGATGCCAGCCACAGATGCTAGTGAAACATCAGGAAGAAACTCTGCTAGAACATGGCCACATAGCGCGAAAAACCCACAAAAAAACTATGGATGCTGGCCATGAAAGCCTTCGACTTTATATTTGGTTTCTTTTTGTTTATTTTTCAGATAAACCACAAATGTATTATCATGTTCTAATAGATTTTATGGAATGTTAATGTGGTTTTCAAGTGTGATATTTTATTGCCTTATATTAACTGTGGTATTTGTTGTGTGTAAGATCATTTGAAAGAACTGTGTGGTTTTGAAAAGTGGCATAGCAATCATTGGAATGAATAAAGACCTAAATAAATTGGATGCATCCCCACTGACTATAATGGGAAAATCAACAAACTCCATTGTTCTCAGCAGAGTTGGAGTCAGTCTGAAGGAAGAGTAGTGCTTTCTAAGGAGACAAAACATGGAATACTGATGTGTTTATCTGTCTTGTCCTCTTTGCTATATATACATATTACACACATATATATATATACAAACATTGTATGTTTTGGTGTGTGTTCTGCAATCCTGATTCTGCTCTTTTCAGGCAGAAAAGAGAGGCCAAGGTCTTGCTCATTCTTCATTTCAGAACTCAGACTCCCAGCTCAAACTCAGACTCCCAGCTCATCATGATTGTTTTATTTTAAATTGCACAACTATACTAATATTGCCATAAGTCTGTGGGATAAAGACAGTCAAAGAAAAGAAGACAGCTGATCTGGTAAGATCAGTTCTTCTCTCTCCCTATCATAGAGGGTGAAAGTCAGAGTGAGAGTGAGAGAGCAAGCAGAGGGAGAAGGAAAGGAAGTGGGGTGACCGCCCTTACTGTCAGGAAGTTCCTCCTAATGTCAAGGTGGAATCTCATTTCCTGTAGCTTGCATCCATTGTTCCAGGTCCTGTTCTCTGGAGCAGCAGAAAACAAGCTTGCTCCCTCCTCAACATTACATCCCTTCAAATATTTAAACAGGGCTATCATATCACCTCTTAACCTTCTCTTCTCAAGGCTATCCCCAGCTCCCTAAGGTGTGCCTCATAGGGCATGGTTTCCAGACCCTTCACCATTTTAGTCACCTCCTTTGGACACATTCCAGTTTCTCAACATCCTTTTTGAATTGTGGTGCCCAGAACTGGACACAATATTCCAGATGGGGCCTGACCAGAGCAAAATAGAGTGGCACTATTACTTCCCTTGATCTAGACACTATACTTTTATTGATGCAGCCTAAAATTGCATTGGCCTTTTTAGCTGCCACATCACACTGTTGACTCATGTTCAACTTGTGGTCTACTTGGACTCCTAGATCCCTTTCACACGTAGTCTCATTTGGCCAGGTTTCCCCCATCCTATATCTGTGCATTTCATTTTTCTGCCCTAAGTGCAGTACCTTACATTTCTTCATGTTGAATTTCATTTGGTTACCTTTGGTCCAGCTTTCTAGTCTATTCAGGTCATTTTGAATTTTGATGCTGTCCTCTGGGGTATTTGCTACTCCTCCTAATTTGGTGCCATCTGCAAATTTGATAACTATGCTCCCAATACTGTCATCCAAGTCATTAATAAAGATATTGAATAGCACTGGGCCCAGGACAGAACACTGTGGGACCCCACTGCTCACTACTCTCTAGGATGAAAAGAAGCCATTATTGAGCACCCTTTGGGTTCAGCCGGTTAATCAGTTACAAATCCAGGTAATGGTTACCTTGTCTAGCCCACATTTTACAAGCTTGTTTGCAAGAATGTCATGGAGAACCTTGTCAAAGGCCTTACTGAAATCAAGATATACTATATCCACTGCATTCCCTTCATCTACTGAGTTTGCTGATAATGCTGAGTTTGCTGTTTATCTGATGCTAAGGACACAACCAGAACATCTGGAAGCCTTTCACAAGGTATCAGGCTCAGAGATGCTGCTTGTAGCCTCCCAATGAACAGCAGTTGGACATCACTTGCCCATTAACAGTGATTCACAAGGTATTCCAGGAAGGTGGAGACTCTGCAAGCTAGCAATAGTGGCACATAGAACTAGTAAACCCACTTCAGGCTCTGCTGCTGCTAGACAAATATAGCCAAGTAATGAACAGAAGAGAAAATTCACTAATATAGTTCTGATATATTCCTTCCATATCTCTTCCTAAAGCCTGTGCTGGGAAATAAAATGAGAGGCTGGCAAAGTCATCAGTTGCAAAAAGATATTAAATTGGCCAGAAAATATGTTTTTTGAAAACACTCCAAGATCGAGAGATAGTTCTGAGGTCTTAAGAGTAACCGTCTTTGCTTTCGAGTCAAACCATTTCAGAATGGGAGCCAGGGCTATTTTCTTTGGGGTCAATGAATAACCCATTAGAAACAATGGGCCTAAACAGACCAGCGATAAACACCAGTGTGGGTGCAGAGTGGGGGCAGGGTGATTGCATGCCATGCACCCTGACTCTGCCACATGCTAGTGTGATGCCACGCACCCTACTGCATGGCGGGAGGCTTACGCTGCATCTTTGGCACAGCATTTACACGTCCTGCATCAAAGAGTGATGGAAGAGCCATGGTGGAGGCCAGTGAGCCTTTTCCATGGCACAAAAAAGAGCCACTTTTTGCAGCTTCTTTTTGCACCATGGAACTGCCAGGTTGGGGGTGTAGCATGTGGTTGTCGCATCCCCAATACAGCACTGCCAGGGGTGGCACAGAGTCGCCTCTTAGGGGTGGTCTGTTCAGCCCCTCAGTTGTTTTCTAAAATCAGTGTACACTCTCAGCATCAAGAACTCCCTTTCTCCAGCAATTCTGATAATGCTGAGTTTGCTGTTTCCTTGCCATTTAATTTGGTGTGTATGTGCCTTTATGTTGTCTGTCAGTTTATGGCAATCCCATGAATTTCATAAACCACAGCTGAGCCTGCTTAGCTTCCAAAATCCAATAGAGTCTGGTGCCTTTAGGATATTTAGGCCACCATCGATAGCACTAGGGAAATGGCTTTCATGATCAAGATCATATTATTCTAGCAAATTTCAACTTCCCTGTGCATTAAGTTATGTGTATACCTATCCCAGCTTTGAAAGATTAACTTCCTGGGCTACCCAAAATCCCCAAGTATTCATAGAATCATGGAATCATAGTGTTGGAAGAGACTTCAAGGGCCATCCAACCCCCTGCCATACAAGAACACAGAATCAAAGCACTGCCGGCATATGGCCATCCAGCCTCTCTTTAAAAATCTTCAAAGAAGGAGATGCCACCACATTCCGACGGAGTGAGTTCCACTGTCTGGGATTTGTACTCCCAAAGTGTAACTTTTCAGAACTTTTCAGTATTTCTGTATGGATATATGTGTGCATGAGTGCCAGGGAACCAGCCACACAACATTGCATGTACTCCTTGGGATTTAAAAGCTTGTGAATCCCTGATTTGATGTGACTACAAGTATGAATGCTGGAACAATAGACTTTTCAAAGTAGGTACACATTGACAAATCTATGACCATCCTTCAAGGATTTACAGAAATAAAGTTTATAATGGTTCACTTAAAGAGGAAGCAACTATACATCAGTTACTTTAGTGACTCCATGGAAGTCAAGGATGTGCTGGCATGTGGTTATAAAGCTACATACAAAACAGCATTTATTACCATTTTAGGCAGCTGAAACCTAAGAGTTTCCTGACTTAATGCTTAACACTTGCAGTATAGTTCTTGGGCTTGCAGTCTAGACAAAATTGGCAGCATCAAAAATTTATAGCTGCCTGCTGTTGCAAAAATGTGTCAGAATTCAAATTTGCATAAAGATTGTACTGTAATAGCCTGGGATCATCCCATTAGTGACTATGTTTTGTTCAGCACTTGTTTGAAATTCTTTTCAGATTGTTTGGAATCCATCACGCTTCCATCCAAACATGGCTGAAGTCCGTGGGATAACATTCCATAGCTTCCAAAGGGACAGTGATAATATTTATGATTGTGTTTGTGTGAATTCCAAGCCCAGATGATACAGTTAATCTAAACAAATTAAACTGAATAGCATCATGCTGCATACATTTTAAGCTAGTGAAACCAAGAATGTGAGCTTTCCATTGCTTTGTCAGTAAAATAATTTAATATGGTATTCTTGCTGATAAAGGCTTTAATCTAAAAGCTTCTCTAAAGGTTCCTCATTCCTGCTTTCTAATTTTTCCTAGATAGCTACCTACTATTCCATGGAATAGCCTTTGTGTTTAAATAATTTACCAGTTAGAATAATTTATCATTCCTTTGCATGTGGTCTGTCATGTTGGTTGCCAACTAAAGGTCTTGTAAAACATTTAGCAGCTAAAAATTGCAGATCTTGGAAAAATCATTTTTGGGGGACTACAATTGGCTATGCTGGCTGGGGAATTCTGGGAGCTGTGCTCCAAAAAGTAACTCTTCCAACATTTGGAAGATTGTTGTTCCCACCCATGTGTTTTCTCTCTTCTACTACATATATTGAGGTTTAGGCATGGAGTATTTGGATCACACAACAGTTGTATCCACAACTGGAAAGAGATTCTTAAGCTCACTACAAAAGAGATCATCAAATGATTGTGATGAATGTCCATGTATTAACCAGAGCCTAATTTATAAAATGCATTAGAACAGGAATGGGTAAGTGTATAGGGACTGGGAGGGAGAATTTTTGCATCATGGCTCCCCTACTAGTGACTTGTGGTTGCCATTTTTTGTCAGTTTTATGGCCAAAATAAAGGGGTTTTTTTGGTTTTTTTTTATAATAAAGGGTTGATAGGATGGGGGATGGGACAAGTGAAACTACTGTTTTTATAGCTAATTTTTGGTGTTTTGATGTGGTTTGAGGGCTGAAAAAAGGGCACGCTGATTTTTTTTCCTTAATGGAAAGAGCTTTGAGGGACTTCCAAGAGTTTGAGGGGATCCAGAAGTGGGATTCAGGGGCTGCATGCAGCCTAAAGGCGACACTTTCCCCATTCCTGTTTTCAAGGGTACTTCAAGGGTACTTGATTATTTATTACACTGTTGCCCAGAAGATGTGAACCTTGAGATACTGGAATAATCCAGTATCAAAGCTATACATTCAGAACAAAATCCAGCCTTTAAAAATAAAATATTGCCCCCCCCCTCTATTTTTTTCTACTTTTTCAAAGTAGGAAGGAAAATATAAGACATGTACTATGGATCATTCATGAACATCAAGACTTCAAAGTGAATGCTGGCATGCATATTCAGAATGCCCTCTAAATTTCATGTGCAAATCTCAGGGTTGAACCCTACACCAGTTTTCAAAGTCTTGAGAAAGATTTCCAACAAGATCCAGTGTGATGTCAGTTCTGGAGACCAGAATGTGTGGCATTGATACTGGATTATTCCACTATCTTAAGGTTCACTATCTTAAGGTTATTTTAACCTTCACAAGTTCGACCTAGACAATAAAGAACTAGAAACAGTAAAAGAATTCCCATACCTGAGATCAAACATTGATAGAAATGGGGACTGCAGTCAGGAAATCAGAAGATTAAGAATGGGGAGGATGGCTATTAAAGAACTAGAAAAGATTCTAAAATGGAAAGATTTAGAATCATACAAGCCATTGTATTCCCTATCACCATGTATGGATGTGAGAGCTGGACAGTTAAGAAAGATGATAGGAAGAAAATCAATTCATTTGAGATGTGGTGCTGGCGAAGAGTGCTGAGGATCCCATTGACAGCCAAAAAGACAAACAAATGCATCCTAGAGAAGATCAAGCCGGAAACCTCACTGAAAGCCAAGATGACCAAACTGAGGCTGTCATACTTCGGACACATCATGAGAAGGAAGGACTCATTGGAAAAGACAATAACGCTGGGGAAGGTGGAGGGAAGTAGGGAAGAGAGGAAGGCCACATACCAGATGGATGGTCTCTATTAAGGAGGTCACGGGTATGGGGTTGCAGGAATTTAGCTGAACAGTGAAGGACAGAGGGTCTTGGAGATGTCTCATCCATACGCTTGCCATGAGTAGATAATGACCCGAGGGCAGTTAATAACAAGGTCCACATATTGTGGGCAAGAATATACCAAATAATCAATTTTAAAAAATCAAATACTAACAAAAACGTAAGTCAAACAAAAGTCTTGTTTGGGCACATATGCAAACACAATTAATATACGTATAATTTATCAGTACTCTGAAAAATAGGCAAACTTCCTCTGAATAAATCTTGCCAAGAACACCCCATAATAGGTTCACCATAGAGTGGAGTTAACTTGAAAACCCAAAAATAACAACACATGCTTGGGACTGGGCTGCATATGATTTAACCTAATACTGTAAAATGCTGGTTTTGACTGTTCACAGACTGTTCTAACAAAATCTTAGTCAATTCCAACCATAATAAAATAATGTGAAGTTTTAATGCCCTCCAGAAGTACATATGAGAGGAAAGGTCAGGATAATAGTTCTAGACATTTAGCAATGAGGTTTTTTTGAGCTGTCAAGGAACAGAAGAAATGGAAAATAATTCCTTTGGGTTAATATTTCTCAATTAAAGTAACCACTTCATATTTCCCAACATTTGTTGCAGGACAAATTACACTCAGCCTTTGAAATCAACACACTTGCAACACTTCTGCTGCATTCAGAGAAATAAAATATGCACATGAGTGCACTTAAAAACATATTATAAGTATTATGCAGAGATAGACTTATTCAATGAGAAACAGTGTACAACATGTATAGATTTTAAATACATTAAAATGCATACTTTTAAAAACAGGGGTTAGATTTCCTTGTGAGAATTAAAAATAAAGCCACCTAAACTGATGCAAAATATGGATGGGAAAAAGAGTGTGGAATTTGGGAAAATGCACTGAAATTGAAACTGAGACCCTTTCCCACTTACATTTAAACTGGTTTGCAATTCGCCTTCACTCTCTGTCAGTGAATCGATTCCAAAAGGTCCATCATTTCAACTATGAAAGAGGATCTTTTCATTATCCCCATGTCATAGCTTCTTTTTCTGGCATGATTGTCATCCCCACTAATTTGCACCACTTTAAAATGCATGTCAATTATCTGCACACCATCGGTGACATAAGCAGTAGCCCAGCTTGGGAACTATATATTTTTAAAAAATGTTAGAAGATTCAATTCATTGGTTTTGCAACTACTTGCCTCACTGAGCTCTGTTGAACCTGGCTTGCTGCCCGAGTAATTGCAAGTAGTTGCAGAATCAATGAATCGATTCTTCTATCAATTTTTTAAAAAATAAGGTGCCCATAGGTCACACCACAAGCACAAAGGTAGTGCTGAGAGGGGAGAATGGTGGATTTACCAAAAACTGAGGAGGGATGGTAAACACCCTTCTGCCATTAGTCCTTCCCCTCCAGAATGATGTGACTCAGATCTGTCATTCTCACTTGTTGAATAGGCTTTGGAATTGATTTTTTCCAAAAGAACCACCAAAGAACTAGTGTCAGGAAAGAGCAGGTTTTTTTGCATTTGCCTTGCTTCATCGCGATTGAAACTGATCACAGTAGGATTGGAACCGTTTTCAAATGGGAAGGACATGAGGTGCTCCAGATATTGTTAGACTACAACTCCCTGTATTATTTATTTACTTTAAACATTTCTACCATGTCCTCTGTCAAGAGATCTCAGGATGGCATACAATTAAAACAATTTAAACTATTTAAAACATTTACCGATAAAAATAAAGCAATTTCAAAAGGATAAAAGCATATTAAACAGATCACCAAATGAAAATAGCAGAAAATGCTAAAACAATTAAACCCTTATGCATTCACATTAAAAATCAGGAATTATACATTACACTTTAACAACAACAATAACAACAACAACAAAAATATGTTTTCACTTGACATTTAAAAGAAACCAATGTTAGCAGCAATTGGTCACCCAAGAGGAGGATAGCACAGCAATAGCCAGCAGAGCCAAAGGTGAGGAGGAGTGAGGAATGGTGAGGAATGTTGTGAGTTGCAGTCCAACAACAATTGGAGGATGACATGATTCTCACCACTGGTTTTTAGAAATCAGTCATGAAGGAGTCTAGTCATATTTTTCCTTTCTGCACAGGATCCTAGTAACCAATGAGTAGGGAACATCAGTGTTTTCCCCAAACTGTCTCTGTCAAATGGTGAGGATTTAAGATTGCAACCATAGGCTCTCTTTGCCTTTGACAGAGCCTATGAATCCACCTGAACAGCACAGCTAGAGAAAAAGTGACGTTTATGCTTTAATCTCATTTTGTAGCTGAAAATAAAATTAATCCTGCCTTATGAATAAGGATTTGGGGACTGGGGAAAAATCTTGTCATTAGAGATTTTAAATGACTCCTCTTCCTCTGTTAGAAGAGCACAGCATGATGGTAATCCATATGTGCTGTTTGAACTAGTTTTTTCTTCTTACCAAAATTACTTTTTTCACATACTGCTTTTGACCAGCAAATACTATCCTCCTATGCCAATCTCTCACACAGTTAATGTCAAGGGGTTTTGAAAAGGAGGTTAATTTTCATTTGTTTCTGGTGACTCACAATTGGTAGAAGCTTGCCATTTGCAGAACCATTAGTCCAAGAGAATAAGATAAAATAAAGGGTAGGAGCTGAACTCCAGAGGGACAAACCATTGGAACCAGCAATACAAAAGCCCTAGCCTCAAAATCTGGTGGCTTTGAAGTCTACATCATGGTTCCCATGTGGACTTTAAAGGAGTTATCCAAGGGGCTAAACTTGCTCTGAGGATGGCACCATAGATAGACTGTTTGCATTTGCACTGCAGAAATAATGCAGTTTGATACTGCTTTAACTGTCATGGCTAAATGCTGTGGAATCCTGGGATTTGTAATTTGTTGTGGCACCAGAGTGCTCTGACAGAAAAGGCTAAATATCTCACAAAACTACAGATCCCAGAATTCCATAGCATGGAACCATGGCAGTTAAAGTAGTGTCAAACTGCATTATTTCTGGAGTGCAAATGCTGCCTAAGTTCAAAATAGACTATTCCATTGATAACAGAGCCATCAGATTCCACTGCATTCCCTCCATGAATATCATATCACTAGTCTGGGCCAAGAAACAAAAAGTACTCAGAATTTCAACATTTTCCAGTAAACCATAATGCCTTATTGATGTTTTAACACATCCTACCTTTCTTTTGCGTAGTATGACTTGACCATCTGTAGGCTGCTGAGTGGTTTCTTTATTCTTGAACTCAGTCAAACCTTCCATCAAGGCCACACTTGTGATACATTCATCCTGGGAATCCACAAAACTATTTTCATCCAAACCATTGTTCTCTGAGAGGGTACAATAACAATTACTGGAATCTGTAGTAAACACAACATTGTCACTTCTCTGAGCAGGAGAAAGTTGATCAGGTAGTGGACTGCAGCCAGTCGTCTCCATCTCCTCTTTAGGAACATCTGAATTTTTAAGTTGCTGAGTAACTAAAACGGCATGGTTCATTGTCTCATCAAATAGACATTTTTCCACATTTTGAGGATCACATTCATTTTCTTTTGAGGCATCTTTGTTACTACATGAGCTGTTGCAATGATATTCCAGACTTTCTTCTCTACTATTGCATATGTTTGCCTCTTCTTTCACTGCATTGGAATATGCCTCATCATTAGGTTCATCTATTTTCCAATTTGGTCCAGAGGTGTGATAAGAGTCTTTCTTTGCTTCCTCTCCCAGGTGGAAGTGCCCTTCTTCTTTTTCAATAATGTCCCTTCCAGTTGACAATTCCTCTTCAACCAGAGCAAACGTCTGGGGCATTTTCTCTGGAGTGAGCCTTACATCAGTATCGTTGTCATGATCATCATGATCACCATCGTCATGATCATCATTATCACTCCCAATGGAAAGGTTGACCAAAGTTTCTGTGCTGGCTTCTAGAGATAGAAATTCTTCTTCCCCTTGATGATTGTCATTTTCATCTACCTCTTTGGAGACATTACTGAGCAGCTTTGAGGGCAAACCTATCAGCTCTCCACCATGACAACAATCGGGCAAGGAAGCACTTTTCTCTTTCCAGCCTTCACTCTGAAGTCCATTCTTTTCCATGTTTTCCTGCAAGTTGTCAGCTACTAGGCCATGCCTACATAATATGTTTGAATCAATAGAACCAAAAGCGGAGGCCCTCCATTGGGTCACATGTTCCTCCCAGCTTCTTTTTCTGATTGCTAGAGACATGTCAGGTTAGCAACAGGCTTCAAAGTGTAATACAACCAGGACCAAAGGACACATCATGGCTTCCATGAGCTTCTCCCCAAGACGAGATAGTTTTACCTCTTGCATATCTGTTATTTTTTTTAAAAAAAGAGAAGAATTAAGAAGTTATTTCAATGTAAAAATCACAAGTACATATTAAGGGGAAATACAGTGGTGCCTCGGGTTACGAAATTAATTCGTTCCGCGGCCGCTTTCGTAACCCGAAAAGCCTTCGTAAGCCGAATTGCCATAGGCGCTAATGGGGAAAAGCCGCATTTCGTGCGAAAAAGCCGAAAAAAGCACCAAAAATTTTCTTCGTATCCCGAAAAAACATTCGTAACCCGGAACAATGATTTCCTATGGGATTTTTTCGTATCCCGAAAATTTCGTAACCTGGGTATTTCGTATCCCGAGGTACCACTGTATTCAAAAGTAACAATGTGTATGAATTAGAAAGACTTTAGAAAGATGTTTTGTAGAGTAACTTTAAAAGGATTCAGACAAAGACAGAAGCTATAATCTAGCATAGCTTCATTGCTGATTACTCCCTCAAAGGAAGTAAACAGAATGTTATAAACAACTCCATGGGAACACAGCAGGCTTCACAAGCCAAAAATTGACAATGAGTCTCTCTTCTTATGCCTCTGTCATAAGACAGCTATTTCCAAGGATTTCAAAGCCATTGGGTCCTGTGAGTCTTTGTACACAACACAAGTCTGCACATCCTATTCATGAAAATAACTAAGCATAGCATTATTGTTTAGCGGCTGCTTTTCAAATGACTGCATCTTGAACGATTCATATATCCTAAAGTCGTCACTTATTTTGTTATATTGACTGAATGTATTCAGAACTATCATATTTTGTAATCTTTTTTGAGAAGAATATTTTCAGTTTAGAGTTTTGCTTATATTTCAAAACTTCCTTCACATCACTTTCATAGACGGTGGCAGCTGGAGATGGGGCATTTTATTGAGCGGGTGATATTTTTAGTATAGTTACCGGAGCTTTTCAGAAAGAGTCAAATAGTTCAACCTGAATTTACTATTATCCCTGCAAAGTTGCTTAATGGTGAATTGTGATTCCATGTGGTATGTGCCAGAAGCATTCATACACATAAACAGCGCTTGGGAAATTAAGTTTAAAAATTATTAGTTTTCACCACAGTTCCAAGGACCAAAAAAGTAGAGAATTATCATTAGTGTTTTTTTAAAAAAACAAAACAAAACCCTTCTTGGCTTCTTAAAATTAACTAAATTGTTATCTTTATTCTGTAAAAATTTGAATGCTGTATCCCTCTGATGTTTGGTGCAAAACACACTGTCCTTCCATCCATCTTCCTGTTGTCTGATCATCAACAACAAAGCAGAAAGAAGAACACAAATCAGGCTGGAATATACTCTTTCTTTACCAGTGAGTTAGACAAAATACATAAATAACTGAAAATTATAGTTACACTACAACAGAAGTGAGATTATACTTTGTTAACTTATACAACTAACAGTAACGAAGTAATATCCAACAACTAGATGTTTGTAACTAGGTACTTTTAATTGTTTCTTTCACTGCACAGGATAATTCTCAGGACTGAATTAGACCAAAATAATACTTCATGCTATGACAGTTTTATTGTCTGTACGAACTTAAGAGTGTAGTCATGTGAACACTCTTATGTGTTGACTGCCTTCCTGTCCACAGTCATATGGCATCTAATTGTACAAAAAGGGAGAAGTGAGATCTGAATGATTCATTTAGTTGCTTAACTACTAAGCAGTTAGTAATTGTTCATCTTTTTAAAGCAGCTGTCTGTTATGGGAAAAATCAAGAACACTGATAAAACAGAAGAAAACAACCACTGAACAGAGCATTGGTGGCTCTCAGACTGTGGAACTCTTCCACAAGAAGCTAGGTTAATTCCCTCTCAATTATCCTGTTGGCAGGCAAAGATTTAGGCAGGTCTTTTGGCTATGGCCTAGTTGCAGCAGAAGAGTCACAGGTGTAGCAATGGGGGTAGGTGGGGGCAAAATGAGGGCTTTCCTTCTTCAAATAAGAATTGTGAGCCCCTGTTGAAAACAGTCCACACTGTTGGAAAACAGTCCACACTTAGAACTCTTATTGGTATCTCTGCCTGCCCCTTTTGTGTGGAGGCCAAACCCATATTTCTAAAAGTGCAGGGTGTGGAATGAAGGAAAATTTCGGGGGGGGGGGGATTATTTTGGAGTGGATAACATCTTTTTGTTTCTCCAGTAGCTATAACCTGAGAAGGGTCTTTTAATGGGATGGTTTGCTGTACAGTACTTTTATTCTCATAATTATGCTTCCATTGCTATTAAACTGTTTTAAGTGAGCACCTACAAATTTTAAATGCTCTTTTTTCAATAGAAGAGTTTATTTAATTTTTTAATTACAACTATTGTGTTTTCGCTTCACTTTATTTTAAATCTATGTTGCAAGCTGCTTTGGGCCCGTGTTGGGAGGAGGTGGGATACAAACAAAACAAATAAAATAAATTAATAACTTTCAATACTTTCACAAGAAAATGAGCATAGATCCCTCTAACTTGAAGTATGATCTTTGTAGTGTGAATGTGCTTTCTTTTCTTCTTCTTTTGGAGTGGGTAGATGGGGTTGGAGTGGGAGGAAGATATTTGATATCAGCTGTGATTTTAATCTGGAAGACCTGAGCAGGGCTGTTTATGATAGGGTGACATGAAGGTTGACAGCAATTAACAATACCAAAACATAAAGTAAAATAATAATTATTTTTAAACACCATACTATCTCCCTCTAGCCAGTTACAGACAGGCCAAAATAAAGCAGCTTCGAGTCACTTTGGAGGTATGGTATTTCAATGATGCATGAGTCCTAACAGTCCAAAAGCCGCACCAAAGCCACGCTCCAGTCCTAAGGACTGGAATGCAGCTTTGGTGTGGCTTTTGCACTCTTAGGACTCATGCATCATTGAAATACCATACCTCCAAAGTGACTCAAAACAGCTTTATTTTGGCCTGTCTGTAACAGGCCTCACACACCCTTTTCTAGCTAACTCAGGGCTGAACAGGTTGCCCCTTTTAGGGTCAGATCGGGGCTGTGGCAACTACATGCTGCAGCCGTGATTTAGTATTTTGTGCCATGGAAAGGGCTCCTTTGCTGCCACTGCGGCACCTTCTGGCACTCCTTTTGGCGCTGTGTCATCTGGACGTAGCACCAAAGGAGCACCAAGTGCTGCCTGCTGTGCGGTTGGGCACACAGCATGATGGCAGCATCAGGGCATCTTTGGGGTGTACATCGTGTTGATGCCACACCCCATTCTGTCTGAGACTGGTGTATAATGCAGGCCTATACAGGCTGTCCATCTCTTATAAACTACTCATTTATTCCTAAACCTGACTGATTCTTAACCCTAAACCTTCCATATCCTTTCACCAGACCATTTCCCTAACACCATCTCCAATTAATACCAAAAACATCATTCACAAGCCTTATGAAAATCTCCTAAAATATTCCGCCACACAACATTCACGGTAGTATTCCATTATTTCCATCTTCCCAACAGCCCCTTGCTTTATACTCTGTTATGCAACCAACAAATCAAACTGTTCCCAAACTATCCATGACTCACAATGATTTTCAGAGAAGACAGAGGCCTTGCTGCCCTTGCCTGCTCTTGTTGCCTGTACTTTTGTACTTGGAAAGTTTTCAGCAGTTGAAGTAAAGGGGAAAGTGGGAGGAGAGAGAAACTGGGACATTTTGAAAACAGTTGAATAAAATGGAATATCTAGGGATTAATTGGGACTTTCCTGCCAAATTGGGACAGTTGATGAGAATGATTAAGTGGCACAAGCATAGTTGTAGCCAATATTTATCATGACAGCTTAGCACTACATTCCAAAATCAAGAAGTTCCCTACATGTGTCTGTGGTTACATGCATCCCTGTAAAGAGGAACTTATGTGATTTGAGCCCCTGGCTGCAACCACATCACAAGGACTTGATATGGAGGAGGTCTATGAGTGCTTAGAAAGCAAGAAAGTCACTCTCTTTTGCAAAGTGTTGCCTTGTATGCTCCCCTTTCCTTTGCTTATCTTTCTGAGGCTCCTATAGGATAAGAATAATTGTACCATTCTTCTGAGTCATTAGAACAATTTGCTGTACAGAATCTCTCAAGATGACCTTATAATGGAACACTTTATTACAACACTAGCTAATCATGTATGCAATGAGAACAAGAAGCACACCATTAGAAAAACCATCTTGCAAAGGCCACTGCTTTGCAATTATAATAATGCCCTAGAAATAAATATTTCAAATAATCTAGAGTTTCTAAGCAGAAATTTTGGGGTTTTAGTAACCTCAGGGGTGTACTATGGGAGACGGGGGAAATAAGGGCATTGCTCCCTGAAAGAATTCTGTCTCTCCCAATGAAAACTTCCTTCAATAACCATATTGCTAGCATTGCAGTAACTTAAAACTTCAGTTGAGCATTTAGAAATGCAGTTTAAGGATCCAAAGGAAAGGGGCAAGCAAAGTTTCCATGGTGATGTGAACACAGTAAATATAAGAGTTCTAGGTGCAGACATTTTTCAGTGTCCCACTCTGAAATGCTAGAAATTTGAGGACTGAAGGAAAATTTAATGGGGCAGGACAGGACTCTAATCTGGGTGCAACACCCTCATTTTGTCCCTCTCCCCCATAGCTACAATCCTTAGTGACCTTCTTGTTCTCAGAGAGTTCAACATAGCTAGAGCATTTGCATGTGGCCTAGAAACCTCAAAACAATTCCCTGAAATCATGCATTGTTTTCAGGCATACATACATGCATACATAAATATATAATTGGGCTGAGGTGGCTGGAGAGTTGTGAAGTGGAACTATAGCGAACTGCATCCTACTCACAGCCCATGCCTGCTATATAACTATGATTTTGTATGTGTGTGTCTATGCCCTTGTGTTTATGCCATCCTGTGTGACTGTCTTCCTTCTCCCCCCACCCTGTAAGAATGTATACTATCTTTGCTATGTTTGTGAAAGTCAGGGATGACTTTACCATTAGTCAGACTGGGGCAGCCACCTCAGGCGGTGAAGCACCAGAAGCAGCAACTCTGTTTCTCTGCAGCAACTTTGTTATTTGGCCCACCCTGGGGAGGTCTGTGTTGTGGCACAGATGAATTTCTAGAATACCCGGGCAAGAAAAATCTGTCTCTGTGATCCCTTCTGAGCTTGGCATGGGAAAAGTAGCTGGCTCTTTGTAGAACCATGCTGGCTTCCTTTTCCAGATGACACAGCGCTGTTGTTGTTGTGTGCCTTCAAGTCATTTCTGACTTATGGCAAACCTAAGTTGAACCTATCATGGGATTTTCTTGGCAAGATTTGTTCAGAGGAGGTTTGGCATTGCCTTATCCTCCTCCAGCCAATGTGATGGGTAGAGAGCAGTGCTGGTGGCAGCGTGGCAAGAGAGCTTGGGCTCCCCTCTAGTGAAAGTCCCAGAGTGGCAATGTGGCAGATGTTTGTGCAGATTATATCTTCTCCTTTGAACTACAGAACCCATTAGATCAAAGCAAATGAAAAGGAGCCTTTTAATTTGCATACTATTGGGGGTGGGGGAAGAAAACCTTTAAGAAATAACAGTAACACCAGTAAAAGGAAATCTTTTGGGTTGTAGCGTATTACAGATTCAAGGAATAGCCACTTCTCCCTTTGACTCCCTGCATAGGAAACTGTCAACACTTAGCATGGATCTGCTTATTGATTTCAGCAATAAAGAAGATTAACTACTGAGTTTGTTCTGGGTCATTTCAGTCTACCAAGGGAAGCTCCAATTGCACACCCAGACCACAAGGCTGTCCTGACAAATCACAAGCCTGAAGGTATAAAAGTAGGCAGCCTGGAAGAATTGCAGAATTATGACCCTGCAACTAATCCTCTGTAAATTATGCTTTGATAAAGTGACTTTCACAATGGAGTGCCTGCATGCTCTGATGCCTTTAGCCTCCCCTTTAAGGCCAGCCTGTTTCCATTTGCTTGTCTGTAAAGCTGAAGACAAGAACCAACATTTAAAGGATAACAGGGTTCATTACCTATTGCATGATGCTGAGGAAAATAACATGAAAACTTCTTCTGAAGGGGAATAAGAGGTAGCGGCTAGAGCAAGAGGCAGAAGATGTCCTAAATCTAAAATAACATGGAGACTCACTGAAAAATAAAGTTTTCCCATTTCCTGACTTGTAATGTGCAGTGTATTGGATGCCTTGGCATCACTGGCCTATTCATTTTCCTATTTCATTTATGTTAGAAGCTGGGTTGGACAAATGCAAAGATTTATATTATGTCAGCTCAATGCTATGTGTTACTGCTGAGGTGAGGAAAAAAGGCAACTATTTTGTGGAGCACCTGGTTTTCCCCCCATCACATATGGTTTGTTAATTTTAATATATAGTTATTAGTTGTCTCTTAATGGAATCTTACAGTTTAATGCTACTCAAAATGGTGGTCTGTGGATTGGTGCTGGTTCATGAGCCAAAGGATGCCAGTCTGCAGAGGTTTCCAGTAAAGAAACAAAGGAGTTTATCACACTGGGAAAAAAGACAGGAGCATTGCGGGATACTCCCATCAATATAGTGTGATTTGGTAAAGATTATCACACAACGTTGCAAATATCCCTCAATTATCTCATGAATAAAGAGGAATTATAGTGCCGCTTTTTGTTCACATTGCAAATATGCCACGATTATTCTGTGAATAAAGAGAAATTGTAGTGCCACTTTTTATTCATGGGATTTTCCCGTGAATAAAAAGTGATGCTGCAATTCCTCTTTAGTCACAGGATAATTGTGGGATATTTGCTACGTCATGCGACATTGTGTGATAATCTTTGCCAAATCATGCAATACTGATGCGAGTATGCGAGCATCCCGTGATGCTCCCATCCCCCCCCCCCCCCCAGTATGATAAACTCCAAACAACTGTAGCCAATGGGCACAAATATGGTGCTAATCCAGGGGTAGGCAATCTTTTTGAGCTGGGGGCTGGGTTGCTGTCCCTCAGACAACTGGGGGGCCGAAGCCAATAAATAAATAAATAAATAAATAAATAAATAAATAAATAATGTTTTAAAAATTTAAATAAATAAATAAACTGGGACAAATATAGGACAACATTTTCAAATGGTGGACACTTTTTTTAAAAAAGTGGAGGACACACAAAATTTTTTGCTGATTTTTAATTTTTTTTAATATAAATGCATGTTTCTGAGGCGTCTATAGACAATTGCCCCCCTTGCCCCTGCGTGCGAGAGGCCAAAGGCCCCGGCGGCAATCGGCGGCAGGACTGGGCTGGGGCCGGTCCCAAAGCCTCGCCGGGCCGCATCCGGCCCGCGGGCTGCAGGTTGCCTACCCCTGTGCTAATCCCTGGAACAGTGGGAAAAAGTATTTCCACTTCAGATAGCTTATGAATCACTGCTCTGAGTGATAACAAAACAATGTAAACAACTGAAATTCTAACTGAAATAATAAAATGCAACTAAATGTCTACCAACATAAACTGCAAACTTAGAAATATTTTTAAAGGGCTATAATAAGCCCATAAGGGTAAAAATAAACATTGTCACAGGAAAGGCTAAACTAGTAATCAATAACAACATTGAAATAAAATAAAATATAAATACTACATATACTCACATATCAGTCTAGAGGCTTTAGTCTAAAAATAATCTCAAAAGGTTTTGGTTGACGTATTCATGGTCAGTGTAAATACTGTACCTTAACTCTTATCAAAAAAAGGAACCGTCCCCTTCTTTGAGTAGAATGGTGAAGGGATAGAACTTAGTCCATACCAGGAAAACCTAAAGCAGGGGTAGGCAATCTTTTTGAGCCGGGGGCCGGGTTGCTGTCCCTCAGGCAACTGGGGGGCCGAAGCCAAAAAATAAATAATTAAAATTTTTTTTAAAAAATTAAATATATAAATAAACCAGGACAAATGTAGGACAACATTTTCAAATGGAAGACACTTTTTTAAAAAAAATGGAGAACATGCAAATAAATTTGCTGATTTTTAAAAAAATGTTAATATAAATGCATGTTTCTGAGGCTTCTATAGACAATTGCCCCCCCCAAAGGCCCCGGCGGCAATCGGTGGCAGGACCGGGCTGGGGCCGGTCCCAAGGACTCGCCGGGCCGCATCCGGCCCGCGGGCCGCAGGTTGCCTACCCCTGACCTAAAGGAAGCTCCAACCCCTCTATTCTTTCCACCATGGCATCACTTCTGGCCTTTGGTGGCACAGTGGTGAAATGCCTGTATTGCAGCCCCTCACCTACAAACCACAAGGTTGTGACTTTAATACCAGCCAGGGGCTCAGGGTCGACTCAGCCTGGCTTTCTTCCAATGTCACTAAAATGAGTACCCAGCTTGCTGGGGACAATTAGCTTACACTGTAAACCACTTAGGAAGTGCTTAAGTGCACCGATAAGTGATATGGAAATGTAGTTGCTATTGCTATTGCTTTTTGAATACTTGGGTGGAAGGGAAATGGCAGTGGTGGCTCTTTGGCACTTCTTCTCAAAGGAGTACTGAGAGAGTGAAACCAAACCTTTAATCAAACCTTTAGAGTGACCACAAACAAATAGGACTGCTGGAATTTTGTAATGTAAGTTGTACTCCTTTGCTTCATCCTTTACATCATTTGTTACATGGCCCTACATTTTATCCTCAACTTATCTACAGGCAGTATCAAAATCCATAACTTTGGCCTCCAAACCTGCCCTCAACTTATACACGAGGTCGACATATACATGAGGTCAACATATACATGAGTATATATGGTACGTAATGTTAAAAGAGATTAAAAGATCTAAGTGGAAAAAATAACTCATATCCTATAGTTATTCCTGAGTAGAGTAGACATAAATGTGTAGCACAGCCTTAGCTGGTAATTCTAAAGCATGGGTAGATACATAAGGAAAGCAAGAGAATAGATTATGGTAGCCCAATGTATGTCCGTGGACCCCATAGCATCTTGGGATATTAGGCTAGATGCATAAAAAGATGACAGAGCATTTTTTAAAATTCTTGCCCAAGCTCCAGTGGCCAATTTCAAGCCATAAAGTTGACATTCCACAGTGGGGACAGCCATAATCTATCAGAACATCATGGCAGATGCTTCAGAATTTGACAGACTGGTTTTGAATTTTGCTCAAATTGCAGTGGGTGGCTTTGATTCAAAGGCATAAAGGGTATGTGGGTTTTTTAAAAATAAAAAAGGGGGGAGCATGCTATAATTCATTAGGATTTTTTTTCAAGGCTGGAAAACAGGAGATTTCTCTGAGGCACTTCTACAAAAAATCTTGAGGCATTAGAAAGGGAAGAAAACATCAGAAGACTAAGGAACTGCCACTAAGATTCCTGAAGTTAAAAGAAGGATGGGGAAATGGGAGAGGTACTTCGGGTAGGTTTTGATGGAAGAAAAGGGGCAGACATGAAAACAGGAGGGTGTGCGGACCCTTTTGAGCAGCACTGGTTATCTTTTAGATAGTTGTAAATAATGGCTAAATAGGATTGATGATATTATTGAAAGAGATCTTGTTACACCTTTGATACTAACTGTATAAAAGTAGCTGCAGCATACGTTTTCATAGAATTGGTCTACGAAAGCTTATGCTACATCTTACCTTGCACAGTTAGTCTCAAAGGTGTTGCAAGATCCCTTTGCATACTCATATTCCAAACTAACATGGCTGTCTCTCTGAATTCTAAATTCTTTGAGTTTGGAATAGTAATTTGCACATTTGCCAGGAAAGAGAGCTGTTATCTAAAACACGGTTGTTATTTTATTTTATAACATTATAAATTGAGATGGCACTTCCAAAGAAATAGCTCTTCTCAAATATTTACCAGCTGTTGAACCTGTGTTTATACACAGAATTAATAATTATGACTAAATAGTTTGACACCCATGGTATCCTTCGAAAGAATTTCATCCCACTACATAAACAAGTAAGTCAGCCAGACAACAGTAGCACGGTTCATTTTATTACATGCAGACAGGAAATCTAAGGTAAGACAGGATAAATAATTCCCTAGAGACTGACAGTGAGCCTGTGCCAAGTTTTAAGTAGAAATTCTGGAAGCTCTGGTTCTGAGGCAGAACTGCACAGTCTTGAGCATTTATGTCCATGTGTTCAAAATCAATTGACAGCAGGATTGTAAATGCCAGCATTTTAAAATGTGTTTATATGATATTGTAATGAATTGCAGAGTAATCCCAAATGTGGGCAGAATAATTCAGGGATGGAGAAATTCACTACATTCTTCAAATAAAGCCTTGCCAGCTTATTCCAGCATGGGCAGGAGAAGCGCACATATGTTGGAGAAGGAGGCATGGGTGTTTCTACTCTTTGGTTTAGATGGGAGGCTGTCCTTCTAACCCTCAGCAAAGAGTTGAAGGGTATTAGG